>NW_024741901.1:18290099-18362650 GCF_018991925.1 Homarus americanus | reverse complement strand
AGTTCGGAGCACCACTTGAGCCAGCTTACGTTTTTATTTCTTCCAACATGGGACAGGCTGGCCGGGGAGGTCATTCTACTCTGACCGTCCGGACCAGCAACATCTCTCTACAGCGCCTCACCAATTGGCTCCCCCAGAAAGCTTCACGCCCAACAGGACCTCAGAGCAAACTACTCATCACCTAGTAACTCCTTAGTACTGCACTGTACAACAATATATATACAGAAAATGCATTGTGAGTTTCTATCCTACTTCAATCCTGAGTGTGAGATAACCTTACATGTACGTACGTATGTGAGCCCCATACAAAGAGATAATAGACATCCAAAGATAATTGACAACTGGCCACACTGTACACCACAATGGCACCCCCCTACCTCCAGTGTGACCGGCTATCCCCGGCCGGATTAGCGGAAAATTATGTTGCATAGAAGAAAATCACATGGAACAGAAAAACACCACGCCTGGAACCCTGGATGCTCCGAGAGGACAAGGAGGGTCCAGGCAAACCGGCCAGCTGCAAGACCGGCCCCCACCGCCTGCACACCAGCCCCACCAAGTACCTTCGTGTGGGGAACCCAAAGGCCAGGACAACAAAGCCAACCTCCTCAGCCGGTCATCACCCAAAGTGCAGCCCAGTTTCCTGTCCTCACTCCGGCCACACCTCAGCCACCCAAGCAGCAGACAACGACAACCACGAAAAATACAAAAGAACCACGCACCAAAGCACCAGAAGGAATGATACACGTATCAGACCTAGCCAAGGTACTGACAACCTTCGCGGAGGGCCTAGCTGGACTACTGGGCCACAAGATCCAACCCACACAGCTCCAAATACTCATGGGGATCGTCCTCGGGCAAGTCGCCACAGCTCCAGCCACCTCAGTGGAGGAAGCCACGCCGGTCCTCACACGAGTGACAGCCGAGGTACACTCTACACCGAAGAAGGCCACCAGAGAACCCAAGATACCGACAGCTCCCAGAAAGAAATTGGTCGTTTCAACTCCCCTGAACCGAACCACGGCCCTGAAGGCAAAAACCACAGAATACGAAGATATGAACCTGATCCAGTTGGAATCGAACTTGGACATCTCCATTGAGGACCACCAGAAGTCCCCGATGAAACAGTGGTGGAAACATCAGCACCCTGAACATCCTAACATGGAATGCTCAGGGCATCAAAAACAAGAAACACCTCCTACAAGAAGCAGCAGCCAAGGACAAGCTTGACATCATACTGCTACAAGAAACACTTCTACAAGAACACCGCTGTTTCAAATTCAGTGGTTACAAGACATACAGGAGGCATTTCACGCAGGCGTCAACAAGAGGATGTATGATCCTGGTCAAGTCAAGCATACCCTCCTCCGAGATCACGCAGCAATTTCCATGTGGGGAAAACATCGAGACACAGGCCGTCAAAGTAACCCTCCAAGAACGGGAATTAACTGTTCACAACATCTACAAGAACCCAAGGGGCTCACTGGAGGTGACTCAATTATTTGCTTCGGCCGCTGACCACGCCACACTCATAGGAGGGGATTTCAACGCACATCATCCCTTCCTAAGCTCAGTAAGTCCCACAAATGAAGACGGCCTACACCTATACACCACCTTTCAAGATACACCCGAGATCTGCCTCCTGAACACCGGAGAGCCCACCCACACTAGAGGAGGAAGGCTAGATCTAACCTTCGTCTCCAGTGCACTACAGCCTTCGGCCTCCTGGCAGCTACACCCCACGCTGACCAGCGACCACTTCGCCACCCTAACAACGCTGAAGGTGAACAAACTCCCCACTCCACCCCCGCCGAGATGGAGATACAATACCCAAAAGGCAGACTGGGGACTCTTTAAGAAACACCTGGCTAAGTGGCGCGAAAAATCACAGCCGGCCGGCGCAGCACCCGTGGACGAGACAACCCTCCACCAACAATTGGTCGAGGCGTTTCACCAAGAGGCAGAAGAGGCTATCCCAAAAACAAAACCTACATCAAGACAGTACAATGATTACTGGTACTACTGTCCCAGGGTGAAAGAACTCAACCACAGAGTGAACATGGCCCGAAGAAACTACAGGAGACATCCCACGGAAACAAACAGACATCTCCTGCAAGTCATAGTTAAGGATACCAGGGAAGAGAAGGGTGATTCTGCCGCATCAGGAATTGAGGCGCGCGTAGCGTGAGAGCCAATCATGGGGGAGAACGCGAAAGGTGTGAAACTCTCTGATCGTACCCCTACGTCCGCACCATAGACCTAGTCTCTCGGAGTAGCTGGCTGTATGCTGATTGGCTGGTAAGCGCGCGGCAGGAGCTCAGTTGGTAGTTGTAGGAGAGAGGATCCACTACACCATCACTCAGGACGACGTGTGGGGCAGGATTCATGGGCCTGGGTTCGCCCTCTGTACACGAGTATCGGCTGGATCCTTGATCCCCTGTCCCACCCCCCCACAGTGGAAATCCCCTCCCTGGTTCAGCTTGCCAGGGTTTGATGTGTGGTGCTGCATTCCACATGTCTTAACTTCCTAAAGTAGAAAAATATAAAATCTCCTTAATCCTAGACCAAGGGAGGACTTGAAAGAAGTGTAGTGGTGTGTGGTGGGTGTGGTGCTGCATTCATCACCCTGCTTCTCCTCTGCTCGTATGTGCTATGGTTGGCGTCAGTGCTTGGTCCATCATCACCTCTTAATTGCTGCTGTGTCATAAGGTGCTGTCATCCTGGCCAATCACTGCATACAGCTTGGACATGTGACATCAGGTCATGCCCAAGTGAGCTGGTTATCTCCAATAACACACACAGTACTGCCATGGGGCAGTACTGTGTGTGACATTTGACAGAGAAAGACAATCCTAAAAAGATGATGGATTAGTTGGAAGTGCATCCGTTAAAAAAAATATTTACTTTATACGCCACGTCAATATTCTCGAGGCTGGTTCGGGGAGTGAAGCACTGGTCACTACGCTTTATTTTTCACTTCGTTTCAAAGAGTCCATTATAAATCATACTAGCCTAAAAATACACTGAGTGAAGCTCTGCAAGTATCACAATAACAAAATACACGAACCATCTATTTCAAAGCATGGCTTATAGGACCAAACAGACTGGGGATTAGTGAGGTCACATGGGGTGGGGCAGAGTCGGGTGAGACGGGGCAGGGCAGCAGGTGAACAGACGTGCAGGGTGGGGAGGGGTGGGGGTGGAGAGGCAGGAGGTGAGGCGGTTGGGGTGGTGGGTGGAGAGGGTGGGGTGAGGTGGGTAGGGTGGGGTGGGTGAGGGTGGGGTGGGGTGAGGTGGTGGGTGGGTGGGGTGAGGCAGGTGGGGTGGGGTGAGGCAGGTGGGGTGGGGTGAGGCAGGTGGGGTGGGGCAGGTGGAGTGGAGGTTAGGACAGAGAGGAGGATGTAGGTTATAAGACATGTTAGGTTATAACAGTTAGTATAGATGCAGCTTCTATCACTAAAACACAATGTGTACATTTAGCACTGACCAACAATTAAAATGCACAAGGGATACTGAGAACTTTACAGATCGCGGGGGACACTGAGAAATTATATTAAGCACTGAACATATATTCTGGGGAGTGTTTTGCTAGCAACAATTCACACATACAACAAATAGAAACATTTACACTAAGACACTTTTCACGCTGTACTACTCAGGATTCCTTACCACACAAGGTTAAGTAATACTCAAACTGAATTAAATGAAGGAGGACACGAGCCAGGTGTAATGGCTAAGCAAGGAGGGTGTGGTTTTACGTTAAGTACGCTGCCGCCATTATAACACAGGAAACTATATGTTACTAGTTAATAAAGTGAGGAGGGCATGGGTTTACATTAAGTACACTGCCACCAGTGTAATAAGTCAAAACTCGTATAGAAGATATACATATAGGTAGAATATTTAGTTGAAGGAATGTAAAGTGAGGAAGTTTGGTAGCGTGGCCGGTTAGTCATTTAACTGTAAATACGTCCTTAAGGGAAATCTTTCTAAACACCAATTCCAAGTATACAGCTGTTTATTATTCACTCAATGACACAAATCTTAATAAAACATTATATTTACGTTACTAGACACCAACTCTCAGACACAAACGTGAAATAGATACACTTCCCACCATAAGTAACTCACATGACAAAGACTCATGTGTGACCTGAGGGAGGCCCAGCAGGTGCTGTTGAAGGGAGTGCTGGACTGTGTCTCCTGTGGGAAACTCTGCTAGCTAGAGATGCAGTGCTGGGGAGGGAAGTCTCCCTCCCTATTACAATGATGCTCCAAATGCTAACTGACCCTGAATATGAAAGCTGTCAAGGAGGGAGCTGCAGGGCCTATATATTGGCGGTCACCAGCCGGCAGGTGACCTCTCCCAATTAACACTTGACTGGGTGTGTCTAGACAGGTGTACTGGCTGGAGGGATTGCTTCTTGAGTCTCACGGTCATGTCGCAGGGTTAAGCTAATTATGTGGCAGTGAGAATTCTGGGTCAATGTGACTGACCTTTATTGGGTCAGGTCTGGACAGCTGTGTTTGCCCAGGTGTGGCTGTAACATGGTCATATCCCAGGGTTAACTCAAGTACTTTGTGGCCGTCAGCTCTCCTGTAGGGTGTGTCAACTTGCGTTGGTGTACACCTGCTCATCTTCTTACTGTTATATGTGTTGTATTTCTCTGGGCTGTAAGCTGTGGTCTGATAAACAATCATTACGAAAGTGGGCAGGGCTTTGAAGTACGGAGAGGGAAATTGTGTGGTAAAAACACAAAAAAATGACTTGGTGAAGCCTCCTACTTACAGAAATCAGAAGGACCTGACCTGACATCCTAGCCCTCCTGGAACCCACATTGTGTAAAAAACTTACCTTTATTAACAGATGCTGGAGAATAAAGTGATGCTACTTTTAGGAGGAAGCGTGATTGTTGCATTAGGCTTGGAACATGTTTAGTGAGAAATATTGCTGGTAATGGTCCTTTTTATTGCCATCAGGAAACACCCAACTCTTGATATTCTTTCAACAATCTTTCTATATTTTGCAGATGAACGCCTGTAGCACTTTACAGAAGTTGGCAGAATACCATGAACCTGAAAAATGTCAATGAAAATGGCTTCGTTTTCAAATACAGGTAGCAGGAAGTAGGTAGCTACCAAACAGGGAGGTACTACCGCCTAGGAAGATATTGGAAGCATAATGTATTGTCTAATGGTAGACCCTGCTGCCATATGGCATTACGAAAATTGTGACCAAGTCCCAGATTGCTGATCTATCTTTCTGCCTCATTTACACACAATTGCAGGGTCTCAACTGTCTCTCTTACTATTGACAGCACCACAAATATAACCATACTCATTCTTGATCTGTTTTATTCATTCTATTTTATTCTCCTATGTCAGTTGATATTAATATTGAAGCGGGGCCCTCTCGGATGGGTCCCACTGGTCGGGAAGGTTGTAGACCAGAGGGCCGACCTGAGCGTCATCAAGTTACTAGGGCCTCAACTGACGCCACTGATGTTTCTGGAGGATCGGCTATTCTCACACTTCATTTTTCCAACATTCACGGCCTGAGATCAAATTTTCCTTCTGTGGAGCACCATCTATTAACCTCTTCCCCCGACCTCTTACTACTTTCCGAACTTCATCTGTCCAAAGCAGCTTCACCCAAACCTTTTCAAGTCTCCAACTACAACCTTTATACCTCCTTCCGTTTGATTCCTTCCAGATGATTCTTTATCTGAATAGGGAGAGAAGAAGCAATATTTCTGCTTCTGTGAAGCAACTTCGAGCCCAGATGAGACAGTTGCTTTTTCCTTAACTTTCCCAATGAAAGCACTATTGTAGCAAAATTCAACAGACCCAGAAGTTTTTTCCCAATCGTGCCAAGAAACCTCGTGCTTCACACAAAGGGCTTCTACTTGGTTTATCACATCTGTTACTTTTGCTTCTGGTAGACTGACTGACTGCTGATTTGTATCCCACTGGAGACCTAACTAATCCAACTTTTGAGATGGCATTAAATTTGATTTGACCTGGTTTATCTTTAATCCTAAGTTTTGAAATAGTACTAGTGTACGTTGGGTCGCCCTTTGACAATCTTCGAAAGAGTTTCCCACTATCAGCCAATCGTCTAGATAAGCAAAGGTTCTTATGACCTCCTTCGCAAGGATCTCTCTGGCGATGTTCGCCTGTTTTGTAAAGACTTTTGGCGTAATCGTCAGGCCAAATGGCATCACTGTGAATTGATAACTTACATCCCCTACTTTGAACACTAGAAACTTTCTGTACCTGGGAGCAATAGGAACGTGATAATAAGCATCTTCGAGATCCACTTTTGAGATCCAAGCATTGGGCGGAAGTGGATGCCTCAGATGATCGTAAGTGAGCATCTTGAAACTTCTTTTGGTAATAAACTTGTTTAGGACTGAAAGATCCAAAATCCATCTTAATTTGTCGCTGCCTTTCTTGGGGACTGGGAATAGGCGAGACATGAAACAATTCTCTGACTGTAACAGTTCTATGACACCTCTGTTTATTAGTTGAATTACAAATTCTGTAAGTAAGGGGGTTGGTTTTTTACCTTTTAGGCAACGCTAGGGGAGGGCGCCTCAACCAAGTCCATGTGAGGCCCCCTTTGATTGTCTTGTAAGCCCATATGTTACAAGTCCATCTGTTTTCCCAACCCCCTAGACGACCCAACTGTATGGCTTCATTGGAAGGGAGTGGTCGCTGATGTGGTGAAATAAGGTCTCCTTCCGCTTCTGAACAAACGGCCACCCCTATTACATCTTTGATTATTTCCTCCTCTAAAGTTTCTAGGTTGATAACTAAACCGAGCAGCTGGTCCTGTTCCCCTGTAAAACCTTCCTCCTTTAGATTTCCGAAAGGTCTGAGGACTCCTGGGAACATTAATATTAATAGTATGCTCAACAGTTGATCTATGTTTAACCAATGAGTTCATCAAACAAAGCAGGAGAAAGAGGGGAAGAACGTATCAATAAATAAGCACTACCACTTGAAGCAATATTTGTTGCTTGTTTCCTGAGCTGGGCTTTCAGTTTTAGGGCTTTCAACGACATATCTAAAAATGAGTTGTACAGGGAATATGGGATCCCTTGTAAAGCAGCAGCAAAACATTTGTCCACTTCTGAATTTTCTTCAGTCAAGCACAAACTTAGTTAATATCTGACACATCATAATTGCAGACCAAACATCTGCTGCCAATTTCCTAATTTTAAATTCTTCAAGCAGCAGTGCAGGAGCAACTGGTTTCAATTTTTTTTCATAACTTATATCAGCATATTTTGGTGCCGACAAATACTGGGAAAGATCATACAAGGAACTCTTTTTGTCATTAAATTGGAACTTCAAAAAACTAAACTTGTGAGCATTCCTGTCTGCGGGAATGAATGTTAAGTCTTTCAATACATTAGCCCAGACTTCGTCTATTTCAGAGATCATCTTTGGGCAAATATCAGGCCAAGAAAGTGTAGTATCACCTTCCAAAAACAATGAATGATGACCCACAGTTGCTTGTCCTTCCTGTCTCTTTGTAAGTGTTGAGATATCAGGAAGTTTAGAAACATTTTCATAAAATACCTTGAATAAGGAATCCACAGATTTAGATGTAGTAGAAAACAAAGAAGACTTAGATCTTACCAATGTTATCCAAGGCCTGTTGGGATCATCCTTACACTCAATGTTATCCAACAGCTGCGAGGCAGTTGACAGCAGCCTGTTTCCACTCATAGTAACCAACACTTTTGCCCCAGGTGGAAGTGGTTGCCAAAATGTGGATAGGATGAAGTCAGTTTCAACAGGTTCTCCCTGCTCAAGAGACTGAACACTATGATTAGAACCAGCCTCATCGTCCTGATCCTGGAATCCACTGAAATCAGACTGAGTAGATAGAGGTTTTTGTAGACTTCCTACTGCTCCAGTGTCTGGAAGGTCCAATAACTTATTTTTCTTAGCAGAAGCAGGCTTGTCTAAGTGGGGATTAAGTCTCTTACCTTACACCAATAAACCTAAACTTTCTGCCAACTTGGGATCTTTCCATTGTTTTACATTTAAAAATTTACTCTTCAAGGCCTTATTCCACCTATTTTTAATTTGGATCTGCAATAATTCTTTCTTATCTCCTGTAGCTTGATTAAATTGAAAAATTTGATCATACACTGCACAATCCATTGGTGAAAATAGCTTATTTTTGACACAGCTGCCATGAATTATGCACGCCACATGAGGATCTATCTTAGTAATCCAAGTGGCTCTACATCCTTTATAATTACATGTAGTATGGCCCCCTTGGGTCTTGGGTGAAACTACTACTACTGAATTCAAGTTCTCTACTGACAGACAATTCCTTGTATGTAATGTATGAGCTGAACTTTCTAGTCCTTGTAGCTCAACACTCAATACTAGCTCCTCAGGGACAGTTCCATAGTCTCCTTCATCATCCATTAGTCAGGACTCCTGTCTTTCATCCTCCAGTTGCACATCACTCATCTAAACTAGGAGGAACACTATGAGTCACATTATATCATTATCCCAAACCTAATCAATATGACTCATAATTGTTATATTATTAGTAAGTTAATTCATTAAGATCTCTTATTGTTATATAAGCCACTCGTTTGACAATTATAAACAATTAACTCACTGTCATATCCCTCTCCTCACTCTTATCTCAAGTATCCCTCAGCTCAATGATTTTTTTTTTTTTACATAAACTAATTTCATTTAGAGCATTTTTAATTAGAGGGATCATCAAGTTTCTATTTGTTGCCAATCAGGGGCACAGACATTATCCCCCAATTCATTAGCTTGAGCGACAATGCCTGAGTGAGTACTATCAGCCGGCAGGGTTGACAGTGCTGAGCCGCTAAAATAGCGCTCTATTGGCAACATCGTTCATAAAAGGATGAAAGGTCCATCTCAACATAACTCTAGTTTGCTAGTAACACCGGAAGGTCACCATTCCTGAAGGAACACTAAGTCTAGCAGCCTCGCTAAAGTTCACCTGGAAAGGCTGAACCCGCTACTGAGGACATCAATAAAATAAAGTTATGAAGAGAAAAACTCAACACTGGCAGTCATGCTGAGAGCAATTAGAAAACCCAGGGTGGAAGCCCAAAATTTTTTGTGAAAGAACATAAGAGTAGGAAGAGAGATAGCCACATGGTATTCATACTAGCACGTGTATAATTGGGACAAAGAAAATCGTATGCAGTATACAGTATGTATATATAAATACATATATATATCTTTATATTTTCTTTCAGTGAAGACGAGCCCGGAAGGGCGCAGCGACATTCACTGAGTGACTTAAAAGCAAGGGATATAGTCACAAACGATATATAGCGACTTCGTAAAGAAGACGCGCTGCGGTCGCCATGATGCTGACCAGAGATCGTATAAGAAATTGTCCCAAACATAACAATTGAGAGACATAAACAAAATAAAAGTCACTCTACTTCCTCACTGTGCTAAGAAGTATAAATACCGCATATAAAATCCTCATGGAACTTGGTATTTTAGCAATTACAACACAAATTCACAGAACCTTCTTTGTGTGTATTTACAGCTGAATCGCCAGGCAAGAAGATGACGGTGGCAGTGCGTATGATGGAGGGTGAGGGAGGGGGTTTCGAGAATTGCAATTAAATACCAGGTAGCGACGTGTCCTCCTAATATTACTTATTAAGTAATTATTAGATGTTTTAATTGCCTGTATGTTGGCCTGGCGAATTATTACTAGGAATTAACATACCTAGGTTAAAAGCTAGGCGTCGCATTCTGGGGTTGAACAAAAAGAATGGTTTGCCAAGCTGAGAAAGAACACCAGTGCAGAGAAGCCATCTTGCTACTAGCCAAAGGAAATTTAAGACTATGCATGCGCAGGAGTATCACGTGTTACCGAGAACAATGCTAATTGGCTAGAGCCGCTACTAGATACAGTCAAGTGACGATGAGAGGATTGGCTAGACATAGTCAGGTGACACCGAAATTTACGATGAATGGTGCACGAGTCAGATGGAAGCAGTGTCTCCTGGCAAAATGTAAGTTCTTGAATGAAATTGAATTAAAAAATACTCTAAAAAAAAAAAAATTGTGACGGAAACGTCACGATTAGTACCACTGAGAAAGTAGGCAGGAGTTTATTGGTAAGCAACTGAAGGATAGGAAGAAAAATAGTCTAAACCATATACAGGAATCAGCTCCCTCTTCCCAAATGCCCACCAGACAAGACATCTTCCAGGGCAAAGCTTCAAGTCAACTCTTTGAAAAAGTAAGGTCATTGTTCTCATGGATGTATGTAGCATCACAAACAGATATTATCAGAGCTAAGTCAACTCAAACTAGGAACAAATCTGATATTTTAACTTATTTGGAGGCAGACTGGTACAAGATGGGGCAGCAATTGTGAACATGCTGTATCCTAGAGAAGCAAAGTCATTCACTGAATATTCACAGTCTAAATAAAATGACCAGGATCAAAAGAGGAAAAAAACTGTATAAAAAAGGGTAAAACTCAATAGAGCCATCCAAAAGTGGCAGGAATTCATAAGAATAGATGCCAACAAAACAAAAGTGTTCCAGTTTCTTGCTGTGCTTGCAAAATAGGGACATCACACTGGGAAAGAAATATGTGAACAGCAAATACAAGGCACACATGAAGAGGCTAACACCAGTATCTTTGTGCACATTGTACAGTCAGGGTCAAAAGTCTTGAACACTTGACAGTATTTGGCATGTAAGTACCCAAAGATCTTAGTTATTAAGGAAAGTTTTATCCCATTTTGTGGTTCAGGCATCTACTCATAAGTAGATGCCAGATATTGCAAAGTGTTCAAGACTTTGGACCCCGACTGTAGATATGGTTAGTGCTGGCCACAAGGTGATGATTAGAAAAGTGGATATTGATGTGGTGGTGTTAGCTGTGTCTGTTGCTATAAAATTGGATGATGAAATTTGGGTTGTATTTGGCACTGGAAATAACTTCCACTACATCTCTGCACAACATATTGCAGAATCTCTTGGGCCTGAAAAGGCCAGTGCAGTGTCAATGGTTGTGACACTGTCTTCATTCAATTACAGAATTAATAAAAAAGCCTGGACCATCTGGATGTCATACCCAGAGGTCACTAATGCTTTCCTTTCTCTTGCCAGAAATTGTCACAAAAAAGGTGCAAAGTTGTTTTGCAATAGTTATATAAAAAAAAATTCTGAACGATTTGTCAACAAAAATTGTTGTAAAAAAATGTTGGCAAATTTTTTTGCAGAGTTGCAAATAAGGTTAAAAATGTTGCAAAATTGTTGCAGTGGTAAAACCGGCTTTTTTTACGGGGATTAGCCCACCCCGGCAAAGATCACTGACCCACATCGGGGCCTGGGGGGCAAAAATGCAGCAGCAACAACAACAACAACAACAACAACAACAATAACAATAACAATAACAATAATAATAATAATAATAATAATAATAATAATAATAATAATAATAATAATAATAATAATAATAATAATAATAATAATAATAAAGAAATACAAAAATGAAAAAAGATCAAAAGTGAGTTACAATATACTGTATGTATGTTGTGTTGTCAATAGTAAGAGAAACAATTGAGACCTGAAATTGTGTGTAAATTAGGCAGAAAGTCAGATCAGCAACCTGGGACTTGATCACAATTTTTGCAATGCCATGTGGCAGCAGGAACTACTGTAGTGGATACTCTCCTCTACAACTGCCGACTGATCACTTGCCATTCGCTTACCAGCCAATCAGCTTACAAGTAGTAGAAGTTCCAGCGAGTTCTACAGACTAGGTCTCACGTGCGGACGGAGGAGTACAACTGCTGACTGACCTCCTGCTGCCCGCTTACCAGCCAATCAGCGGTGAGTTCAACGGACCAGGCCTCCCGCACGAACTGCATGGTGATTGTCACCACACAGTTCGCACCTTTCTTCTCTGATCCTGAGAAAGCGTATAAATACGCCTGGGCCTGGAAGTCATTCTACTCTACTCTCCAGAACCAGCAAGACCTCCCAACAAGCTCTCCCAACAGGACCTCTGAGCAAGCTTCTCACCACACAGTAACTCCCTAGCACTACACTGTACTGTACATACAATATATACAGTACAGTAGTACCCCGCTTAACGCGGTCAATTGAGCCCACAGGGTACCGCGTTAAGTGAAAACCGCGTTAAGTGAACAACAGAACATATGGGATTAATTCCAATAGAGACTGGCCCGACCCCCAAACTCCACTTTTTGACGACACACAACTATGTTGTAGTAAAAATTTTATCTTAACTTTATGATGGTATGCACACACAATTAATAATTAAGAGAAATATCAATAATATTAGGTTTTTTAACACTTGCATTAGTAGAAAAGATGGCTGGGCACACGGGGATGGGGGGTTGGTTCCGAGGCAGAGGGCAGATTATTGGCCCTCACCTGTATCACTTGTATCAATTGTATCACTATCCACCACAGAGGCTTGCAGGGCCTCTTTGTCAAACCCCTCAAAGGCCATATAAGTCCATATCCTCACTATAATTATCACTATCACTGACTTGGGCCGGCTGTGGTGGGTGGCGGGTGAAGAACTCGGTAATGTTTTGATGACTGGGCGACCTTGTGCGCATCGTGCCCGCGCTGCTTCCCGCGTATATGATGAAAAATTCCGCGTTAAGTGAAAGTTCAGCTCTGGCGAGGCACCGCGTATATGATAAAACGCGTTAAGTGAAACCGCGTTAGGCGGGGTAATACTGTATACAGAAAACGCATTGTGAGTTTCTATTCTTACCTCCATCCGGAGTGTGAGATCTCTACATGTACATACGTATGTAAGCCCATACAAAGAGATAATTGACAAACAGAGAAATTTGACAACTGGCCACATACAGTACGCTACACTACCATTAGACAATACATTATGCTTCCAATATCTTCCCAGGTGGTAGTACCTACCCGGTTTGAGACCTGCCTAATACCTACTACCTTATGTTGGAAAACGTTTAAAAAATTAGCAAAAAAAGCTTTAAAAATTATTTGTTAAAACATTGCAAAAAGGTGTATAAACGTTTGAGAAAATGTTGCTAAAAATATTGAATAAAGGTTGCAAAACAGGTGGAAAAAGTTGTAAAAAATAAAAAAAAAAGCATTGTTAAACAGTAGCAAAAATCTGCAAACATGTCATAAAAATATTACAAAAAGCTGCATGAACTATTGGAAAAATGTTGCTAAAAATATTGCAAAGAGTTCCAATGTTTCCTAAAAATTATGCAAAAAATGTGGAAATGCAAATTTTCCTTCAATTTTGTTTAAAATGTTGTCAAAAGTGCACAGATGTTACAAAAATTTTTGAAAAAATAGTTAGAAAAAGATGAAAAAGTACAAACATTGTGCCAAAAATAATGCAAAAAATGCAAAAACTTTAACTTTAATTTGTTTGCAAAAAAGTGAAACTAAAAATGTTGCCTGCACCAGCAGCTACTCATTCCTGTTCCATTGAAATCATGCCTTTCTCTTGTAATGCAGTGTTCTCAAAATAATCCAATTACCAGGATACATAAATAATTAATTATTAAATGATTTCTTTTATTTCCCTAACTTCTACAGTTAATTACATACTGTTACATTTATAAAAACACCCACACTTTTATTAGCATCATTTTGAAAAGTAATTACATTCAAATTAATTACATAAATATAAAATACTAAAATTATTTAAGTAGACTGATAATGGGAGGTGTCAGTGATGAAACAGATTTGCATTTTTCTTTCTAAACTGTTATATCTGGTTAGCTATGTTTTGATGGATCACAAGATTGTTTTTGTTCTATGTGCCATGATTTTATATAATTTTATATTCTGTAACAGTGAAACTATCTTAGCTTATTAAATCTTACACGATTCCCTGCATTAATCTGATCTTAATGCAAATTTTTACTGATGTTATGTGACTTCGTCTTTTACTGTGTTACAAATATTTGCAACTTGATGTTAGATCAAGGAAATAAGTGAGATTCTAAAAAATATATAAAACTCTGCAGCAGCATGATTATACTTACGGTACATAATTCATATTCGTTTTAACATTCTATATACCTGTGTGAGGTTTAATGAATTGGCTAATGCCTGTATAATACAGGTATGATAAAAAGCTATCACAGTAAAACCTTAATGAAAATTATTAACTCGGTTCCTGAGGAAACATGCTATAATGAAGAAAGGAAAGAATATGTATTTCATGCAGTATGTTTTCTCTGAAAAAATAAAAATAAAAGACTGGCAAAATCTAAGGATGGATTAACCCCAATCCCAATGAATCAGCCAGGGTTCTTTTTTGTGTGTGTAAAAATAATGGTAGATATTAAATGTCAGGCATTGCAGGCATTGAATTTAACTTTGTGAATGAGGGGGTAAGGGAGAGAGAGTCATAGTGTGTCTGTGTATGATTACAATATTGTATATTTGCAAGCACACATGTTAATTTTTGTGTGCATGTGTTCAATTTTGTAAGGTGCATGCATTATTTTTAAGAATGTGTGTCTTGACTTTTGTGCATGTCTATGAATCTTTGTAAATGTGTGTTACGGTGTTCGGTTTTATTTTGAATTGTTTGAGGGCACGAGAGTACCGTATATATTATGAAAACCTGAAAGAATATTGTATTGTACAGACTTAAACTATGCTCTGCTAAAGTTATATAACATATCTAGACTAATAGTAATTTTTGATACATTAAAAAAATTAATTACAACTAGAGAAGTTATATTTTCAGAATCTCAGTGCCAACAACCTTTGAATACACTTGAAGTAAGAATTTTCATCAGATACAATGTTTATGGCAAAGTTTAACATGTGATAAAATGTTTATCTTTGTTATATCTTTATAAAGTCAGATGACATCAATGAATTATCAAATAAAAAAAATTTAAAATTTCACAGTGGGATCTACACCAAGTAACATGCAAAACATATGAGAACATGTAGAAAATCACAATACAGTGGTCCCTTAGTTAACGTACGGTTCGATTAACAAAATTTCGGTTAACGAATTACCTCCCATAAGGATCTTCAATTCGGTTGACGAACAAATCTTCGATTAACGAAATCCTTATGACAAACACGTTTTGTTGTCAGCATCAGCTGATCAGCTGATGGGCTAGTCTGCCAATTCATTAATCTATTCTATGTTTACATTCGTTTCCAGTGGAGTAAATATCAAGAAAGTTGTACTCTTTAATATTTTTGCATTTTTTATATTAAAATTATTAGTCATTTTAACATTTATTTAACATATTGATTATATATGCAGTACAGGGAACTTGTTTTCTTATGCGCCCATCAGCAGTTTGACTCAGCCACAAGGCGCCATTTGGGCTCTGTTGACAGTGGAGTGACCATCTATTTTGTTAGCGTCTTGAATATTTCTGCATTTTTCATTTAAATTATTGGTCATTGTGAAATTTAGTTAACATATCGATAATATATAGCACAGCGCAGTGTTGATTTAAATAAAATAATCTTGAATTACACCTAGTGAACTAAAATTTTATTGGTGAAATGACGGCATCAAGCATGGGTTCCCTGAAAGGTGATTTCTCCTCCATCCCCACTTCCTTCTCTTCTCCCTTCTCCACCCCCATTTCTAATTCCCATCATCATCATTAACCAGGAACCTTCTACGTACACACCTCAAAGTAAGTGTACTTTACTGCATTTTTTTTTTCACTTTGTATGTACTTTTCTGTGAGCTGGAACCAATTACCCAATATCCCATTGAAACAATGGATTCGGTTAACGAAATTTTTGGTTAACGAACGACTCTGTGGAACGAATTGTGTTCGTTAACCGAGGGACCACTGTATATATAATAAAAACCTAGACTTCTGAAAAATATCATATACTGAATTTTGTATGCTCATTTTAACATTCATAATAATTAAAATATATTTTGTAATAAAAAAATGGATACAGGTATTACTTTAAATGTTTCACTGTTTACATACTTGCTAACAAAACATATCAAAGTTAAGAGTCGTATGTTTGACTGATGTTATGAAGCATATTGCGTAGGATATGCAAGAGCTCGTTTAAGAAAATATTTTGTCAATTTTGCATAGCTTTCTACTTCTTGTGACAAGTCAACATGCATTTATGGTAATATGTAGTTTACTTATTGTCATATTCTACAAGCAATTACTATGAAAGCATCAAGTTCCATTGGCACTATTTTATTTTAAGAATTTTAGGAAGTATTAAAGGCCTTATTGCATCACAAAAATTCGAAGTCAGGTCTGTCTAATATATGGAGGTGCTTAACTGTCATTCTTGTAATTCATGCTGTTACAGATGAAAATCTGATTTCTTAATTACATAGCATTTCAGTTTTGATTTGTCACAATGTAGAAAGATTATTTAGAATTTGAAGCTTAGAAGGAATTTCCAATGTTAGCATATATTTTAATTTTAATTCAAGTTTGGAGAAGAGTTTTGCTCGGCTTTGAGGATATCCGAGTACAATGTGGCATTTTCAACCCAAACATCTAAAGTTTTTCTATAGTACTGTCGTTAATTTCTTTTGATTTACAGTATGTGTATTGCACACTTGAAGTACAATACAGGTACAGTATTTCATTTGAGTATACCAAAAATTTGTTTCTATTTGTGCAATCATATATTGATAAAATGTAAATAAAACATTTATGTTCACCAGTAAGTAACAAAAACATTATAATTTCCATTTCTTCACTTACAATTTCTTTTTAAACAGAAGACTTACATGTGTATGATAGTAATCAAAGGATTTAATCATTAATGTGGATGCATTATTGTGTAACTATAGATTGGTGTGTTTGTAATGTCAAGGAGTGACTGTAGGTAAATTAGATCTGTATACAAAAGCTTTAAGATTTGATCACAGACTCATGTCGAGTTTAGCACATGCAGACTTTGTGTTATTTTAGTTTATGAGGGTATACCTAGACTTAACTGACTGCTACATGCATCACTTGTGGACACTGCCGACCCAGTACCTATATGTTGTAAATTTGGTGCTGTCAGCCAAAGTTACTTAGTCAATTCGTAACATTTTATTTTTTCTTCATTCACAGACACCTGTTAAGCTAAGGGATTGTGTTACATCAATTCTAACTGAAAATATGTGTGTGTACCAGTTGTGACTTTAAACTTACGAGTATAAATTCACCTGTCTGGATATTTATGAACTACTAGGTCTGTGTAAACTCACTCTGGAGCAATGTAAGGCATAGCAGGAACATTCCCTTAACTCTCACAACACACCACTGGGGGTTATGCAGATCACATACAAAACTCACAAAATGTAAATATAAAAGGAAAGCACTATGTACACAAATTGACTAAGGTGTAGAAAGTAAATTGTGAATTCAATGCCACATACAATGTCTACAATAAAGTCATATGTGACAAGTTAAATACCTGTAAATTCTCTGGCAAGGTGCAGGCAATGCTTACCTCTTTGTCTCACACTGACATGACCTATGTTTTGCCAGTTAATGATGATAAACAATGGCATCTATGTGCTTAATGTATGTGGCTACCACAAACTTAGACATAGTATTTACAGAGTACTATTCAATTTTATACTTTTCCTTAACTATACAATCCTGGAAGGCATACATGATCAGACATGGTGTTTTATATGACTTAACTTTCACATACTGACTAGTAATTATGGCACCTTTGATCAGTAGCACAATGAAAAACATGACTTCAATCATTCCATAAACAGAGATTCTGCATGGAGAATATAAAAGTTAATAGGAGAAATATAGATTACTTTTTTTTCATTACCGCTATGCAATTATTTCTTCAAGGCAAAACTATCTATAATTAGTTTTGTTGTGTATATATTATAGCCTATCTGAACTCATATAAGCCAATTACCCAGCAATTTAATTTGTCAGAGGAATTATAGGCAGATACAGTACAGTACTCCTAAATGCTGTACTGTATTTTTCATGTTGAAATATTAAACACAATTTTATATTTGTTGACAATAGAGGTCTGGATGCTGCTAAATTGTCCTAACCTTCCAATCCATGTAAAAGTACTTTTTAGAAGAACTGTTTAAAACATATACTGTACTGCATACATTTTAACCTATTAAGAAATTACCGTATATACTCGTCTATAACCCCCCCTCGTTTATAGGTCGACCCTGATTTTTTGACCAAGAAATCGTTAATTTATGATATTCCTCGTTTATAGTTCGAACCACATTTTTGAGGGTAATGGAACAACAAAACCTTCACTAAAAACTCTCTACATCCTATAAACTGAGGCTCGCCGTGCATGAAACACGAGTGCCGAAGGGAAATTGTTTACCATTTATTATTACGACACTTTACACTGAAACACGGGTAGTTTCAACAAAAATATTGTATATTTCCATTCAAGTATTTATTCAAGTCAATTAGGAGGGAATATAATTGTAATACAACAGTTTTTAACTAAACCATTCGAAAAGCGATTACGATAACATCTTTTGAACGAAAGAAAGCGAAAGTCTTTGTTTTCTTCACGATTTTATCCCACTTTCCACTGTAATACATACGTAATTTCAGCAAAAATATTACATTTCCATGAATGTATTATATCAAGCACAGTATGAATAGAATATCATTGTAATATAACAGAATTTTAACCGAAAACTATTAAAAAACGAGTAACATCTCAAGAACAGAAGCTTAGGTAAAGTCTTTTGTTTTCGTCATGTATTTTATCATATTTTACATTGAAATACATCACGTTTCAGCAAAACTACTATTTATTTCCGAGAATACATTCATTCAGACGCAGTTTAGGTAAAATATACGTGTGATGTAATAGTTTTTTAACTGAAAACGATTCGAAAAACACGTACCCTCTAGCCCTGTTCAAGGAGAGGACTGGGAGAAGCTGTTTGATGCTGCAGACGATGAAAAGGAAAATGATTTTGATGGATTTTAATGAAAATATTCAGAAATATTGTATCATAGTATTTATTCAAGTCAATTAGGGTTAAAATATTATCGTAATACAACAGTTTTTTAACTGAAAACCATTCGAAAAGCGATTACGGTAACATCTTTTGAACGAAAGAAAGCGAAAGTCATTGTTTTCGTCACGATTTTATCCCACTTTCCACTGTAATACGTACGTTATTTCAGCAAAAATATTACATTTCCGTGAATGCATTATATCAAGCACAGTATGAATAGAATACCATTGTAATATAACAGTAGTTTAGCCAAAAACTATTAAAAAAACGAGTAACTTCTCTTGAACATCAGAAGTTTAGGTAAAATCTTTTGTTTTCGTCATGTATTTTATCCTATTTTACATTAAAATACATCACGTTTCAGCAAAACTATTATTTATTTCCGAGAATATATTCATTCAGGCACGGTTAAGGTAAAATATACATGTGATGTAACGGTTTTTTAACTGAAAACGATTCGAAAAACACGTGTACCGTCTAGCTGATACAGTTGGTGGTGTGTCATGCGTCGTTGTAAACAATAGGAAGTTGAAGTAGATTACCGGGTATTATATTAAGTGTGAAATATCGAAAAGGTTTTTATTACCGGTATTTTTGTAGATCAATGAAAACTGTGATACCGTATATGATATGATAAGTTAGCCTGAGCTAAGAACTTCAACATAGACTACTGAAAACACGTTGTAAGGTAATTTAGCCTGTTGTAAGTTGGTGAGCTTCATTTGCTGAAGGAACTGCACAACTTTTCATTACTAATTGGTACATATTTTACGTTTCCATTGTTTACTGGCAGTAAATGGTAAATATTTTTCAAGTCTGAAGCTAAAAGTTGCTCCTCACCCTTCCCATCATGCACGGGTTCAACCTAACAAAACTATTACGCATGTATAGGATGACCCCCAATTTTTTGCCTAAAAATTTGGTCTTAAAAACTCGAACTATACACGAGTATATACGGTATATTTTAATCAAAATTGAGTTTTAGTTAGTCATATAAAATCCTTTACACTATTCTTTTCTACCACCCCATTTTAAAATTGAATTTTTGCTTTGAATTTACAATAGCAGACTCTCTTAAAAAGCATTACAGACATTGGCACAGATCCAGGAATAACCAACACGACAAGGAGCGTTTACTGTAAATACAATTTTCAATTAAGAGAAGTTAAAATTCAATTTCTATTGTTTGCATTTGAATGTTATTCTGTAATGATCTTGCATTATGCAATGGCCTGTTAAAAAACCCCCATAAATTTTAGGACTTCCTACAGTACTACAAAGACCTCTCATTTCTTTCGAGAAGTTTTGTTGAACTTGTGACAACTACTACGGTATGTACTCACCTGGAAAACCTGAATGAATTCGCCTACGTTCAACAATTGTAGTGGCTCAGAGATGTCTCTAAAATTGAGAATGGCCAGTGATGTCCTCCTTTAAAGCAGGGATTTGCAGCTTATTTTAACTCCAATGTGCACTAATGTTAGTGAAGAAGTACAAAATAACATCACTGTAAATAATAAAGAAGTTTATCAAAGCTTTCTTTAATTTTTTTTGTTTTAAATTTGCAGTCCTTCAGATACAGTAAATGATTGTTTATAAAAAAATACTATTTACTGTTTAATCCATAACATAAGTATTAGAACTGTTACAGTATTACAAAAATTGACTAATTATTCCATCATGATTTTCCCTTGGAGAATTTCTCTGTAAATAACAATATGGTGAGATACAGTGCTGTACATCAATGTTTCCTTAATACAGTACAGTGGGGTCTCATTTTGTACTGGTACACATCCGCACATTGGAAATCTGTGCAAGTGATGCCCTTTAACATATATTAAAATTGCTATACACAATATTGTAGTGAACTTGCCCAACATTTACTCGAGAAAAACTTTGGGTAACCATTTTAACCTTCCAAAAATGACACAATGTCACTTAAACTGCATCTACATTATTAAATAAATATTTCAAGAAAGCCCAAGAAGTTAATTATTCAATACTCTATCGTCTCCACCGAATAGTAGAGGTGTGGGAAGCTCTCTTAGATAAGGGTCTGAGGCAGGGGGTGAAGGCTAGTAGGATTCAAAGCCTTGAAAATCAACTGCAGCCAACTTTTAAAGCAACTTCATCACCAATCCCCAGAACGGCAGGGTCATCTTCACTGGATTCCCCTTGAATTGTTGAGGCATAAAATAGGCAGTAATGAGAGCATGATGGCAGCATTTAAACTCATGGTAATATTGCCTGTAGGGTTCCACCAATTGTGCACTGAGTTTGTTACTGTGTTGCAGGCTGGACTTGGCACTCATTAGAGCATCCTCGAGTTATTCAACAATGCCGAGAACTTGCATCACTTGCTGCCAAGTCATGCCTCCCTTGGTTTACTCTGGTACCGCCACACCACCAACACTGATTTAGCTTGTCATTTTATTTTAAAGTCAAATTATATATTGTATTTTGTTCTATTATTTAATAGTGTATGTTATATTACAGTTACTTATGATGAAACATACACCATAATAGGCTGTTCATATAATTATTCGAGAATATAATAATTAATAAATAAAAACAAAGTGGTGAAAGAGTCAACAGCCAGGTGCATACACTCTGTTATAAGGGGGGAAGGACAAGCAACTCATGTAGGGGGGACTGGGATGAAGGTGACCATATCAACCCTCCCTCCACCACACTCTGCCTCTACCACTCTCTACTCCACCTTCCACCTCCTATCTATATCCTCTATAATTGTTTAAGTGAATAAAAACAAGAATAAGAGATAAGGTATGAGAAATCATGTAAATTAATAAAAAGAAAAATAGATTAAGAAATAGAGTAATTAAAGAATAAATAGAAAATAATGATAAGAATGAAACATTTTGTCTGCGGGAAATTTTTTTTTCCTCATTCTCTCATGTAACATCAGGTCATTTGCAGTGAAGGATTAGTGGTCCCATATTACTGACCTTATGCATTGTCAGGTCACCCATTGTCGGAGTGGGGAATTAGTGGGTCTCAAGACCTGAAGATGTCTTGAATAAGGACGAAAAGTAATATACAGTACACTGTGGCCCTGTTAATTTGGATCTTAGCTTAATTCATACTTTCTTTTTTTAAATGAATAAAATCTTTGGAATTCAGAACGAATCTGAAATAATGGTGCAATTCCAAAAAGTCAATTATTACTATAAGAATATATTATGATACAGATAAAAATGAATGAATTATAGGAATGAAATAAGAATTATAATAAGAAACAAAAGTAATTTCGGGTGAGTACCCAGTGAGGGGTGGCAGAGGAGGGAGGGAGGAAGGACAACTCACCACCTCCCGCTCGGCAGCCCGCGATATCTTATAACGACAGCATGCAATTTCACCATAATTCCCATATTATTTAGGTTCATTTAGTGCATGGTTAATAAAACATTATCAAAGATATTACAGTGAACCCTCACTTTACGCGGTTAATCCAGCCCACAGGGTACCACGGAAAGTGAGAAACGCGTAAAGTGAACAACATAACATATGGGATTAATTGAAATAGAGACCGGGCCGACCCCCAAACTCCACTTTTTCAAACACAATACCTACGTTGTAGTAAAAATAACTTCTTAATTTTATGATGGTATGCACACACAATTAATAATTAAGAGAAATATCAATAATATTAGGTTTTTTAACACTTACATTAGTAGAAAAGATGGCTGAGCACACGGGGATGGGGGGGGTTGGTTCCGAGGCAGAGGGCAGATTATTGGCCCTCACCTGTATCACTTGTATCACTATCCACCACAGAGGCTTGCAGGACCTCTTTGTCAAACCCCTCAAAGTCCATATCCTCACTATAATTATCACTATCACTGACTTGGGCCGGCTGTGGTGGGTGGCGGGTGAAGAACTCGGTAATGTTTTGATGACTGGGCGACCTTGTGCGCACCCTGCTCGCGCCGCTTACGTAACATGGCGGGAGGTTTGGATCCAAAAATGGCGCGGGTCGCCAGCCGCTTTCCGCATAAAGGGGTACACGCACCGCGGAATGTGAGCATTCCGGTTTCGGCAGGGTACCGCGTAAACGTGGAAATGCGGAATGTGGGACCGCGTAAAGCGAGGGTTGACTGTATTAATTTTCCCCAAAAAAACCTAATACTCAATCCTAGATGAGCTACTGTGGTCTTTTGTTTACAGTACAGGGGGGGTATCAGTTCATCATTCCTGCTCTCCTTAACAATGTTGCCAGCACTCACCATCTCTCAAGCAGCGGATTTTACAGTAATTTGAGTGACCCAGAGCCCATTTTTTTTAATTAACCTAAAAAAGCAAAAGATCACTAAATTAATGCTATACCACTATCCACGTCACCCTTGGCTTTCTGCATAAGCTATAACTGCGGTCACATTTCAACCAATCATGTAAGTGATAACCGGGCACGCGAGACCTGCGTAAAATGAAACCCCACTGTATACAGATATATTGTCTTGCATTGTGCACAACATGTTGTTATCTAAGGTACTTCAATTGCTAAGGTAATTTGCACCATTTTTCTTTACTAACTCTAGATACACTGATCTCAATCTCAGTACACACAAACTAAATTTCCCCAGATAATATTCTAAAGCCATTACTAGAACTCTGTTCAATGTTCAAAAACAAAAGCTCCTCACTCATCACTGTTTGATCCTTATCTGAATCAGCTACCATACTCTAACAACAAAAGTCCTATTGGTCATTCTAATGGAACCGAGTTACATTCTGATAGTCGACAATTAATTATTCAAAAGAAGGATGTTTTTAGGACAATTTATTCAATATCCCTCACAAAGTTTTATTTTTCTGCCATTTTGTAGTTCATAGTAAGTTTTCCAATAGTTACCTGAAGTTTCCATCTAATGCAAATTAATTTTAATTTTATTTTAAGTATTATAACCCTGTATTTTGTTTCTCCTCGTGGCTGTAATCAGTTTTTGCTAATACAGTACAGTAATAAACTGAGTTTTTCCACTACCCTCTCTAGACTAGATTTATCATAGACTAGTGCTATAAAGCATCTTTGCAAGTGGTATTTGTTCTTCACATGAGTGTGCAGGTTTTACTTGCTTCACAAATTACTTAAATACAAATTGTGTATTTTTCATATGGTAATCTATACTTTAAATAAATCACATACTGAAAGGATTGAAAGTGCAGCATAAGGCACATTATTAAATATATGACCTAGAAAGATGTTTTATAATTCTTAATAAAATATCCATATTGTGCCATAGTAAAAAAAAAATCTTAGTTATCTTGCAAATATTTTTCTGAATCCATACACAATCTGAATTCAAAATCCAAATAATATACTTGTTGTCTACAAAATAAAATATTAAATTTAAGCACATTTATAAATTATAGTATGCTCGGCCACAAAGAGATTTTTCATTTTAATATCAAAGGTAATTTTGTGTATCACACACAACCTTTTCCCTTTATCATTCCATGGAGTTGAGTTCTGCATTGGTTTTTAAGAATTTTTTCTTTAATGAGGAGAAGACAAAAAAAAAATTATATATATATATATATATATATATATATATATATATATATATATATATATATATATATATATATATATATATATATATATATATATATATATATATATATATATATATATATATATATATATATATATATATATATATATATATATATATATATATATATATATATATATATATATATATATATCCTCTGCAGTTTGGGTAAATTTACAGTTGAACAATTTAGTATCCATGTGAAGCATTATCACAGTGTGGCAGTTGGGCCGAGCATAAACCTGACTCATGATGACCTAGCATGCACTGCGGGTCAGACAATAGAAGAGTCAACCTGTGCCCTACGTTTGGCATCAAGACGCTGCAATTTACTATCTACTTCTGTTGTCATTTTCAGTAGGTCAGGTTGCCCAGGAATGGAGGTTATGTGCGATCGAGCTGATCTTCTAGAGCCATGGCGAGTTAGCGTCCCTGTTTGAGGAGTGCCTGGTATAGGACGACCCATAGCATTCATGTAGTCAGCAATAAGGAGAGTTAGTTCCAGGATCTGCAACACAAGAAGTCATGACTCATTTATTTTCAATTCTGTTTTTTTTTTGTACAGTACTTTGTTCAGTATTATAGGTCTGGTTGTACATTCAATACACAAATAACTTATCCTTTATCTTTCTTTACCAAACCATATTTCTTAGTGTACAGTATGTACTTGTGATATTCCCTGAGATTTTCTAAGCATCAGGATTCTCACTAGGGTCTCATAGCTGGATCAATTACCAGGCCATCAGAAGCAGGCTAAATGGCCAAAACTGCACTAACAAGAATATAAATACAGGTACATTTGCTAACAAATGTCCTGTTGCTTCGCCTGCCTCTTCATGAATCCAGAGATTGAGAGATTTGTGAGGTCTCTGAACCTCTTGGTTCATGAAGAGCCAGGAGAGGCAACAAGACTTTTGTTGGCGAGTGTACAGTTCAACAGAGAAGTTTGTGTTACACTCGAGGTGGAGGGTGCAAAGCCGGTTCCACCCTTACTGTACAGTGGGTCACTGTCTGGCCTATGACCCCCAATACACAAACTAGCACTGATATAGTTTAACACTTGCTTTAGACTCATAGTGGGATGGATTAATGCAATAATACTCCTTGACCTTAACTTATCATGTGACCTTGACCTTGAAACCTTCTAAAACATAATTAGATTGATCAAGCATCCTCAAAACTATTAAAAAACAAGCCCTAGAACATCATTTCCTGAGATGTGGCATTTTATCATTTTAACTGTGGAAATGAGGCAGCTATTTTGAATTTGCCCAAGATGGCCACCAGAGTGAGGACCTAGTGTGTCCTCACCCTGTAAACATTTCTATAAGGCAGAAGAAAGGACAAGCAACCACCTTCTGGCTCACTTCAATGCTCATTGGGAGTATAACATAAGGTAGTAGGTATTAGGAAGATACCAAACAGGGAGGTACTACCGCCTGGAAAGATATTGGAAGCATAATGTATTGGCTAATGATAGATCCTGCTGCCCCATGGCATTGCGAATATTGTGACCAAGTCCCAGGTTGCTGATCTGACTCTCAGCCTCATTTACACACAATTGCAGGGTCTCAATTGTTTCTCTTACTATTGACAACACAACATACATACAGTATATTGTTTCTCACTTTTGATCTTTTTTCATTTTTGTATTTTTGTTTTTTTATTATTATTATTATTATTATTATTATTATAATAATAATAATAATATTATTATTATATTACATTTTCGACCCTCAGGCCCTGATGTGGGTCAGTGATATGTGCCCGGGTGAGCTAACCCTGTATATACAAAAAAAAAAAAAAAAAAAAAAGTGGAGGCCTGAGCTGGTGCGAGGCCTTGTGTCAGCCATGCCAGACAGGCCTCAAGCCATCAAAATCTTGAGTGTCTGGCTGAAAATCTCTCCCATCAGTCCAAAGGAATGAAGCGTGGCATCACAAGGCAGCTCGACCTCCTCCACCACACTATTAACACCACTCGCTCCTATTTGCTCACATGCACTCATGATATCCTAATCCTCTTCAGAAATCAAGGAAAAGGATTCATCATCAAATGCAGTAACTATCAACACAAACAGTACTTGGAAGGGGTCACACTCTTCAAAATATTTTTAATTTCCTTTGCAGCAAGTGGTGGTGAGCGAGATGGTCGAGAGGTTGTGTGGGAGGCACGTGAGGTGACAGATTGCTTCCTCCTACCATCATGTGATACACACACACACACTTTTAGATTATCCACACTTTCCTCATCACTACTACCTGGATATCTTCTTGCAGTTTACATTTCATGGGCACTTTCTTTGGATGGTGGTGCAATATACAGTAAGTCTACTCTCCATAATGGCTCATTTGATACCGAGGATCCACATGGGTGGCAGCATAAGTGAAGGGATGGAGGCTAAGTGAGACTGAACCTGTTAAATCAGATCCAGAAGCTACAATTATGAGCAAAAATCATATGCTGTATGTCGCAGTTACAAGCTTTCCATCTAACAATGCATATTGCATTTGTAGGGTTAAACAAGGGGTTGGACTTGACTTCTTAATAACTCTGCTCACAAAATACTAAAATACAGTATATAAGAAACACCAAGAATATGCATGACTCCAAGAACAATACTCTTTAAGAATTACCTTGGGTTTATTCATACAGAGGAGAAGTTTATGAGTTCCTGGAGGGTGGTGGGCACTGTCTTCCTCTGGTGTGTGAACTACCAACATGAAGTCTTCCTGGCAGCCCCCAAATGTTACAACTGATTCATACCCATATCTGGAGAAAAAAATAGACATACACATTTTATTAGACTAAAACAAAATCTCAAGTTATATTTAATTTTATAGGTGTATACATGAGTGGTTCGGGTAATCATCAACCCTCAGACATACTGTATGAGGATAGCACTTTTACTTACTGGTTGCATATTCCTTGACATCTTACCTCCCAATGGAAACCATGCTGGCATGATCAAGCAATGTGATGGCATCTTCACTGACTGCCACCCACACTGGTGTTGGTGGGCCATCAGGTGAGGGTGTAGCAGCAGGAAATAGTGTAGCTCCAAAGTAGGGCCACTTTCTTGTACAGGTTAGATAAATACGTACACAGTCACTTTGTGTTCTTCCTCTTAGGCCTACCCACTTTTCTTGTAAACTGTCTTGTAATGTCCTAGAATATAAAGTTAGAGGGAGACATTCTTTAAAACTAAAAATATGTATTTAATAGGTTTGATTTTTTATAAATGTAATGTTTTCAGAGGACGTCCTTTTACTGCATTTCTAATTTTCATTTTGTGTACCCTGTACAGGTATTCATATATATTTTTTTTTCATCTACATTCTTTTAAAATTTTCTGCTAATTAAGAGGGTAGTCCTAGTTCTTTACAGAAGCATTACAAAGGCAAAATCATACACATATCCAATCAGAATTTTTTTCTTTACTCCTAACTAACATATATTAATCAATTATTTCTCTGATATGGAAGTTTATCAGGAGAGGTGATAAGATATCCTTTGAAAAGAAAAAAAAGGATTGTACATATTTATGATAAGAGATACAGTAATTATAAATGAGGTTTATGCTATTACACTACGGTAAGATCTCATATTTCGCGCAATTCCATTTCACATTTTTGAATTTCGCGAGCACTACCTAATGTAACCAAGTCTTATATTTGGCATAAAATATCGTAAATTTCGCGAGATCCAGCCAACTGAATGCGAGATCCAGTAAGCTGAATACTGGCCACGGTCTTGGATGACGTCACAGCCCTCATACCAGTTACAGTCATTTCTGCTACAACGCGTGTTTTGTCAACGCAAATTGGTTGCAACGAGATTGATGAATAGGGGAACGCTATATTAATTATATTCTCCTAGGTCATATCACTGGCATTTTAAAATGAGAGAAGCTTAGTAGGACTGTTAAATAAACACACAGAGACTTTCGGCTCAAACTTGTCACCTCAACCCCCCACACCCCCCCCACCCCTCGCTTTCCCTCCCTCCCTAATCTGCTCAGGCGGGGGTATATTTAGGCTTACAGTTTTTAACTTATATAATATCTCAGACTAAAATTAGGAGATTATAATTTGCATTGCTGGAATCCTTGCAAGACAGCCAATAATTTGAATATAAACGTCATATATTTTGCTCAAGAGATAAAAATTGTTGTACATTAGTGTACAGTACTGTAGTACATTTATAATATAAATTTTTTCAACTGCATTTTTGGGTAGATTTACATCAATTTCTTCATTTATTTTCATCCATTTACATGCACACACCATACTAAAAGAAACGTAAAAGAAATAAATGACCTTAGTGCAAAGCTGGAGTGCACATGTACTAATTTGATTACGGTACTAAAATTGTTATGTCTAGTGCAAATTATACAGGTTGTACCTCTCTAGTCCGGCATTCTGTGGTCCGGAAACTCCCGTGGTCCGGAACAATTTTAGTTTGTCCAATAGGTAGATAGGCAGTTTTTTTTTTTTTTTTACTTATCTGAATTATTATTATTATTATTACAGGAGTATTAAATTTTTGCCCCTCAGGCCCCAATGTGGGTCAGTGACCTATGCCCGGGTGGGCTAATCCCCATAAAAAAAACAACAACAAAGCCGCGAGAAATTAAGGTTTGTTTACATACGGCAGTTCGGCTGCTCTCTCTCTCTCTGCTTGTCTATACAGAGTACAACATTTAACCCTTCAATATATATGAGCAGTAAATAAGTGTTGCTTTCATATTCTTATGTAGAGTAATGACGATATATTTTCACAAGTGCGCACTTACATACGCGCAGTCTCACTTTTTTTTTTACCATTAATGGTTAGCTACTTATATTGTTCCCTTTATTAACATTAAATAACATTACTTCAAACATCCATATTAATTTTTACAATAATTTTACTACAGCTACAACCAGGGTCTTATTTTCTTGTTTTATACGTAGAACCAACCAGTCACTGGTTTTGTAAACATTACCGAAAACAATGCCGACAGCCATCTCGTCTCCTCGTGTGTTTTAATATTCCACGAATTATGAATGAATTGTATTGTTCATTTTGCACACACAAACATTAATTCAATAAAAAAAATCAGAAACATTAATTAAAACTTATATGAACAGTAAATAAGTGTTGCTTTCATATTCTTATGTAGAGTAATGACGATATGTTTTTCACATGTGCGCACTTACATACGCGCAGTCTCACTTTTTTTCTTTAACATTAATGGTTTGCTACAACCATATTAATTTTTTACACTAATTTTACTACAGCTACAACCATGGTCTTATTTTCTTGTTTTATATGTAGAACCACTCAGTCACTGGTTTTGTTATGAACGAAAACAATGCTGTCTCATTTCCTCGTGTGTTTTAATATTCTACGTATTATTAATGAATTGTATTGCTCATTTTGCACACATAAACATTAATTCAATAAAAAAGACATTCAGTAATAAACAAAAATGAATCTTTTGTACATTTGAGTTTCCGTTGACAAAATTTTAAATTATGTACAGTAGTTTTTTTTTTGTGTGTCCAAATAAAAAACAGTGAATTAAAAACTCGCGAAATTTGAGAAGCTACTGTATGACATTTAACCCTTCAATATGTCTTCAAAGAGACCACGAAGCAGTGAAAGTGGTGCTAACTTAAGCCCAAGTCACTATCTGTCCAGGAAAAGGGTGAATTTCCGTTGTCCGGAAATTTCCATGGTCCGGCACCGGTCAGGTCCCGAGGTTGCCGGACTAGAGAGGTACAACCTGTAGTTCAAATCACCAACCCATGTTCCAGTTCATGTTTAAAGTACAGTAGCCTCAAAAATTATCTATTATAGATGCTACATCCAAGTAATGGGATTGGATGGGTGCATTAATTTACACTTAAAAACAAATAAATTATTATAAAATTCTATCTTCAATTGTACATAGCTTAAATTCAATCGTAAACTGTAACGTAACACAAATTATTTTGTCACTAATGAGCCCACTTACTTTAATTCTTCTTCACTGTGGTCCTCACGATATCTGTAGGGGTAAAACTTAGTGAAGGCTTGCTGGATGTGAGCTGTCGAGGGGCCAGATGAGCCAGAGCCTCTTGATCTTTCACTGTTCACCTCTCCCATGTCAATCTGTGGTAAATCATAATATTTAAGACAAATAATGTGAGTGTTCTTTGATAAATGTCAGCACAGCAAAATGAAAGTCTTAGGTTATTTGCTCCTTTGGTTGTTTCTATACAATTAAGCCAGACTTTATTTTATGTTTAACAGGTTCACCAATATAAATATAAATTTTATTTTGGTTATTTTCTTATCGACACCATTGATCAATCTTGCTTTGGAATTCTTTTAAATGGCAAAAGCAGACACGAATCTACATTTCTGAAGCACGTGAAGTATCATGAACATTTAAAAATTATCCTTGTGCACTCTAGTAGAAAACACTTACAAAACTGTCATAAATATATCATTAGATGATATGCTAAGAGGCGACATGGTTTCTGAAAATATTGAATCATGACATATCCAAATGGTAGAGGGCTACACATGTAGGACTTCAGCTTCAAGTGCTGCAACTGTTCCAGTTATACCGACACATGATTTGCTGTGTTCAGTCGCAGGGGACCAATATGACAAACGATTTGGTAATTAGAGTACTGTAGTGAATGAAGTCAGGTCCCAGAAGGAGGGCCTATTTAATATCTACATGCACCTGCACTTTAATGAAATTGATGTTTTAATGTTTTAATCTGATACTCTACATTTGATAACATAACTTATTAATTTGCATGTTATTTGTCTTATACTTGCAGTAATACAAGCATTGACCATTATATGATGGGGTTAGAGACCTCATGTGAGAGGTTTGAATAATAGACCAGATTCCTTGCAGACTTTACTACTTCAGTGTCAGATGGTGACCGGCAACCGGGCGCTGCCAGACAAGCTCCCACCTCAACACATGGGAAAACATATCGTACGATAGTACTCCATTTCACAATCTCACACCTCATAAGGCCATCGCTAAGTGATCGATCATATATTGATAGTAATATCTCAATTAGCTGGAATCCCGCTTAGCCAGAACTCTCCAATGGCTGGAAATGAAATTTACTTGGAATTTTTTAGGAAAATTTCCATCAGTTCCGAGTTTGAGTTCTGAGGTTGATAATCAGGCGCATTTTCTGGAAAATTAAAAAAAAAATCCAGAAACACACTCCAATTTTTTTCTGGGTCTGGGAACAAATTCCAAGGATGAAATAGGTAATGTGTAATTCTGGAGAATTTCAAGAAAATTCCAGAAATTCTCCCCCCAAAAAATTTCCAGGTCTGGGAACAAATTCTGAGGATGAAATATAATTTGTCATTCTGAAAAATTCTGAGAAAATTATAGACTCTCTCTCCAATTCATTTTTTCTGAGCTGGGAACAAATTCTGAGGATAAACTAATGCACAGTTTCTGGAAAATTCCAAGAAACTTTTCCCAGTACCCGGAAAAATTATTTGGATGGTGGAATTTTTTTTCCGGACTTGAGAGAGTTGTCTCAGGAGGGTGCAGTGTTGGTGTCCGAGCTTCCCAATCGGTCAGTTGCGTTATTGTTATTCGTATTTTCAGGTAGATACAGTATACATAATTTTCTTTATACAGTACAGTACCAGAAAGTGCTGTGTCGGCACCAAGTGTGAGCTCTTTTAAGACAAGACTTGACCAACACTGGAGCAGGTTCAGGTACATTCAGGAACTGGTGCATGCCCAGTACTTGCCAACAGTGCGTAACAGAGATGTGACCGATCGCCCAGGCGGCTAATGAGCCGATCAGTGGTGAAGACGATAAAAGTAAAGTAAAAGTATACAGTGGTCCCTCGGTTAACGAACGGTTCGGTTAAGGAAATTTCGGTTAACGAAATTACCTTCCATAAGAATCTTCAATTCGGTTAACGAACAAAAATTTGATTAACGAAATCCTTACGAACATCACGTTTTGTTGTTAGCATCAGCTGATGGGCTAGTCTGCCAATTCAGTAATCTATTCTATGTTTACATTCGTTTCCAGTGGAGTAAATATCAAGAAAGTTGTGCTCTTTAATATTTTTGCATTTTTTATATTAAAATTATTAGTCATTTTAACATTTATTTAACATATTGATAATATATGCAGTACAGGGAACTAGTTTTCTTGTGCGCCCATCAGCAGTTTGACTCAGCCACAAGGCGTCAGTTGGGCTCTGTTGACAGTGGAGTGACCATCTATTTTGTTGGTGTCTTGAATATTTCTGCATTTTTCATTTAAATTATTGGTCATTCTGAAATTTAGTTAACATATTGATAATATATAGTGCAGTGCAGTGTTGATTTAAATAAAATAATCTTGAATTACACCTAGTGAACTTAAAATTTTATTGGTGAAATGACGGCATCAAGCATGGGTCCCCTGAAAGGAGATTTCTCCTCCATCCCTACTTCCTTCTCTTCTCCCTTCTCCTCCACCCCCACTTCTAATTCCCACCATCATCATCATCAACCAGGAACCTTCTACATACACACCTCAAAGTAAGTATACTTTACTGCATTTTTTTTTACTTTGTATGTACTTTTCTGTGAGCTGGAACCAATTACCCAATATCCCAGTGAAATGATGGATTCAGTTAATGAAATTTTCGGTTACCGAACGACCCTCTGGAACAAATTGTGTTCGTTAACCGAGGGACCACTGTACAGTATAGTCTGGATTTATGCGGTTTTTGTTGACGCGTTTGGTCATTTACGCGGTGCCTTGCCAGAATGAAATGTTTTAATTACGCGGTAAATTTCATCATTTACGCGGCGAGCGGCTGGAGAGGTCCAGATACACCGAACCATTTTTTACTCACGCGGTCCATTCTTGACTATACACGGGAAGCGGCGCGGTGAGGGGTGAGCATTAGGTCGCTCTTACGTTATCGCTGACGTCATGACGTATTGGACTGTGATTGGGCCACGCATCCTCACCACCCACGCATTCCCTCCGCCGCTAGCTGTGATTGGTCTAATGTAGCATGACGTGCCCTGCCACCAGAAGTCGCTGACCTAGCCGGGCCAGTCTCATTGTTCTCAGTCCGAGTATATACAGTTCTCTCGTGCCCGCTATTCCCCTCACAATGGCTTCCGCTGGAACCCCACCACCCCAGAAAAACCTTGAATTACCTGGACCAAGCCATGATCATGTGAAGAAAATCATCGAGTTGGGGGAGAAAATTAAGTTCATCCTTGACAAAGACCCAGTCAATTCTGGTATGAAGTGTCTAATAACCATCTGTCAAAAGTTATGGAGCCGTATGTCCAGATCTATTACGACAACATCAATGCTAGTCGTCAAAGTAGTATTAAGGACTTCTTCGCCCGCAACCCACCACAACCAGCCCAAGTCAGTGATAGTGACAGTGAGGATATAGACTTTGAGGGGTTTGTCAGGGAGGCCCTTCAAACCTCTGCGAAAGTGATTCACCGGAGGGCAACTAATCTGCTCTCTGCCTCGGAACCAGCCACCATCCACATGTGCTGACCCATCTCTTCTACTAACGTAAGTGTTAAACACCTTCAGATTTGTAGTTTTTTATTTAGATATTATATGTGTAGCAATACCATCATAAAATTATGATGTTATTTTTACTACAAGGTACGTATTGTGTCGGAAAAAGTGGAGTTTGGGAGTCGGCCCAGTCTCTATTTCAATTAATCCCGTATGTTCTGTTATTTCGTTTACGCGTTTCTCGTTTTACGCGGACCTCCACAGGTTCAATGGACCGCGTAAATGCAGACTATACTGTACACAGAGCGATCAGTAACGACAACAACAACGGCCAAACACCAACTGAGCGGGCTACGGCATGGATGCTGTACACCACGAGGCGGCCCAGCCCACGCTGTCGTAAGGGACCGAAACGTTTCGGTACTGGAAAATACCTAATGTGAAAAATATTTTACATGACCACGGCAGTCGTATGTCCGGGTTGTCGTAAGTCGATTATGTGGTAAGTCGAGGAGAGACTACAAAGAATAGCTTATTACACACACATATACCATCCTCTGGGCAATGTGACATGTTCAACTGCTTAGCCTGGCAATCACCGGGGACAGGAAGAACCTCCTACCCATCCAGCGTGGGTTGCATGTGTTATGCCATTCTGAGATTGTACAATCGGCCCTTAACATACGCAGGGGTTAGGTAATAGAGATACCCGTGAATGTTAGAATCCGTATTTTTGCTGCCCCCCACCCCTAAAAACACCCCTGGCCCCCCTATGTCCTTATTTACCGTATATACCTGTGTGTAGTTCGAGTTTTTAAGACCAAATTTTTGGGCAACAAATTGGGGGTCGACCTTTAAACAGGTAATAGTTTCGTTACGTTGAAAAATATTTACCAGTAACTACCAGTAAACAATGGAAACGACGCACCACCAGCTGTGAGTGTCGGTACAGTTGCCAGGGCAGATCTCTTGCGTCATCATAGCAAGCCCAAAGTAGCCAAATGCATGGTATGGTAGCACAGGACGATGTAAAACATAAAGTATTCATTTTTTAAATACCGGGTATTTTCATTAAAATATTACATCACAATTATATTTTACCTTAACTGTGACTGAATGAATATATTCTCAGAAATATATATGGAATTGTAATATTTTTGCTGAAATGACGTATGTATTACAGTGGAAAGTGGGATAAAATCATGACGAAAACAATGACTTTCGCTTTCTTTCGTTGTTCAAAAGATTTTACCGTAATCGCTTTTTGAATGGTTTTCAGTTAAAAAACTGTTGTACAGTATTACAATATTATTCTATCCTAGTTCACTTGAATAAATACTACGATACCATATTTCTGAATATTTTCATTAAAATCCATCAAAATCAAAACCCTTGTCATCATCTTCATCAACAAACAGCTCCTCCCAGTCTTCTCCTTGAACAGGGCTAGAGGGTACGTGTTTTTTTAATCGTTTTCAGTTAAAAAACAGTTACAGCACATGTATATTTTACCTTAACTGAGCCTCAATGAATATATTCTCATAAATAAATAGTAGATTTGCTGAAACGTGATGTATTTCAATGTAAAATAGGATAAAATACATGACGAAAACAAAAGACTTTACCTAACCTTCCGATGTTCAAGAGAAGTTACTCGTTTTTTTAATAGTTTTTGGTTAAAATACTGTTATATTACAATGATATTCTATTCATACTGTGCTTGATGTAATACATTCATGGAAATGTAATATTTTTGCTGAAATGACGTACGTATTACAGTGGAAAGTGGGATAAAATCATGACGAAAACAATGACCTTCGCTTTCTTTCGTTCAAAAGATGTTACCGTAATCGCTTTTCGATTGGTTTTCAGTTAAAAAACTGTTGCATCACAAGTGAATTAGGATACAATATTATTGTGATACAACAGTTTTTTAACTGAAAACCATTCGAAAAGCAATTACGGTAACATCTTTTGAATGAAAGAAAGCGAAAGTCATTGCTTTCATCACTTTCCACTGTAATATGTACGTCATTTCAGCAAAAATATTACATTTCCATCTTCTCAGAAATAAATAGTAGTTTTGCTGAAACGTAATGTATTTCAATGTAAATTAGGATAACCTACATGAAAACATGTTATTCGTTGTTTTAATAGTTTTCGGTTAAAATACTATTATATTAGTGATATTCTATTCATACGGTGCTTGATATAATACATTCACGGAAATGTAATATATTGACAACTACAATGCTGATGTCAACACAAGCGTGGTTACAGAGACACTGACTGACTGAGGGAGAGCGGGGTGGCGCGGTGTGTGTGTGTGTGTGTGTGTGTGTGTGTGTGTGTGTGTGTGTGTGTGTGTGTGTGTGTGTGTGTGTGTGTCGTGCACAATTTGAATAATGTGTATTCCTTTGAATGTATATTCCTCCAGCGGCAATCACCGTACAGTCATGTGCGGTTAACGTCCTAGATACGTTCTTGGAAACGTGACGTTAACTGAAATGGACGTTGTCCGATCAGCACAAACTTTTTATTTATACTTACGTGTATGTGGAATACTATATACCGGGTACGTACATATATACTTTTACTCTTAAATCATTACTGTAATGTAATACAGGTGATTAATTTTTATCTCTTGTGCAAAATACATGACGTTTATATTAAAATTATTCGCTGTTTTACAAGGATTCCAGTAACACTGGGCAGTTGGAGGAGGGAGGGAGGAGGGAGGAGAGGAGGAGGAGGGAGGGAGGGAGGGAGGAGGAGGAGGGAGGAGGAGGAGGGAGGGAGGGAGGGAGGAGGAGGAGGAGGGAGGGAGGGAGGGAGGGGGTGGAGGTAGTAATTTGCACTAGACAAAACAATTTTAGTACCATAATCAAATTAGTACATGTGCAATCCAGCTTTGCACTATGAAATCTACGTAAATTTACCCGAAAATACAGTTGAAAAACTTTTTTTATAAAATGTATTCCAGTACTGTACACTAATGAAGAGCTTTAGCTTGAAACCAGCAACATTCCCCCCAACAGAAGTGTAATTCTGTCCTTGAATGCCTTGAATCCTGGCATTGTTTTCGCCTCTTTGTGGATGTATGTCCGCTCAGGGATGCACTTCCACAATAATCCAGTCTCATCCACATTGAGTATTTGCTCAGGCAAATAATTCCCTTCCACAATCACATCATCTAACTCCTCCTTAAAAACTTCGGCAGCACCAACATCAGCACTAGCTGCCTCTCCACTCACCTTAACATTGTGTAGACTGTAGCATTTTTTAAATCTATTAAACCACCCATGACTTGCTGTAAAGGTTTGCTCACACTCATCTCCTGCCTGCTCCTTCAGGCTTTGGAACAGGCTTCTTGCTTTAGCCTGTAAGGTTAGAAGGCTTAAGGGTACACCCTTCTGTATCTGGTCTTCTATCCAATAATTTTTCCATATCATGAATAGGACCTTGTCTTTTTTTTTAAATTATAGTTCCCTTTATAGGTGTTCTTCCTTTCACTACATCACGAATACGTTCCTTGTCCTTCAGAATAGTGGATATGGTCGAGTGCGAGAAACCTAGGTCACGTGAGATTGTTGCTACAGTTTTACCATTCTCATACTGCATTATTATCTTCATTTTCATCTCAAAAGTAATTGCCTGTCTCCTTTTCTTTGGAGCACCACCAGCACTCTCACTTGTTCGCTTTCCAGTCATTATAAAGTCAATTAAATACGATAATAGCGTAAGTCCACAGCGCGATCAGTATAGGATACGATAGCCAAACACCAACTAAGCGCTCCACTAATTGGGAGCTGTACCCACGCGGTGACCCAGCAAGCCACGCTCTCGCCCGGACCGAAACGTTTCGGTATAGAAAATGCGGGCGTCATTTGAAAAAATTTTTGGTCACGACTGCATCGGTCGTATGTTCCAACGGTCGTAAGGTCAGAGCAGGTCGTAAGTGCGGATGGACGTAAGTTGAGTCAGTCGTAAGTCGGGCACTACCTGTATATTGTATTGCGAGTTATTGCACATCACTTTTTCATAGAAGTGACAATGCAGGAAAACCATTTGGGTAGCAATCATCGTAACACTGAATATTAGCCATTGCATACCGGTAAATGGTATTAATTTATTAACATCGTAAAACTGATCAAGCGTATATTGATCCATCACATAACTGTCATTGCCTGTGCCATAAAACACATACAATAAAATGGATTTCATGTGTAAATCATTATATATGTAGATTTAAAGAATCACCACAGTTCTTTATTTTTATTATTCCAGTCCCTGGCATTGAAATTTGAAAGTAAAATTACATAAACCTAAATAAAAAATGTATGGCCTTACCTAAAAATGTGCCCTGCCATGCGGTGCAATTAACACATCAGTAAGGTAAGTTCTTCCCCATACCATTCTTAGATGTATGATTATGCATTGAAAACTTTATAAGCACTTGGTAATATATGTACATTACTGTATGTATGTATTCATTCAATTTTATTATTGGTTACTTTCTATCGCTCCATTAAGACTCAAAATCTATCCATTATCTGCTGGAGGTTAGGAAAAATTGTTTTAGTAAAACATGTTTGGATAACCATGGAAAAAGTAGAGCCAGTCACACGAAAGTCTGGCCACCCCTGTTGTATAGTACTGTACTGTGTTCCTGAAAATTATTTAATTTCTTATCTACTATACTATAAAAACAATACAACCTATGGAATTTGTTTTTTATTCCTGCTCTTTTTTTATCCCTTATTTATGATGAGGTTACGTTCCTGAAAAACCCATCACAAGTCGAAATATCGTAACGTGGGATCATTATAACATGGGTGTTACCGCAAGCAGTAATGAGTAGGATGACACATAAACAAACATTATGTTAGGCTGTAAGTCATGTCATGTTCATTGGGTGTGCCTGCCAGTATACAGTATGTAGAGTGTTGAGATGGTTGAAGATGAGAGACCTAGAGGAGGTGAGGTGTTGGGTGGTAGTAAGGGAGCTTGTTTGTGTATAATCACCTGACTCAGCAGCCCTCACCCATCGAGAGAGGGTTGGTGAAGCGACAGCAGGGTATAACGGCACTGTAGCTATTCAGACCACAGAAGCAACACCTAACCTGGTTTCTCTTGAGACTTTCAACACGTAAGTTTAACTGGTACTTATTGTGTACACAGGTAGACTGTGTCCATTGCATCGTTTATCATTGTGACGACATAAAAATATGGAAAATTAAGTACTCATTGTAAGTGTTAAGATTAGACTGATTACATAGCTATGATTGTCATGTAAATATATATTGGATTAAACATTTATGTGATTGCCTATGTATGATTTATGTATCCAACAGGTTTGACCGAATTATAATGTTCGAGTTCAACATCACAAGTTTCATTAAATCCTTTAACCGCCCGGATGGCGGTTATAGTCAAACGTGAGGGTTTACTGTGTAGCAGAAGGAGCCGATCAGAGCGAACCAAGGTCAACTCAACCCACTGGAGGGATGAACGTGCGCTTGTGTTCCCAGTGCCATGGAGTACAATGCAACGCCTGTAGATTTATCTTGGCGATAATATTTTGAACCTTTGTTATTGAAGAAAATAATGTTGTCAGAGTGAGCTCAGTCACTCTCAGTGTAGCTTGGCTAACCAACACGCATCACTCGAGGGACGAGTGTGTGCGTGTGGGTGTGCATGTGTGTGTATCCAGTGGCGAGAAGTGCAGTGCAATGTCCGTATACTTCTCGCATCGATAATAGTTAAACTTGGTTAGTCCAGATAATAGTTTTGTCTGAGTGATCTTCATCACTCCCAGTGTAGTGCATATGAGAATGAAAACACATGTCATTATTGTTGTCTGACGTAAGTGCAGAACACAATTAGCGATCATAGTTGACTGAAGTTATATTGCTTTGTAAATAACCCAAATATCAAAGTAAAGTTTGTAATGATTTCAGGTGCGAGTGTTAGAGTGGGCATAGTGAGTGCCAGGTCGACTGTAGCGAAAACAATGAGACAAAGAACGTGCCCTGATGGGTGAGACGAGGCGCACGAACGTACCCTGATGAGTGAGACAAGGAGCACGAACGTGCCCTGATGAGTGAGACAAGGAGCACAAACGTGCCCTGATGAGTGAGACAAGGCACACGAACGTGCCCTGATGAGTGAGACAAGGCGCACAAACATGCCCTGATGAGTGAGACAAGGCACACGAACGTACCCTGATGAGTGAGACAAGGCGCACGAACGTGCCCTGATGAGTGAGACAAAGCGCACGAATGTGCCCTGATGAGTGAGACAAGGCGCACGAACGTGCCCTGATGAGTGAAACAAGGCGCACGAACGTGCCCTGATGAGTGAGACAAGGCGCACAAACATGCCCTGATGAGTGAGACAAGGCACACGAACGTGCCCTGATGAGTGAGACAAGGCGCACGAACGTGCCCTGATGAGTGAGACAAGGTGCACGAACAGATGTGATAATTATCCAAGTAGAAGCCTTTTGTGCAAAGAAAGAGGTTTCTTGGCACTATTGAGAAAAACTACTGGGTCTGTTGAATTTTGCCACAATAGCGGTTGCTTTGGGAAAGTTAAGGAAGAAGCAACTAACTCATCTGGGGTTGAATTTGCTTCACAGAAACAGAAATTTTGCTTCTTCTCTCCTTATTCACAAGAATCTTCTGTCTTGGTGGAAAAATTGGGACAATCTAATCGGTTCCTCTCCCTGGGTTCCGCCTCAAACAGACTTGGTTGTTTGTACTGATGCATCCGAAATAGGATGGGGATACCATTCCTCAAAAGGGGAATTCAGTCAAGGGAAGTGGAGCAACACCTTTGGGACAAACACATAAGCATAAAAGAATTACCGGATAGCAGTGGTCCTATTCTATTTGTTGGCAAACCCAAATTTTAAAAATATGACGATCCTGTTTGCCATGAACAACAAAACAGCAGTCTTTTGTCTCAATCATCAAGGGTCAACAAGGTCTTGGCCACTTCTAAAACTATCAGAAAAAATTTTCAGTATTTGTGCAACACAAACACTTTACCTCAAAGCAACTCATATACAGGGAGTATAAAACAATTGGGCAGATGCGTTGTCCCGTCTCAGGCCAGTATCGACAGAAACAGAATGGTCCCTAAAGGTATCAGAGTTCAAGAGTCTAGTGAAGAAGTTTGGAACTCCAACAATAGATCTCTTTGCCTCCCTAAAAAATCATAAGATGCCACTTTATGCATCTCTGGAACGATCGAATCTTTTAGGAAATGCTCTACTTATAGATTGGATCCGTTATAATTCAATCTATCTGTTCCCACCTATGAAAATATTGCCCAAAGTGGTTCACAAACTCAGATCCTTTCAAGGCAAGGTCCTCTTAATTGCACCATATTGGATCCTACAACCTTGGTGCCTGGATCTGTTGGACTGGTGCCCGCATCCACTACTATTGAAACAAGGATGTCTAGACCAGGTACTGCATTTGTGTTAGAATTTTTAGAATTTCTGTTCAGAGTAAAAGGCCTTCAAGGATCAACAATTGCATCTTATAAATCAGCATTGGTTGACCCTCTGGCGTGGGGTTTTAATATTACCTTGAACCCATTCAGACCCCCCCCTCGGCCTAAGAGAATCTCACCTTGGTCTCCAGAAAAAGTTACTAAATTTCTGATGGGGCCTAATTACAATATAAATCTGAGTAGGGACAGATTGCCAAAGAAGGCAACCTTCCTTCTAGCAATAGCAACGGGTATGAGAATCAGTGAACTGATTTCAATTTCCAATAATCCATCATTATTGGTATTTTCTGAGGAAGATGTTACCCTTTTTCCTATGGAGATCCTAAGAAAAAATGAAAGGGAGGATTTTCAGCTCAACCTATTAGGATAAAACAGCTAATGGATGAGACAAGGGTTCCTCATATATTGTGCCCAGTTAAAAATCTGCAGGAATGGTTAAACCAGCTTCCCTAATTGAGGCCCCTATGTACAGTGGTCCCTTGGTTAACGAACACAATTCGTTCCAGAAGGTTGTTCGTTAACCGAAAATTTCGTTAACCGAATCCATTGTTTCAATGGGATATTGGGCAATTGGTTCCAGCTCACAGAAAAATACATACAAAGTGAAAAAAAATGCAGTAAAGTACACTTACTTTGAGGTGTGTATGTGGAAGGCTTCTGGTTGATGATGATGATGATGATGGGAATTAGAAGTGGGGTGGAGGAGAAGGGAAAAGAGAAGGAAGTGGGGATGGAGGAGAAATCAACTTTCAGGGGACCCATGCTTGATGCAGTCATTTCACCAATAAAATTTTAAGTTCACTAGGTGTAATTCAAGATTATTTTCTTTAAATCAACACTGCACTGCACTATATATTATCAATATGTTAATAAAGTTCAGAATGATCAATAATTTCAATGAAAAATGCAAAAATATTCAAGACACCAACAAAATAGATGCTCTCTCCACTGTAAACAATGCCTCAACTGACGCCTTGTGACCGATTCACGCATCTGATGGGCACACAACAAACTAGTTTCCTGTACTGCATATATCATCAATGTTAAAAAAATTTTAAAATGACTAATAATTTTAATATAAAACATGCAAAAATATTAAATAACACAACTTTATTGATATTTACTTCATTGGAAACGAATGTAAACATAGAATAGATTACTGAATGGGCAGACTAGCCCATCAGCTGATGCTCACAACAAAACGTGATTTTCGTAAGGATTTTGTTAATCAAATTTTTGTTTGTTAACAGAATTGGTAATTCGTTAACCGAAATTTCGTTAACCGAACCGTTTGTTAACCGAGGGACCACTGTATTCTCATCACAGGATGGTCTGTGGCTTTTCTGCAGCATATGAGCCTCAGTCAGGACCTTCTTCCTCATCAGAATAAAGTGAGTATCCTCATTGGGATATGTAAATTAACATTTTACCTTCCGGTAAATGTTCCTAATATTTGAAAATATTCCAAACGGTTTATAATCATAATCTGGACCTAAGCTAGCGGAGCTTTCTATGCAATGTCACCTCCCTCTCCACCTCCTGCTCGGGTATTCAAGCTAGGCGTCGCATTCTGGATTGAACAAAAGGCCGTTTTTTTATTAAAAACAATTTTTGTGATATACGTAGTCCAGAATGCAACGCCGATAACCCACCCATCTCCACCCCTCAAGAGTTGACTTTGTTTACTGCTCACTCTAAGGCAAGAGATGATGGTGGCAGTGCGTGTGATGGAGGGTGCGGGAGAGGGTTTTGAGAATTGCAAGTAAATGCCAGGTAGCAACGTGTCCTCCTAATATTACGTTTTAAGTACAAGGAATTATTAGATGTTTTAATTGCCTGTATGTTGGCCTGGAGAGATATTGCTAGGCATTAACATACCTAGGTATAAGCTAGGCATCGCATTCTGGACTACAGTATATCACAAAAACTAGTTTTTAGAATTTTTTTTTTATGTGATTTTTTCTCAGCTCTGACTGCTTCGCTTTGCGTAACTGGGGTGGCCAGAGGGGTGGTCAAGCTTCACTCTTGGGTGGCACCAGCCACCCTTGGCCACCCCATAGCTCCGCCCCTGCACTTATCAGGGTGCAGGACCCCGTGTAAAAGGCGTGGGTTAAGTCGGGCGTGGTGGTGGAAGTGAAACCGCACAGACAATACACTGTGAAGTGGGATGGCAGTGGCCGCCTGTCGCTGCGAAACCGCCATCACCTCCGCCCCCCGTCCCCAACTGGGGCATCCCCCACGTGCCAGCGCCCCTGCCGTGTGAGACGACACCCATCACACCTGCTCCTGCAGGACTCGTTTGTGGTGTCTCTGCTATGGACAATGAATTCTGACTTATTTTGTTTCACTGGCATTCATATATTTATGTACTGTGTTGTATGTTAGGACAGTTTTGCTTTCTTTTTTGTTGTTGTTTTGTTCTGTGTCACAACTTGCCCGATATAGGTTCCTGTTGGTCCGAGATCTTTTAAAAAATTTTAAATTCAGTTATTAAAATCTCGTGGGGGGTGTAGGGTTTGTGTGTATGCATATGTGTAGGTGTGACTAAAGCAGGTGCGGTATGAGAGTGTGGGCCAAGTCCCAGCAGCGTGGGAGGTGGTTGGCGTGACTCTGCGACGTGTGCGTGACTGACCAGTGAGGATTGAGTGCTTGGGGGAATTAGAAGCCATGCTCTGTAAGGACATCTCACCAATAAAAGCAAGACAACTCTCCACTGTTATTGGACCTCCTACATTACTACAGAGTTATCACCAGCTTTTAGTCACTTATTTAAGTTTTCCTCCAACTTTACATTGCCTTTTACAATCAGCTCTACTCAAAGGGCTTCTTCCAAACCTTTTTCACTGAGACAGAACATGCATGTCACTCACCTGTGCCATGAGTGTTGCCAGTTCCAGTGCAAGTTCACGGGTGATTGGGAATTTTCCATGTTGTATTTGTTGGTTAACCTGGTAGCAGAGTAGTAATTTTTCCCGATCTGTTTCATGTTTTGCAGCTGCTCGGTAGTACAGGCGAGATCTGAGTGAAATGTACACAGTATTAATAGATTAGCTCCAACATTATTATACAAAACTAATCAATGCAAAAAATTTCCACCAAATAAACAGTTTACTTACTTGAAAAAAAGATTGATCTAATGAAAGACAGAAGTTTCAGAACATATTCAACATTTTTAGATGGAGGAAATCTATCTACATACAGTACGTACAGTATATCTAAAAAATAAAAAAAAAGCCATGAGCCACATTTTAATGCAAGTTACACATTAAACTAAATCATATCTATTACATTCTGAAAACTTACAAGATCTAATATCCTGTCAGAAAATACAATATGTACTGTACTTGTAATGTACTAATAGCAGTCTTCCATGGGTTGATTGAGGATCTAGGGCAAACAATTTTTGTCATTTTGGTAAATAGTTGTGCAAATGACGCTTGAAATAATTAAAAAAAATTTTGAGCACCAATTAAAGTGATCCTTCGGTTATGTGGACTAATTGGGAGATGGGGGCTAGCCCAAAGTCTAGACTATCGGAGATACAGTATAGAAAATAATATATTACAGTAGAGTACTGTATATAGTATGTAAAAGATGCACAATAAAATTCTATTCAACCTAAAACAGCATTTACCATATTACCACTATATAAGGCACTTTACCTAGAAGAAGAAGAAGGTTTGTACAAATCTAGTAACATGAAAATAACAACACCTGGCCCCACTACACATGTCACGTGAGTGGTAGTCCCCAAGATAGGTGTGAATAAGTCTTGTTCAATCCAGTTCACTCACAGCTATATTTTGTTACAAGAAATTTTTTATGTAAGCTAATTAGCAAAGAATAAAGGAATAGTGAAGAATGTGGTGGGAGTGACAGCTTTAAGGACAACATACAGGGGTGGATCCAGGAATATGAAAAGGGGGAGGGTCCAAGAAGTTGTGGGTGGGGGAACATGGGGAGCGCAGCGAGCCCACCCAGCTGGTTTTTTTTTTGGGGGGGAACTGTAACGCCCCCACGCCCCCCCCCATTAATTTTTTTTAAATATGACCAATATCATGGGTATTTTGAGGCCATTTTGAAGCCATGAGCACTTGATATTAGGAGATACAGTATTCTGAAGTCAATAGTAAATACTTTTTACTATACAGTGACCCCTCGGTTAACGAACTCAATCCGTTCCAGAAGGTCGTTCGTTAACCGAAACCATTGTTTCAATGGGTTTTTGGGTAATTGGTTCCAACTCACCAAAAATTTCCAAAATTCAACAAAAATGGTAGAAAAGTTCACTTACTTTGAGGTGTGTATGTAGAAGGCTCCTGGATGATGATGATGATGTGCATTTGAAGTGGGAGGTGGAGGAGGAGAAGGAAGAAGAGAAGGCATTGGGGAGAAGTCACCCCATGGCACCATTTCACACATAAAATTTTAGTTCTCTTGGTGTATTTCAAGATTATTTGCTTTAAATCAACACTGCACTGCATTATATATTGTCAATATGTAAAATAAATTTCAAAATGACCAATAATTTGCTTGGAAACACAGAAAAAAAGCATTTAGTTGAAGAGAGTCTCAAGCAAGATGTTACCTCCAGTGAGAACAGAGAGAGACTAACGCCTGTTTGCTGTGTTAAGAGGCTGGATGCCACGCATTAAACTAGTCACTTTACCTTCAATTATGTTCAATAATTGTTAAAATGACTAAAAAATTGAATATTAAACTTTTAAAATTATTGAATAGTATAAACTTCTTGATATTTACTAAAATAGTAAGGAATTTAAGCCCTAGAACCGATTAATATATTGGCGGACTGATACTAAAGCTGGTTGCCCGGTCAGTGCAAGCGAAAACATGTTGAGGTCGGTTCGTAAGAAATTCGTTAACCGAATTTTTGTTGGCGTTAACCGAATTGAAGATCCTTATGGAAGGCAGTTCGTTAACCGAAATTTCGTTACCCGAGGCGTTCGTTAAACGAGGGGTCACTGTACAAAAATGCCTGAGTACAATACTACATTAAAGATAAAATATTGGAATTTTCTGGTGAAAAGGACGAGGTATCCGAACCCCCAAGACCCCCCCCCCCCTTGATATACTGTAGGTTACTAAAATGAGTGTATTATTTTCATGCTACCTGCTTTCTTTTAACTCTCTCTCCTTTCTTTGGACCCATTTAAACATTTTATAGAGGTTAAAAGTTCGAGAAAATCAACTTGCATTTTAGCACTCCTTTTACTTGTCCCATTGACTTGTCTTCACAACCCAAGTACCTAACTCAACCCATATCTTAAGTAGATGGGCATAATAATTATTCAACCTTTCTACCATCAAGGCCGTCATTTCCTTATGCATGATGATACAACCTAGGAAGTGAATTCCATTATATTGTTTAGAACCCTAGCACTAATTCTCATCTGCCTCACAGGTAAATAAAACTCATAAAAGCAATAATAAGATTGAAGAAATAGTAATGTGAATGAAATATGGATAAAGTAAAGTGTTCCAATACATTAGTAAACTCCCACAGAAAATACTGTAAAATTAAGATCAGATAAACATTATGCCTGGAGAAAATACAGTGATCCCTCGGTTAACGAATTACCTTCCAAAAGATTCTTCACTTCGGTTAACGAGCAAATCCCTTGGTTAACGAATTCCTTGCAAATTTTTCCCAACATGTTTTCGCCTGCATTTGGCTGCCCACCAGCTGTAGTACTAGTCCGCCAATACAGAAATCGGTTTTAGGGCTTAAATTCCTTACCATTTTAGTAAATATCAAGAAGGTTGTATTATTCAATAATTTTAAAAGTTTTATAATAAATTTTTAAGTCATTTTAACAATTATTGAACATAATTGAGGTACAGGAAATTAGTTTTTTGCGCGCCAAACAGCCACTCAACACACCAAGCTTGGCGTCAGTTTGTTTACCAGTTCAGAGGAAGGAACATTTTGTTTGAGACTCTTCAACATAAATGCTTTTTTTCTGTTTCCAGTCAAATTATTGGTCATTTTGAAATATATTTTACATATTGACAATATACTGTATAATGCAGTGCAGTGTTAATATAAAGAAAATAATCTTGAATTGCACCAAGTGAACTAAAATTTTATGGGTGAAATGGCAGCATGGGGTGACTTCTCTTCCACCCCAATGCCTTCTCTTCTCCCTTCTCCTCCACTCCCATTCTAATTCCCATCATCATCATCATCATCAACCAGGAGCCTTCTACATGCACACCTCTAAGTAAGTGTACTTTACTGCATTTATTTTTAGTTTGTGGGTAATTTTCGGTGAGCTGGAACCAATTACCCAAAAACCCATTGAAACAATGGTTTTGGTTAACGAGCAACCTTCTGGAACAAATTGAGCTCGTTAACCGAGGGACCACTGTATTAGCAGGTCATTGACCCCAAACTTTGATGCAATATGAGAAAGCTTGGAATCTTTTTCAACAATTTATCAAGTTAACCACTCCAGAATCAGCATTGGTTGACCCTCTGGCTTGGGGTTTTAATATTACTTTGAACCCAAGGATTTATCAAATGCTCACATCATCCTTTTTCATTCAAAGACCCCTCGGCCTAAGAGAATCCCACCTTGGTCTCTGGAAAAAGTTACTAAATTTCTTATAGGGCCTAATTACAATATAAATCTGAACAGGGATAAATTACTCCAGAAGGCAGCCTTCCTTCTAGCAATAGCAACAGGTATGAGAATTGGTGAACTGATTTCAATTTCCAAAAATCCATCATTATTGGTGTTTTCTGAGGAGGATGTTGCCCTTTTTCCTATGGAGATCCTAAGAAAAAATGAAAGGGAAGATTTTCAAGCTCAACCTATTAGGGTAAAATGCCTAATGGATGAAACAAGGTTTCCTCATATATTGTGCCCTGTTAAAAATCTTCAGGAATGGTTAACCAGATTCCCTAATCGAGGCCCTTATGTTTTCTCATCCAGGGATGGTAAGAAATTGTCTTCTAGTCAAATGACAAAATCTTTATCTCAAATAGTGAATCAAGCAGACCCTGGCAAGAAATTTTTGGCACATGACACGCAGGGTCTGTGGCCTTTCTGCGGCATATGAGCCTCAGTCAGATCAAGGAAATGGGCTTTTGGAGGTCTTCAAAATCTTTCAAAGACAGCTTTCTTCATCTATCTCTGAAAGATGCTTCACACGTGGTGGTGCTGGGGTCCCCTCCCCCACCTAGTCAAACTCCACAACCAGGATCTTCTTCCTCATCAGAATAAAGTGAGTATCCTCATTGAGATATGTAAATTAACATTTTACCTTCCGGTAAATGTTCCTAATTTTGGAAATCTTCCAAACGGTTTATAATCATAATCTGGACCTAAGCTAGCGGAGCCTTGTATGCAACATCACCTCCCTCTCCACCTCCTGCTCGGGTATTCAAGCCAGGCGTCGCATTCTGGGTTGAACAAAAAGCTGTTTTTTTCTAAAAAACAGTTTTTGTGATATACTGTAGTCCAGAATGCGACGCAAATAACCCACCCATCTCCACCCCTCGAGAGTTGACTTTTGTGAACTGCTCGCTCTAAGGCAAGAGATGACGGTGGCAGTGCGTATGATGGGGGGTGAGGGAGGGGGTTTCGAGAATTGCAATTAAATGGCAGGTTGCAAAGTGTCCTCCTAATATTACTTATTAAGTAATTATTAGGTGTTTTAATTGCCTGTATGTTGGCCTGGCGAGTTATTGCTAGGCATTAACATACCTAGGTAAAAGCTAGGCATCGCATTCTGGGCTATATCACAAAAACTGGTTTTTAGAAATAAAATTTTTTTTTTTTTTGGTGTGTCTTTACTGGATGGAAATAAAATAATGTCCCTATATTCAAGTCTTGAGCCCCCACCCCCTTTCGGGAAACAAGTGTGGAGGCGGTGGGTTATAACTGCATTGCTGATTCACCAGCCCAGCCGCTGTATATTGTTGCATGTAATGAAACTACAAAATTTGAAGAAAAATCATTACAATACAGTACTCTTATGTACCTTAGAAATAATATATAATATAAAACTATAAAATAAGAAAATGCAAAGCATGAGTGTGTATGTGTGGGTGTGTGCGTGGAAGTAAATGTGTGTGGAGGCAGTGGGCTATAACTGCGTGGCCATACTACATCCCAATGTGACGTCATGGTCTGAGTGTGGAAGGAGCTATTTTCTGCACATAAAATTTGTTCTATTTTATTTTATATGTTATGTTATGTATCAATTTTACTGTTTATCATAGCAATAAATATGGCAACTCATCCTGTTGCAAGAAGTATTCAAACTTACAATTCTAGTTGATTTTGAAGAAATGTTTATTTCTATTACCTCACATTGGTGATGGTTACCCGGACTACAAATAACCGGGATTCTACTGTATATAATTCACCATGCTGGAAGTATAAGGTACTTTTGGATACAGAATAAGACAATTACCATGAAAAGTTGTAACAAGTAATATTTGCATGACAACTTACTTGTAAAGAAGGCGTATGACTTTAGTATTTTCAAATTTGCCAGAACCCTTCTCTCTTAAAGCAGTTTCCCACTTGGATATAACATCACAGAGCTGAAATAATAACTTCATTAGTTTTAATTATAAAAAAATTATCTCATTACTTACAATGAAATTATTTGGTTAACTCTTTTTGTTAAATTACCATACCAGAAATATTAAAGACTTCCACACAAATATACAAAGTTCAACTACAATAGCTTTTCATACAGTTCGTATACTGTACTACCTAAAGATAAGCTTGTAATTAAACTTTTATTTAATCACAGCAAACCCTCAATCTTTTTCAATGTACCTCCCAAAGTTCCCTCTTGTTCAGGTTAGTTGGTAGTTAACTGAAAAAGTTACCAAAAACATCCTTTGAGGTGGGAACAAAGTACTGTAGTTGGTAATGTTCAAAAATATTTTTAAAAGCCCACCCTTGCATTGTTCATTACTACCGGTACTAAAATATTATACTCCTAGAACTGTACTGTACTGTATTTCCTAAAATACCTTCGAAGTTCAGCTTAGTTGGCAGTTAACACTAAAAGCAACTAATCATCAATAGTGATATACTGTAATTATCATTGTTTTTTGTGGTTATCAATGGCATCATTGAAGAATTAGTTAATGACACAATTTGTGAAGAAATTGTACCTTATCATTCATTATATGTTAAGGACACTGGATTGTACACTTGGAGTGGCAATTTTAATATTAGTACAGTATTGGTGTTGGTTCTTTTATCCTTTATTTGTTTCTAATTCATTGTTGTTCAAGTAATTATGGATGTAGTTAGTTATGGTATAAGAATTATATAGCTGCATTGGTTTTTTGGTGTACACTGATGCCGTTTTATTTTGGTAGTCGCAAGCAGTTTCCTCATGAAGAATGATTTATCAGTCACCATACAACCATCACACTGCTAACAACGACCTTCCCTGACCAGAACCATCCTGACCATGGGTGGAACACATTCAATTCAATCTAATATGATGAGTATACTTCTGTTGCACCTTATATGTTGAATATGTTCACGTAATTCAACATAGCATGAAGATATATGCATATTTATGTTAACCAATTACTCTGCAATTAATCTTATACAGTATGACCGGTATGCTTATTAGAGTCAACTTGAGTTATTCATTAGGTATTCTTAAATTTGTCATATACCTCACTATTGACAAGTTCTATACATAAATATCTAGTATAGAAGCGAGTGATATATCATGAAGAAAATCTGAAGACATATACATTTACTGTACACATGTCAGCTACTTCTGTGACTGTTTCACATGGATCAAGGAGGAGGAGGGAGGAGAAAATACAAAAGATATACAGTGCAATATAATGAAAAAACTGACAAAAAAATTATGCCTGATAGTGGAAAGCATTTAGCACGATAGAACACAGTTGTTAATAAATCAAACTAGGCAGACTACACTCACCCTATGGGAAAAAGAACATGTTGATGAAATAAAAAATATGAAAAAAAAAAAATTTTTGAAAATAATCATTCCACAAAAGTTATAACTATTTAATATGCTTCACCACACAATCAAACTTTCATAATTTTTGTATTACTAACCTTTGCATTACGATTCAAACAATGTTCTAAATCCTTTTCAATTGGATCATCAGAGAAGAGAGCAAATCCAGATTGGTGAACATCACGACAACCAATCTCCTGGTTTAGTGATGAGAGGAACTCATCAATGGTTGTAGAGCCATCAAAGCCAATGACCTGTAAACAAGTTGATGGGATGAAGAATCTTATAAGGTCATTCATCATTTTACTGTTGTATCCATCTACATCCTTACAGCCATAGTCCCACTGGGAATTTCCAGTGCTGGGAAAGGGGAGATGTCTGTGACAGAAAATCCCTCATACTCCTACATCTAAACATATCTTTCTAACCACCTGCCACTTCCTTTACACCCTTAACTGATCTTTATATGAAAAAGCCAAAGTGGGTCCCAGAACACTAAACTAAGGCCTTTTATACAAAATGAAAGATGCATTAGTAATTGGTATAATGCAGACAAGGACAGCAGGAGGGAGAGGGAAGATCATGATGGAGACAAAAGGAGGAGGTGAAAGAAAAAAGCCCCCTCCCCCCCCCAAGTTCGCGGATTTTTATTTCGCGGTCCTCTATTATTCGCGGATGACACACTGGATGTACCCATGAATGTCGGTTGGTAATTTTAAAGTTGCCAGCATTTTTGCGGCTGGGACAGGGAGCCATTCGTTCTAGAGACAGTAATTTTCTTTACCTGTACATATTGTATACAGGTGCTCCTCTACTTCAGAACGTTCAACTTACAAACTTTCAGAGATACAAACATCATCACTGAGGGGAGGCAAGCACAAAGGGAATATACAGTACATTTCTTTGTACATAAGTAAAAATGTACCCCCGTCCGCAAATGTTATTCGCAGACTTGGCGATTTGCGGCCATTTTGAGAACCTAACCCCCATGAATTTGGGGGGACCCCTGTATCTGTATTAGACATAAGAGGTATGGACATCCAGGAAGCAGTAGTCCACATGAACGACAAAGGAGCATAGCATTATGGGGTTGTCACAGCAGTCAAGAGTGGATGGTATTGTCTGAATGGGGAATCTGCACTTTCTCTGGATTCTAACCAGGTTACCAAGCTGCTTAATAGGAAAAGGCTATGTGATGTTATTTTCAGTCTGTAGGTAAGTATGTGTTTAAGAGCTCTCACTTTGGTGGTGTGTTGGAAATAAAGACTTGTGTATGGACAGTCGTTTAAATAGTTATGTAGTTATTATGATGTCAAGAGGAACTGTCAATCTGGGTGGCAGGAAGCACTGCCATGCCTCAGTTTTATATAGGTTGTCTAGTCCAAAAGTCCTATGTGTAGCTGTAATCAAGCAGATGTGAACAAAACTAAATATAAAGTGAGCAGCCAGACATTTGGCCACACACTAGCACTAAGTCTTCATATTCAGGAAGAGGTTTGTCAGATTTATAAAAACTATAACAAAGTCTTTGATTATTTTTTCAACTTGATTTTCTACTGTACAGGTATCCCTTGAGATATGAATACTTGTGATACAAAAATTCGCTTATAAGAATTTCCTAAATTTCCACTATTTCGTGTTATCCTTTTACATATTCAAAAATTTTCTGTCTTTCAAAATTGTTCTGACCGTTGAATGGCTGAAACCCAATGCTTTACCAATCACTGAGGGTGTTTCACCTTTTTCAGAATGCTTAATACATCAACTTTCACTTTCACTGTAATTGTTTTCCTTTTCTTGGATGCACTACTATCACGTGCATCAGGTTTGCATTTGGGAACCACGATGAGGGCTGAAAAAGCGAGTTAATAAGCAAAAAACAACAGTTTGCACTTGATCACGCACGTTTAAGCAGGTGAAGGTAAAGCATACCGACGCTCCCGCTCCCTCAAAGCATGTGACTGAGTGTGACACATCACTCCCCATGCGCTGTCCCGCCTCCCCTCTATGCCGCGCAAAGTAGTTCTTGTACATAACTGCTATGAACCAGTTGTACTTATGTCAAATTTTTTAAATAATTGACCTTAAGGGACCTCAATAGTACCAGAGGACATTCGTAAGTTGGGGACCCCTGTATACATAATATTGGGTATGCGCTTTTATCAAGATGATGTTATCATACAAAATCAGAAATATATATGGGTGAGGGAGTGGACATGATGGGAAGGAGGCCCTAGGAGGATTGTCTAAGAAATGGGGGGCCCCAACCATGATCTTGCAGAGAGCCCCTCAGAAGGTAGAGCCGACCCTGGTCAAAGACAAAGGGAGTAAATATTTCTTTGTATGTGAGAGCAAGGGAGAGAGCTATACGGGTTGGCAGAGGCGGCCAGGCTGGTTGTCATGGCAATGTTTGATGGTGGCCACATGTGAAGCAGTCGGTGTTTATGCTATTGGTGCCCCTGGTGGCTGTGAACTGGCCCTTTAACCGTGGATTCTTTCTGGGTTAATGGGGCTGGAACATGTAAAATTATATAGGGTTTTAGTAGCGAAACCCAATTGTCCTTTCTGTATTTATTGAGAAACTATCTCATACAGTATACAGTTCCAAGTGTATTAAAATGAGGACGGAGGCTACATTAAATAGCTCTTCTAACTACGTCCGGTTGGTGTGAAGTGTTGAGTGACAATGCCGCAGGCAACCGGCTTTTAAATGCTGACCTTAACAGTCTTACTGCCGCACCTCAAGGAACTTGCCCATCACGTGATGTGACCATGTCACCTCATAGCCAGTGAAAGTTACAGGGAGTGATAGGATTATATAAACCCAATGTACTGCCCTGACATTTATATAAGAACTAAGGGGCTAATACAGCTGTGTTAAACTTTGATATAGTTTTCCTTAGTTTTAGCTGTATCTTTTCATCTAAATAGTATTTTATTGTTTTTAATGTGTTAGGTAGTAAATTACATTAGTTCTGTACTATTTATCATTAGTTAGTTTTTTTCTAGTTTGTGAACCGATTTTGTGTTTTTGGGTATGATATTGGGATATTTTTGTCATTTGGGAGCTGAACCTTATTTTTCCCATATGTTTTTCCATTCGAGACACGAAAACTCACCTAACGAATATTTTTTGGGAACCTAACCCATCTGTGTCTCAAGGGATGCCTGTATCATAAGTAATTTGAAAGAAGAATCACTGATTACAGTTCAGTAGAGGTAACAGAAGCATAATTAATGATTAAGATAGTGTAAATCATTCTTCCATTTACCTGATAGGTTCCATTGATGAAGTGGACGGGTATAGCATGGGGTAAGGAGTGGTGATAGGGATTCTTCAGTAAAATAGAAAGGACTTCCATTCGAGATGGCTTTGCCTCTCGGCCTCCATGCTCTAGAGTTCTTTCTAACGCACGCTGGCAATATGCAGCATACTTCCCTGCCTCAGTTCTGTTGATGAAAATATTTTCAATTAATATATTTTATACATTAATTGAGAGGAAAGTGTTTCTGTTGAGGTAATCAAGAAGTTCATTATTAACAATGAGAAGAAGAATAAAAGGTTAAAAGCAATTTTTCATAAAACTGGCAACATACTTATGTAAAAGACTCTTCACTCATATGGCAATATACAGAGAAATAATGTTCCTTTAGTCTTTGTAGACAAACTCACTTAGTATCAGCATTTCTCTCCAGATGAAGTTTGAGATACCATAAAAGTTTGCTATTCTTAGGCACAAACAATGAGACTGCCAGGGCAAGAAACTGCCAACCCTGGATAAATGTAAAAGATGGTGGATTGATCTTTGGGTCTGCTGGGAGAGGCTGGCCACTTCCCAAGGTTGGTGAAGCCTTCTGTGCTCCCGAAGAATCACACAGGAATAGTGATTGTGTGGCACAAAGAAGGAGGTTCTGGTAAAAGAGAAAATTGTATGAGAGGTGCATGAAAATTTATAACAAACCAAGATATATTGACAATGTGGATAAAAAAAGAGTAATAGGTTATGCCAGCTATGAACTTTCTCTAACTCCAAAGTTATTCAATGTTTAGGATAGGTCTGTATTAGAAAACAGTGTCCTATATAATTATTTTTCAAAGTACTTATGACTGATTGTGAACTCAAGATACAGAGGAACCTTACAATATCACAGCTCTTTACCGGTATGTTAAATCCACCAGATTTGTGCTATGAATTACATGATGTATTTACATTTTCTTAAAAGCTTTTAAATGCAGGTAGAATACAGTTACAGCACCATACTAGTTACCCACAATCCAGTTTCTCTCTCCCAATTGCATTTTCTTTTTAATCCTTCAAGAAATGTAAGATAATCATGCATGGTGAGTGTCATCATGGGGGTGGTGAAACTCCTGTTAATGATACTTAACATGCTTAAAAATGGTTATCCTACACTTCTTCAGCTCAGGCAGGCTACCAGTTACATAACCTGGACTTGCAATGGGAAGCAGTTTTGTACCTTCAAACAAAATACAGTTAAAACACAACAACCTAAAATTAGACCACATAACCTGGCCTATAAGGTATGGAACAAAATCACAGAATAAGGTAAAAGATGAATTGAAATGGATATTAGATAAAAAAATAAATGGAACAAATTAGTGGTGATCAAGAAACATACAATAATTGTGTATCAAGAGATATAGTCATTTCCACACAGCAAATGAAGTAATTCATTTAGGGACATTATCTATTTTGATTTTCAGCCACAGCACACTTCCTAACCATACCAGTCATGATGCATAGATACTCATGAATCAGAAGCATTACTCTGTTCTTTATGAGAGTGACATTTTTACTTCTAAATATAGTACTGATAATATGTTGCAATACCACGATATAAACAACTAAAATATGGGACTGTGATGACCACATTTATTTCTTTATAATTTAATCGTTAACCTCTTGACTGCAATTGGCTGTGATGATGATGAACTGTTTTCCTTTGTACCCTGTAATTGTTTTTATGAATATTATAAAATTAGTGTACTGAACAGCATGCATATCTTAAATATAATATTGATGTGTAATTTCTGTATGGTATAGTATATGAATAGAGTAAAGTTATAATTCTAATTTGTAAATAAACAAAGCTTCAGTACGCTTCAGTATTGGTATAAATACCATGATCTACTACTTACTGAAAAAGTACTGAAATTAGACTAAAATTATTCCACTTTCACAATTTAATGACATCTGATACCCTAATAAATGAAAGATTAATCCATAAATCACTTTTTCCAATAAACTGCAGCCAGTCAGTTCTTGTTACTGCCCAGGCCAACTTTGGGAAATGGTCCACCATGCCATGCTCCCTTTAACAGTTAAGAGAGTGATGTTACAGTTGCCCATCACATTCCTCAAAACAGACATATTACTGTACAGTATATGCAAAAGCAAAAGGTGTCTTCTATAGACAGGAAGTCGAATTAGAGCTGAGCTACATGGTCAGCACAAGTACAGGTATTGCCATTGTTACAGGTTGCTGACTGTAATTCCAAGGCCAGTCAGCCAATTTGCTTGTCTTCAGCATATTAACCTTAAATCCAAGATGGGGGAGAGTATGTGACCCACCTGGCTACAGGTTGTGTGAGAAAATAATTTTTCATAAACAATTCTCAATTTCTAGCTTGACATATTCTGCCAAGATTACTGAAAGTCAGTTAGAACAGTGGGAGAAGGGATTATAAAAACTTCAATGACTAGGTAGAAAGATACAGATTCCAACAGACCATACTCAAAAAATTTTACTCTAAAAAGGAAGTGCTGCTTTCATAAGATCCAGCCTATAGACAAATCCCAAATGGTTTGAATTGTCAACCATGGCAGGCAAATCCACAGGGATCAACCCCCTAGACAGCAAATCTGGGGACCAATTTTTTTAGATCTCTCTCTCTCTCTCTCTCTCTCTCTCTCTCTCTCTCTCTCTCTCTCCAAAAAATGTTTCTTGAATGTTCCAAGTTAAGAATTATGTTTGGCAGTAACATGGCAAGAAAACTTAGTTGCTGCACAGACAAATACACCTGTACTCTGGAAACTGCTCATAAAGGTGCTTAGGCCAAAGAAGGAGGATGTAATGAAGCCTTCCCTCCCCTCCCCTTCACTCACCACTTTATTGTTGCTGCTGTAAAAGTGTCCACTCCAAATTACAATAAAGGCTTTGTTATTTGGCATACAAGTGGGGGGTAGGAGGTGCCAGTTAATTGTATACATTATACATGGTGTACTCACCAATCAAACAATAGTAGCATTGTAGTATTCTTAATTCTTAGAGGCTTTATGCACTATAATTTTACATTTACAGTACTGTACATTGAATCTAATATGGGTAGTCATTTAGTGTACAGTACACTCTTCCAAAAAGTATCCCCCCCCTCCCCCCGGCCTGATGTATTTGGAAATGAACACAATAACATGTGCACAGCTGATTTATACACCTTAATTACTATTTCAGCCTCAGGGGATGCTAGGAAGGCAGGCCTACCAACATATTGCAGGAATCACAATTAGTTATCGGAAATATTCGTCCATTGTAACATATTGTATCAATGAGAAAGGGGGCCAGTTCTTTTTTGGGAGAGTGTACATCACTACAGTGGAGCCACAATAATTCGCAAAATTTAAATTCATGTTCTTAAACTTGCAGGTACCTCTAGTACAGTAGGGTCCCAGAGTACGTGAGTTACGTTCCAGGGATCCCTGCATAAGAGGCAAATTCTCAAATATTTGGGTCCCCCTGTATATACTGTACACACATAAGCCCTTTTTTATACTATGATAACTGATGTGCAACCTCAGAGTTTGATGTGCATCTCCTTAGTAGGTCCAATATTTTGATTTTTTCTTTAAAAGTTCTCACAGCATTGGCTTTTTATCACTTTCACCACCACCAGTAAAGAAACAATTTGAGTACAAACATCTGGGAGATGTTCACAGAACAATTGTGAGAGAAAGAAGGATGCCTTGGCAATAATTACATCTACAGTACCATAAATACACCTTAACTGTACAAACAAACATAAATATTAAGCCTATGGTACCAAACAAACACTGTAAATACACAGGTACAGTATAGTCTTCATTTATGCGGTCAATTGAACCCGTGGAGGTCCGCGTAAAACGAGGAACGAGTAAACGAAATAACAGAACATATGGGATTAATTGAAATAGAGACTGGGCCGACCCCCAAACTACACTTTTTCCAACACAATACGTACAGTACGTTGTAGTAAAAATAACATCTTAATTTTATGATGGTATGCACACACAATTAATATTTAAGAGAAATATCAATAATATTAGGTTTTTTAACACTTACGTTAGTAGGAAAGATGGCTGGGCACACGGAGATGGGGGGTTGGTTCCGAGGCAGAGGGCATATTATTGGCCCTCACCTGTATCACTATCCACCACAGAGGCTTGCAGGGCCTCTTTGTCAAACCCCTCAAAGTCCATATCCTCACTATCACTATTACTATCACTCACTGGGCCGGCTGTGGTGGGTGGCGGGTGAAGAACGCGGTAATGTTTTGATGACTGGGCGACCTTGTGCGCACCCTGCCTGCGCCGCTTCCCGCGTAAATTATGAAATTTACCGCATAATTAAAACATTTCATTCTGGCAAAGTGCCACATAAATGACCAAACGCGTAAACAAAAACCGCGTAAATCCACACCATACTGTACGTACAGTAAACCCTCGAAGATCCGGACCCAGGAAATCCGAATTTCGTAAGATCCGAAACAAAAAATTTGGGTGGTCTGGTCTTAGAAGCCTCCTAGAAGTTTCCTTAAGAAACACTCCAAAACTAGAGCAAACAACATTTTAGGCCCGTGGGCGCTGCTTGACCGTCAGTTGCTTGGACACAGGTGCCCGAGGAGGTGGGGAAACAAACAGAATTGACAATTGTTGTTTGTGGGAATATTATTTCATTTACTTTATTAAAGATACAATGTTTCTTATTATGTTATCATAGGTAAATTCATTGTTTATATACGGTAATTACTTTACCACTACATGAGTACTGTATTTTTTGTGTTTCTTTTATCATTTATTGTTCGCGGGAAAATTCGGACAATTGGCTTTTCCGGACAGGTGCCCCTCCCCCCCACTTAAGTCCGGATCTTCAAGGGTTCACTGTACTGTACTATAAAAAACAGAATACAGCCTGTCTTTATAATTCGTGACCTTGGATTATATTGGTCATAGGAGTGACTTGTATAACACTAACTTACAAATAATTATATAACATTTATGAGTCATATTGATTAAATTTGGGAGAAAATGCTTTCACCCTTATTAATTATTATTATTACTTTGTGTTATAATGATATAATGTGACTCATAGTATCCTCCTAGTTCAGATGAGTGATGTGCAACTGGAGGATGAAGGTCAGGACTCCGGGCCTATGGATAATGGAGGAGACTATGGAACTGTCCCTGAGGAGATACTATTGAGTGATGAGCTACAAGGACTAGAAAGTTCAGCTCAGGCAATACATTCAAGGAATTGTCTGTCAGTAGAGAATTTGAATTCAGTAGTAGTAGTTTCACCCAAGACCCAAGGGAGCCATACTACATGTAATTATAATAAATGTAAAGTGACTTGGATTACTAAGATAGATCCTCATGTGGCTTGCATAATTCATGGCAGCTGTGTCTCAAATAACCAATTTTCACCAATGGATTGTGCAGTTTGTTATGATCAAGTTTTTTAATTTCATGAAGCTACAGGTGATAAGAAAGATTTATTGCAATTACAAATTAAAAATAGGTGGAATAAGGCCTTGAGGAGTAAATTTTTGAATGTACAACAATGGAAAGATCCCAAGTTGGCAGAAAGTTTAGGATTATTGGTGTTAGGTAAAAGACTTAATCCCCACTTAGACAAGACTGCTCCTGCTAAGAAAAATAAGTTATTGGACTCAATCTGATTTCAGTGGATTCCCGGATCAGGACGATGAGCCTGGTTCTAATCATAGTATCCAGTCTCTTGAGCAGGAAGAACCTGTTGAGACTGACTTCATCCTATCCACATATTGGCAACCACTTCCACCTGGGGCAAAAGTGTTGGTTACTGCGAGTGGAAACAGGCTGCTGTCGACTGACACGCAGCTCCTGGAATATTGAGTGTAAGGTTGAATCTAACAGGCCATGGATAACATTGGTAAGAGCTAAGTCTTCTTTGTTCACTAATCCATCTGAATCTGTGGATTCCTTATTCAAGGTATTTTATGAAAATGTCTCTAAGCTTCCTGATATCTCAGCAACTACAAAGAGAGAGGAAGGACATGCAACTTTGGGTCATCATTCTTTGTTTTTTGAGGATGATACTACACTTTCTTGGCCTGATATTTGCCCAAAGATGATCTCTGAAATAGACGAAGTCTGGGCAAATGTATTGAAAGACTTAACATTCATTCCCGCAGACAGGAATGCTCACAAGTTTAGTTTTATGAAGTTCCAATTTAATGACGAAAAGAGTTCCTTCTATGAACTTTCCCAGTATTTGTCGGCTTCAAAATATGCGGATATAAGTTATGAAAAAAAATTGAAACCAGTTGCTCCTGCACTGCTGCTTGAAGAATTTAAAATTAGGAAATTGGCAGCAGATGTTTGGTCTGCAATTATGATGTGTCAGTTATTAACTAAGTTTGTGCTCGACTATGAAGAAAATTCAGAAGTGGACAAATGTTTTGCTGCAGCTCTACAAGGAATCCCATATTCCCTGTACAACTCATTTTTAGATATGTTGTTGAAAGCCCTAAGGCTGAAAGTCCAGCTAAGGAAACAAGCAACAAATAATGCTTCAAGTGGTAGCGTTTATTTGTTGATACGTTCTTCTCTTTCTCCTGCTTTGTTTGGTGAGCAATCATTGATTAATTATAGATCATCTTTGGATAATACTATTAATATTAATGTCCCCAGGAGTCCTTAGACCTTTCGGAAACCTAGGAGAGGAAGGTTTTACAGGGGAACAGGACCAGCTGCCCGGGTCAGTTATCAACCTAGGGGAAATTTTAGAGGAGGAAATAATCAAAGAAGTAATAGAGGTGGCCGTTTGTTCAGAAACGGAAGGAGACCTTATTCCACCACCTCAGCAACTTCCCCCTTCCAATGAAGCCAGACAGCTGTGTCGTCTAGGGGGTTGGGAGAACAGATGGACTTCTTCCATATGGGCTTACAAGACAATCAAAGGGGGTCTCACACGGACTTGGTTGAGGCGCCCTCCCCTAGCATCCCCAAAGAAGGGTAAAAACCCAACCCCATTACCTAAAAAATTTGTAATCAACTACTAAACAGAGGTGTCATAGAACTGTTGCAGTCAAGAGAAATGTTTCATGTCTCGCCTATTCCCAGTCCCCAAGAAAGGCAGTGACAAATTAAGGTGGATTTTGGATCTTTCAATCCTAAACAAATTTATTCCCAAAAGAAGTTTCAAGATGCTCACTTATGACCATCTGAGGCATCTACTTCCGCCCAATGCTTGGATCTCAAAAGTGGAACTCGAAGATGCCTATTATCACGTTCCTATTGCTCCCAGGTACAGAAAATTTCTGGTGTTCAAAGTAGGGGAATTAAGTTATCAATTCACAGTGATGCCATTCGGTCTGACAATTGCACCAAAAGTCTTTACAAAACTGGCAAATATTCCCAGAAAGATCCTTGCAAAGGAGGGCATAAGAACCTTTGCTTATCTAGACGATTGGCTGATAATGGGAAACTCTTTCGAAGATTGTCAAAGGGCTACCCAACATACACTAGCACTATTTCAAAACCATGGTTTAAAGATAAACCAGGTCAAATCAAACATAATACCATATCAAAAGTTGGATTGGTTAGGCCTCCACTGGGATACAAATCAGCAGTCAGTCAGTTTACCAGGAACAAAAGTAACAGATTTGATAAACAAAGTAGAAGCCTTTTGTGTAAAGCACAAGGTTTCTTGGCACGATTGGGAAAAACTTCTGGGTCTGTTGAATTTTGCCACAATAGTCGTTCCATTGGGAAAGTTAAGGAAAAAGCAACTATCTCATCTGGGCTCGAAGTTGCTTCGCAGAAACAGAAAAGTTGCTTCTTCTCTCCCTATTCAGATAAAGAATCATCTGTTATGGTGGACAAACCGGGAAAATCTAATCGGTCCCTCTCCCTGGGTTACACCTCAAATAGGTTTGGTCGTTTGTACGGATGCATCCAAAATAGGATGGGGATGCCATTCTTCAAAAGGGGAATTCAATCAAGGAAAGTAGTGCAACTTCCTTTGGGACAAACACATACTGTAAATATAAAAGAATTAGCAGTGGTCCTATTCTTTTTGTCGGCAAACCCAAATTTACAAAATATGACGATCCTGTTTGCCATGGGCAACAAAACAGCAGTCTTTTGTCTCAATCATCAAGGGTCAACAAGGTCTTGGCCACTTCTACAACTATCAGAAAAAATTTTCAGTATTTGTGCAACACAAACACTTTACCTCAAAGTGCAAAACAATTGGGCAGATGCGCTGTCCCGTCTCCGGCCAGTATCAACAGAAACAGAAAGGTCCCTAAAGGTATCGGAGTTCAAGAGTCTAGTGAAGAAGTTTGGAACTCCACAGATAGATCTGTTTGCCTCCCTAACAAATTACAAGATGCCAATTTATGCATCTCTGGAAAAGTCAAATCTTTTAGGAAATGCCCTCTTCTTAGATTGGAACCTTTGGAATTCAATCTATCTATTCCCACCTGTGAAAATATTGCCCAAAGTGGTTCACAAACTCAGATCCTTCCGAGGCAAGGTCCTCTTAATTGCACCATATTGGATCCTACAACCTTGGTGCCTGGACCTACTGGACTGGTGCCCGAATCCTCTACAATTGCAGCAAGAATGTCTAGACCAGGTACTACATTCTCAGTTCGAGATATCCTTGGCACTTCACGCTTGGAGTTTCTCAAAAAAAGCTTAAATAGGTTGTTGGGTAATTCCAATATAGCTAATCAAGTATTAGCAGGTCATAGACCCCAAACTTCTATTCAATATGAGAAAGCTTGGAATCTTTTTCAACAATTTATCAAGTTAACAACTCCAGATTCATTATCGGAAACAGTTGTATCAGAATTTTTAGAATTTCTGTTCAGAGTTAAAGGCCTTCAAGGACCGACAATTGCATCTTATAAATCAGCGTTGGTTGACCCTCTGGCTTGGAGTTTTAATATTACCTTGAACCCAAGGATTTATCAAATGCTAAGATCGTCCTTTTTCATTCAGAGACCTCCTCGACCCAAGAGAATCCCGCCTTGGTCTGTGGAAAAAGTTACTAATCTTCTTATGGGGCCTAATTACAATATAAATCTGAACAGGGATAAATTACTCCAGAAGGCAGCTTTCCTTCTAGCAATAGCAACGGGTATGAGAATCAGTGAACTGATTTCAATTTCCAATAATCCATCATTACTGTATTGGTATTTTCTGATGAGGATGTTATCCTTTTTCCTACAGAGATCCTAAGAAAAAATGAAAGGGAAGATTTCCAAGCTCAACCTAATAGGATAAAACATCTAATGGATGAAACTAGGGTTCCTCACAATTTGTGTCCAGTTAAAAATCTTCAGGAATGGTTAACCAGATTCCCTAATAGAGGCCCTTATGTTTTTTCATCAAGGGATGGTAAGAAATTATCTCCTAGTCAATTGACAAAATCCTTATCTTAATTAGTGAATCAAGCAGACCCTGGCAAGAAATTTTTGGCACATGACACTAGGAAATATGCAGGGTCTGTGGCCTTTCTGCGGCATATGAGTCTCAGTCAGATCAAGGAAATGGGCTTTTGGAGATCCTCAAAAACTTTCAAAGACAGCTATCTTTATCTATCTCTGAGAGATGCCTCAAATGTGGTGGTGCTGGGTTCCCCTCCCCCATCTAGTCAATCTCCACTACCAGGACCTTCTTCCTCATTAGAATAAAGTGAGTATCCTTTTTGAGTAAATTAACATTTTACCTTCCGGTAAATGTTCCTAATTTTGGAAATGTTAAAAATGGTTTATAATATAATCAGGACCTCAGTCAGCGGAGCCTTGTATGCAAAGTCACCTCCCTCTCCACCTCCTGCTCAGGTATTCTTGCTGACGTTGCATTTGGCTTGAACAAAAAGACGTTTTTTTCTAAAAACCTGTTTTTGTGATATAGCTCGAATGCGACGTCCATAACCCACCCATCTCCACCCCTCGAGAGTTGACTTTTGATTACTGCTCTCTCTGAGGCAAGAGATGAGGTTTGCATTGAGCATAATGGCGAGATGAAGGAAAGACTTTGAAAATAGCAATTAAATGCCAGGTAGCGACGTGTCCTCCTAATATTACTTAAATAATTATTAGATGTTTTAATTGGCCTGGCGAATTGGCTAGGAATTAACATACCTTGGTAGCATTTGCTGACGTCGCATTCGTGCTATATCACAAAACCTGTTTTTTAGAAAAAACCGGCTTTTCCCATTAGTTTATGTATTTGCATTTGGCGAATTTGAATTTGGCGCAATTTTTCCAATCTATATTACTCGCGAAATACAAGATCTTACTGTAAAATAAAAATGATTTAAGATGTAAAAAAAATTTCTACAAATACAGTCATGCGCCGGTTAACGTCCTAGATACGTTCTTGGAAACGTGAGGTTAACCGAAATGGACGGTGTCCGATCACCACATAAACTTTTTATTTATACTTACGTGTATGTGGAATACTATATACGTACATAAACACTTTTACTCTTAAATCATTACTGTAATGTGATACAGGCGATTAATTTTTATCTCGTGCAAAATACATGACGTTTATATTAAAATTATTCACTGTTTTACAAGGATTCCAGCAACGCCAACAGTTGAAAAACTTTTTATAAAATGTACTACAGTATTGTACACTTTTTATATCTTGAGCAAAATATATGACGTTTATATTCAAATTAATCTCTGTCTTGCAAGGATTTCAGCAATGCAAATTATATTATCCTAACTTTAGACTGAGATATTATATAAAATAAACAAAGAAATCACCAATCTTTTATCTTGAACACGAGGGTGGTGGGAAGACGGGGGGCAGGGAAGGGCGGGAGGTGAGGTGACAATGTCTGGCGTTTGTTTGTTTATTTATTTATTTGAGATAAGATTTGACAGTTGGCGCTGAAGGCCTGCCTGCGTGTTTATTTATCATTACTTACGAGTGACTAAGCTCTTCTCATAATTTTCCACCCAAACGACCTGGGTGAATATAGCTTACATTGGAGAGATTCTTGTAAGATAGTAATTTATTTGATTGTTTTTTTTTCCAATTTAAATTTTAATTGTTTATTCCTTGATAGAGGAAGCAGGATCCTAGTGCTGTCACTTGGTACCCCTGTACCATAATACTGTAGTCCACAAAACGTGTAGCTATGCTTTTTTTATTTGGTCCCCTGTCATCCGAGTCCGTTTTCTCTCACATCAGGACGCCTGAGTCCTCTGTTTTCTCTCTTAATCTTAGAGTGCACCAGAAACTTTACTATTTTTAGTAATGCCACAGAATTTGAAATTGCAACCCCAATTGCAATTGTTGAGGCAACTAGATATGTCTGATTACAGCAAATGTGTTATTGTCAATTTATAGGTGAAAGATTTTATCCTCAACAGATGTAGGTTAACATTTCACCTGTAGGCAAATGCTTAGAAAAGCCTAAGTAAGGAAGCATATTCCTTTAACACACAATATCTGACCAGTATGGAGAGGATCATCGTGTCTCTGTCAGGGGGTCGTGGGGTGGTGGTCCAGCAGGCATCACGTGGTTTTTTTTTTTTTTTTTTGGGGGGCACGGACGTTGTTCGGTCGGACGTTAACCAGCGCATGACTGTACGTCAATATTCATTCAGTACCTTTTTATGCTGCATTATCATTTAGAAATAAAAAGTATAAACAGTGAATTATATCTTAATTTATGAAACGGTTACCAGCACTACTGTACAGTACAACATCGATTTAAAGCGATTCAATTCAAGATTTTTTATTTAAAGCGGCACTCGCAATTAATTTAAAGAGAATCTTTCTTGTTTTGCGCGAGTCAATCGGGTGCATCATATTTTAAAATTCGCGCCTAATGTTTCTCTGGGCACGCTACACTGTCCTAAGGGCAAAGCTGTACTGTACATGTACTCAAAATAATGGACTAAATGATTACTAAAATTTTTGTCTAGTACAAACTATAGCATGATTATATTCCAATTAATCACTATCGTATAAGAATTCCAGCAATGTAAATTATATTCTCCTTGGTCACTTCTGTGATATTTTATAAACAAAAAACAAAAACTCAATCTAAAGGACATAAATAAACAAATAAATAGTTCACTAGACCTTCGACCCCAACTGTCAAACATGTCACCTCCCCTTCCTCTCTCCCTTTCCCCCATCTTCCCAGCCAGGGTTCGGTGGTTTTAGGCTTTAAGTTTTTATCTTATATAATATCACAGACTAAAGTTAGAATATAATTTGCATTGCTAGAATCCTTGCAAGACAGCGAATAATTTGAATATAAATGTCATATATTTTGCACAATAGATAAAAATTTTAGCCCTTTGTAATCAAATTAATTAAAACATGTCAGTTCAGTGATACAGCTCCTCCCCAACTTACGATGGGGTTAGGGATCCAAATCCAGGTCGTAAGTCGAAATGGTCGTAAGTCGAAAATGCTTAAATAATATATAGAAAATCTAAAATGGGTGTCTCATTTTCTTCTCAGTACCACAAAACTCTCACTTTTAAGCTTGCCAGCCATTTTAAAGTGAATTACAAACAAAAATTTTCTCTGTGTACTGTTGTTGGGACTCAAAAATACGTAATTTGACAAAATTTTGGTACGACTGAGGCAGGTCGTAAGTGCGAGTGGTTGTAAGTCGAGTTGGTCGTAAGTCGGGGAGGAGCTGTATTTTATAAGAGAAAACTTAAAGTCACTCTTTAGGACAGATAAATAATTAAGCACTAGACCATGGCAACAACTGTCAAATATATCACCTCACCTCTCTACACCCCCCACCCTAATCTTTCCATCAGCTGATCCCTAATAAACAGACCATTTCACATCCCATAATTTTAGCCGTGTTGATTTACGAGTGTTTGTTTTAACATAATGCTACATAAAACAATGTTTTGTTTATTCTAGGAGATGGGCTGAGGTGCATCTGGGTAGACTCTCAGTCTTTTTAGTATTTTGTGTTTCTCTCAAGTACCAAACTAAATTATTCCATTGAAACAACACTTTGATTTAGTGCGAATTCGGTTTAAAGCGACCTCTCTTAGAATGTACCTCGAGTTATATCAACGTTCTACTGTACCATAAAAAGTTCCAGTTCCTGGCGGTTATTTTACCGAAGTTCCGGCAGAAACCACAACTTCATGAAAATCGAGGTTCTGGCCAGAACTAACAAGTTCTGGTGCATCCCTATACAGTATAGTCTCGATTTACGCGGATTTCCTTTACGCGGTACCTGGCCAGACCGGCAATTATTAGTTACGCGGTACATTCCATCATTTACGCGGGCAGGGTGCACACAAGGTCGCCCAGTCAAGAAAACATTACCGAGTTCTTCACCCGCCACCCACCACAGCCAGCCCAAGTCAGTGATAGTGAGGATGTGGACTTTGAGGGGTTTGACAAAGAGGCCCTGCAAGCCTCTGTGGTGGATAGTGATACAGGTGATACAGGTGAGGGTCAATAATCTGCCCTCTGCCATGGAACCAACCCCCTATCCCCGTGTACCCAGCCACCTCTTCTACTAACATAAGTGTTAAAAAACCTAATATTATTGAGATTTCTCTTAAATATTAATTATGTGTGCAGACCATCATAAAATTAAGATGTTATTTTTACTACAACGTACATATTGTGTCGGAAAAAGTGTGGTTTGGGGGTCGGCCCAGTCTCTATTTCAATTAATCCCATATGTTCTGTTATTTTGTTTACACGTTCCTTGTTTTACGCGGACCTCTACGGGTTAATTGACCACGTAAATCGAGACTATACTGTACTGTACATGATATATAAAAAATTACAATGACACAAATGTTGTACAAAAAGTAGTTCTATACTGTATTACATAAACAGCTCCTGCCCTTCTCATATCATACTAAAGATTGTGCCAATACGCCATCCAGACAGGCAGGCGTCGGGCTGGCTGTGAATGTGCCATGTAAACACCAGGAATTTAATGCCTGTAGTACACAATAAGTCACCTGGGGTTGAATGTGGGATTTTTTTTCATGAAAATTTATTACTTTATGATAACATTTTATCACTGGTACCATATGAACCAAAATAATATGGGAATTATGGTGAAATTGCATAATGTTGTATCAACAAGATCGGGGGGATACTGAGCGCTTGGAAATAGGGGAACTGTCCTAATTCCTACAGACCCACACATAATTCAATCCACCCTTATTTTTTTTTTCTTATTTTATAGATTTATATTATATTTCATTTATTTCTAAGTCACATTCAAGTGATTCTTTTTTTCTTGGTATCTTGTGTAAATAAACACTGCAGCAGTCGGCAATTGGCTGCAAATTATAAATATTTGACTGCAAACTTAAAAAAAAAGTAGTAAGAGAGGTACCCGAGAATTTAAGAATGCAAATTTGTATTTCATTAATTATCGTGACCCCACTGTAGTAACACTTCGAAACATGTGGTTACAGTTAAACACTGAGAGAAGCCTTTAAGCTATTAGAGGGGTATAGAGGGGTAGTCCTTGTAGCAGGATTGGAGCAAAGCAAAGAACATTCAATCTTTTTGTTTAGATAACTAGAAATAACATGGATGACTCGGATCTGGTACTTTATGACCGAGCCAAATGAGAATTGCAGTGCACAAATTTGAGCAATGACACACAGTCTTAAGTGGTAACTTTGTACCCATCAGGTCTCTTTTCGACCCGAGTACAACAGTAAGGTATAAATTAATATTCACATTAGTTTCAATCAGTAGTTTAGATCCTGAGAATCCTGGGTGTATAATCAGTAGACATGTCTGGCTAAAAGTGAATATCTAAGCCAGGCATCAGGCTTTAAAGTTAGTTCATCCTTACATACAGATGTACATTTGTACAAATGAACAAGGGTAACACTGCATGCCCTTTACATATTCATGGCAAGACATGAAAATCTCATTAACCCTTCAGGTTGATTGACTGATTGGTTAAGATATGTGGTGTTGCAGCCTGTAGCTACCCCTTCAGGCTCTTTCAATTAATTTACTTTTTATTTTTATTTAATAAAAAAAACCTTGCTTATAAACTCAAATCAACCATGTTAGCGAAGTTACATTATAAGTCGATATAACATCACAGCCCACATTAATTGTGAAATCACAGTCCACAATGGAAGTACAGTACTATAAAGACAATAGATATTAGTGCATACTTAAGAAAATTAATTCAAACAATTCACAATGCATTATTTCTGTAATATTTAATTTATTAGTTTATTAAGTCTAGATATTCAATGTGGAAGAAAATGCAAAATTATGCATGGACAACCAATAAATGAAATGTTACAAATTACCCAGCTTACAAAATTCTTTAAAAACTTTGTGTCGTTGAGCCGCCACGCCAGTAGGTGCAGGCCACATGAGCCCTGGTCCTAATAAGCTTGGACTTACACATAAAAAATGGGCCCTAACCCTAATTATCAGCAGGGCTGATGTTTCTTGGTTTAGTTTGTTTGATTTTTTCAGCCATCTGTGAAAAGTTGCTTATGGTGACCCTATTAATTATGCTAAAAGAGCGCACGCAAGCACGCACGCACGCACGGACGCACGCACGCACACACACCCCTTTTGACATCAAAGAAAGATATATTAGAAGAGGTTTTAGACAAAGTTGGAGCTGAACATATGTGTTCTTACCAGGTCTTAAAAGGAGCAACCAGAAATTAAACACATGAGAGAGTTTAAGCTTCCCGATGACTTGACGTAAACTGGGAAGAAGAACTATATAAATTTACTTCAAAGATTCCAACACCATCAAGTGTATCAGCAAATTAATTTTCCATATGATGAAAAGGAACACCACGAGTAACTTTTCCTCTCTGGTTAGAAGAAAATCAAACTTAACCAAGAACAATCCACATATTAGGACTGGAGCCAATTTGACCTGTTGCCATATCAGAATGTGCTGAGATGTACAGTTGACATCAGAGGAAGTGAGAAACTTTGTGGCAATGGAGACATCTGGTATCTCCTTGAGGTAGCAAGTAGTATTTTTTCATGAATCAACCATTCTGATTTGTCAGATAGGAGTGATTCATTCAGGAAAAAATACTACTTACTACCTCAAGGAGATGCCAGATGTCTCCATTGGCCACAAATTTCTCACTTCCTCTGATGCCAACTGTACACCGAGTATTTTAAAAGAAATTAAAAAAATCTAAGTTTTTAACCTGCCAGTATAGGAAACCAACTATTGTAATAATACAGACAGACAATTGTATGCTGGAGAGGTTCTCATAATACAGTACAGTACAGTACAGTATAGTAATTATAATCATATCAATATTAAAAGTTTAATGCTTCAAACACAATAGTCTAACGACATTTAAATTGATGAATGTGAACAAGTTGGAGATAAAGATGCACCTAAACATCCTTTCTCATATAAAAGAGTGCAAATAAAATACTTTTTAACCCAACCTTTAAAGAAATTTCTTGTCCATACAATCATACCTGCATATAGTGATGAGCCAATCGCCTTCATACTTTGCTGCTATGAAAGACAATCTGATGATTAAGTCCTTAATATACTGTACAAGAAAGGATGCAGAGTGAACTCATTATTTACTTGTAATTGCTGGGAAACGGTCACAATGGCTCATGTGTCATGTGTTTGGTACATGGTGACAACAAAAATATACTAAAAATAAGGTAAAAATAACTGAAAAAACTATTTGGTATAATTAATTTGTAAATGATAAAAACACATCAGGCAGGTGGACAAGCCCATGCTTGACTAAAAAACTAGATGTGATATTTGCAAAAATAATATTGGCTCTTGCTATAATTTCTATGGGTAGATTAATAAAATACAGAAAAAACCATGACACAGATGACTATGTACAGTACAGTAGTGCATGGCTGAAATAACATGAAAATGTACAGTAGTCTCAACAACAAGTGACACCAAGCTTTGTCAAGGGTAGTGGATAGGTTGCATTGCACAGCTCAAGCATCACAGCCCCAACATAATAAAAACTAACTTAAATTTATGTGATAACTAAGAACTAAAAAAGCAGATGCCATCTCATTGTCAATTTAAAAAAAAATATATGAAAAATTGCAATTTTTTTTTCCAGTGCAGAATTTATTCCACATTTGAATTTTTGAGCAGTTTCTTTCTAAATGAGATGACACAGTCTGATGGGTAAGCGAAATAACGGAGGAAAAAATTCCTTTGTTTTAGATATTATCCAGCAAGGCTATCTTCATTACAAAATTCATTAAGTAAAATATATTCACTATCAAGTTGACATACTAAATTATCACATGGTTACCCAAATAATGTTCAATTTTCCAGTAAATATGCTTGGAAAATTTAAAATTATTAATGAAAGGTACTGAGCTTCTCGCAATCTTTACCTATGACATTGCTGATCCACCAGACTAGAGCAACATAAAGCGGACACACTTACTCGGGAGTGCTTGATTTTGTTCAGTGTCTTGGTTACCTGGACCCCTGGTTTAGCTTGTAGGTGCTTCGATGTCTGTTTGATCAGTGCACTGAGGAGTTCAGCCTGTAGCTCAGGATAAGTGAGACATTGCTGGAGAGCATTCTGACACAGAACCACATGATAGTCTATACCTGATGAGTCCATCAGGACAGAGGTGTACAGCTGACATGCC
>NW_024741901.1:18245085-18287499 GCF_018991925.1 Homarus americanus | reverse complement strand
ATCAGTCTGCCAATACATTAATCGCTTCTAGGGCTTAAATTCCTTACTATTTTAGTAAATATCAAGAAGTTTATACTATTCAATAATTTTAAAAGTTTAATGTTCAATTTTTTAGTCATTTTAACAATTATTGAACATAACTGAAGGTAAAGTGACTAGTTTAATGTGTGGCATCCAGCCTCTTAACACAGCAAACAGGAGTTAGTCTCTCTCTGTTTTCACTGGAGGTAACATCTTGCTTGAGACTCTCTTCAACGAAACGCTTTATTTCTGTGTTTCCAAGCAAATTATTGGCCATTTTGAATTATATTTTACATATTGACAATATATAATGCAGTGCAGTGTTGATTTAAAAAAAATAATCTTGAATTCCACCAAGAGAGCTAAAATTTTATGGGTGAAATGGCGCCTTGGGGTGACTTCTCTTCCACCCCAATGCCTTCTCTTTTTCCTTCTCCTCCAACCCCATTCTAAATCCCATCATCATCATCCAGGAGCCTTGTACATACACACCTCAAAGTAAGTTAACTTTTCTACCATTTTTGTTGAATTTAGGAAATTTTCGGTGAGCTGGAACCAATTACCCAAAAACCCATTGAAACAATGGTTTCGGTTAACGAACGACCTTCTGCAACGGATTGAGTTAGATTAGCAGGAGGAATATATATATATATATATATATATATATATATATATATATATATATATATATATATATATATATATATATATATATATATATACAGTATATATATATATATATATATATATATATATATATATATATATATATATATATATATATATATATATATATATATATATATATATATATATATATATATATATATATATATATATATATATATATATATATATATATATATATATATATATATATATATATATATATATATATACAATTGTGCCTTGATTGAACCCAGGGTCCCGGCGTTAAGTGAAATCATGATTAAGTGAAATCGCGTTAAGTGAAATCAGCGTTAAGTGAACAACTTCAAGAACATATGGGATTAATTAATGAAAACCCGGCCCGACCCCCAAGCTCCACTTTTTTGAAGGCACATACCTATGTTGTAGTAAAAATAACATCTTAATTTATATGGTAGTACATGCACACCAATTAATACTTAAGAGAAATAGAAATACAGTCGCCAAGTTAATGTCCATTCAAATAATGGACTCAACTCCCTCCCTTCTCACACAAGACTGCCCGGCTCTTCCCTCAGAGAAATTTTTTGAGAAAACCACTAAATTTTAATAAATAATACCTCCAAACTAAAAAGTTGAGATAATACAATTGACATTGCTGGATTCCTTGTAAGACCAGGAATATTTTTGAATATAAATGTCATATATTTTTGCACAAAAAGATAACATAGTTACTAGAGAAAAAAATTTTATCTAAAATTTGTATGTTTAATGTAAAATATATGATGTTTATATTCAAAATAAATCACCAAGTATAAATTCAGCAATATAAGTATATCTGACCGGAGTAATTTGTATGAATTTTATGAGCTAAAATAAATATCTTCAGTTAATAAAAAAAAATAATCTTCTACTATCTGTCAATCAAAGTACCCATGCCTCCCCCCTCTTCCAACCTGGCGGTCAGTCCCAACCCCTCCCCACCCCCACCAATCCTCCCTTCCAGGGTTTTAACATTAGTATTAAATAATACCTCAGATTAAGATTAGGATAATATAATTGACATTGCTGGATTCATGTAAGACCAGGAATATTTTGAATATAATGTCATATATTTTTTGCACAAAGATAACATAGTTAATTTGAGAAAATTTTTATCTAAAATTTGTCGTCTAATGCAAAATATATGATGTTTATATTCAAAATGATCATCAAGTATAAAAATTCCAGCAATGTATTATATATTCGAACCGGAGTAATTTAGTATGAATTTTATGAGCTAAAACAAATATCTTCAGTTAATAAAAAAATAATAATTCTTCACTGGGTAACAGATGGCGGTCGGTCCTCCTCCCCCACCCCACCAACTATCCCCAGGAGATGTGTGGGATAACCACCTAAATTTTAATAATAAATAATACCTCAAACTAAGAAGTTAGGATAATATAATTGACATTGCTGGATTCCTTGTAAGACCCAGGAATATTTTGAATATAAATGTCATATATTTTGCACAAAATCTAACATAATTACCTAGAGAAAATTTTTTATCTAAAATTTGTATATGTCTAATGCAAAATATATGATGTTTATATTCAAAATGATCACCAAATTATAAGAATTCCAGCAATGTAAATTATATTCTGGCAGGTAATTTAATATGAATTTTATGAGCTAAAACAGGCAGTCAGGCAGGGTGTGGTGGGGCAAATCTAAAAATAGCGTCTTGGAATCCGGACACTCACCAGCGTATATGTGGAAAAAAATCCGTGTTAAGTGAAAGTTCAGCTCTGGCGAACAGATAAGTGAAACGCAGTGGGTAATACTGTGTGTGTATATATATATATATATATATATATATATATATATATATATATATATATATATATATATATATATATATATATATATATATATATATATATATTATATATATATATATATATATATATATATATATTTATATATATATATATACACACATATATATATATATATATATATATATATATATATTATATATATATATATATATATATATATATATATATATATATATATATATATATACACACACACATATATATATATATATATATATATATATTTTTACGAGTTCTTCACACCCACCACAGCCAGCCCAAGTCAGTGATAGTGAGGGATATGGACTTTAGGGTTTGACAAAGAGGCCCTGCAAGCCCTGTGGAGGATAGTGATACAGGTGATGGCCAATAATCTGCCCTCTGCCTCGAACCAACCCCAATCCCCTGGTACCCAGCCATCTCTTCTACTAAGTGTTAAAACCTAATATTATTGATATTTCTTAAATATTAATTGCATACCATCATAAAATTAAGATGTTATTTACTACAATGTACGAATATATTGCGTCTGGGTGAAGTATAATTTGTTTATTTACTGAAGATATTTGTTTTTAGCTCATAAAATTCATAGAAATTATCCGGCCAGAATATAATTTACATTGCTGGAATTCTTATAAGATAGTGATTAATTTGAATATAAACAAGCTAAAATTTGCATTAGACCAACAAATTTTAGATCCAATTTAAGAATTTTATTAGAGAGAGCAAAAATTTTATCTTTTGTGCAAAACATATGACATTTATATTCAAATTATTTGCAATCTTGCAAGGAATCCAGCAATGTCAATTATATTATCCACATACCATCGATCCCCCCATCTCCAACCTTCCCTAGCGCCTCCCCATACCTCTTGAAAAGTTCCTCACTCCTAATCTTTCCTGTGTCACTGCTTCCTACACTAAGACACACTACTAGCTTGGTACCCTCCCCTGACAAGACCCTAACCATCCTCTCCGCTACATGCCCTATCCCAGCCCCAGGAAAACACACCCTAGTCCTACGTTTCCTATCTCTTTCATAAAAAGTCCTATCTAAGAACATCACCTGGTTGTCCCCAACTACCACAACCTTACCACTGGGCAGGGTTTGACCAACTGCCCTTTCCCCTCCTGCCGTCACCCCTAAACGTGGAACCCCCTCATTAAAATCACAGGTATTTTTCTGTTTCTTTACTATCCAATTTTACAGTTTTTAAAATAGAGCTGAAATATTGTATAGTATGCTAATGCAAATGCCCCCAAGAATATTTATGAATGTCTAAATTATGTGGAATCCCTGTGTATGACCAGTTATTGACATAAAAAGATAAATTTGATAATTATTTTTTGTGTGTGCACTTATAAGGCATAGGTTACATGGTTGCACCCACTCTGGTTAAATTTACTTGGTCAAAAACAAACATAGGCAATGCTTGGTACCCCTAGCTAGTGTAAATATTCTTCAAACCACTTCCTCTTCATTTTAAAATTTGTCTTGAAAAACAAACACAGAATTATGATGTTTGTCTGTCTGAACTGAAGACAGAGCACATACTGTACTATACTCTTGATAAAGATGCCACAGAAAGAATAACTTACTCGGGTCACCATCAAGTTCCATTAGTTTTTGCACAAGTTGCTCATACTGAGTTCCAGCATTGGGACCCCCTCCTGAGACGACCGTTAAGTGGTACAGCCAATTATCCTAAAAGACAAAAGACAGATGCATTTCAATTTAATAACATACTATAATGCACATCTAACTAGGTTCAATGAAAAAAAATTTAGTTTTTTATTTCATTTGAATTCAGGTTAGTACTAATATAAAGAACAGCAAGTATCCAAGATAGCAAAAGTTAAATGTATAAAGAGTTTGCCTACATATGACCTTCAATTAAATCTCAACATAATATTTAAGAGAAATAAAGGAAAAGTTCTCATACCATAACATTATAACAAAGTTAAATTGGAGGTCTGACTCTGTAATCCCATTTTTGGGTAAAGCTTGCAGCAAAGCAGTTCTTACAATACAGATTGTTTACTGAAGGCTTTTGAGCTTCAGACCATTCCCCACCATGTCATCCACAGTTGGTCCATTAATCCATTTGGAATATACATGTACTGATCAATATTCCATTCCCATCAAACAGTAAGCCTCAAAATAAGGGAACATAATGGTTTTCCCTATACTACTGGAAGTCTTATTAGAGTTGGGACTACCCAGTCAGCACAAACTATGGTCAGTGTATGCAGAGCCGTTCCTAGGGCATGGCAACCGATGCGACCGACCCGGGCCCCGCAGTCCTTACCTCACCCAACACCAGAATTAGTGACCACATTAAGCTGACCTCACCTTACCACCCAGATTCAGACCACCTGAAGGATTAGTGACCAGCATAGTTAGGCAATGCATCTGCTGACATGAGGTCAAAGGTAAGATTAAGCCACCCAAACTGAGAACACTGTAATTCTTTACTGTGCTCTCTGCCGAAGAGGAGTAACAGCGGTCACCTGTCAAGTGTTGTCGAAACTCTGAATCTCCAGTTGTCAGTGATTTGTGTTTTGTGAAATTGTTGATATACATTCTTTTACTATCGTACATAGCCCTAGTTTTTTATTATACCCTGGCCAGCAGGGATAGAGACAGATACAGAAAATACATCTTGGGTGCAGAGAAAAGGCAGGAAGAAGAAATCGAAATGTCGATGAAAGGTTCCTTAGAAAAATATCTGCTTTCAAAAACACCAGAAACTAGTGCAAAAAAGAACCTGAGCGACTGTGATGGTAATAGTGTGGGTCACATTCAAGCTGAGGAAGAGGAGAGTACTGAAAAATATACTATGGCTTATAAAATGGACAGTTCTACCGACGCTAACGGGCATGCTGATGAAGATCTATGTGATCCAGCCAACTGCCACATTTACTGAACACTATGACAATTGATATTTTGGAAGAAAAGGGACCTGTTAAGGTATCTAGTGGAAATTGTGGGTTTCCAAAAAATGGTGAAAACTGACAGTTTTCAGAAGACTTTTACATGCAAAGATTGTTAATGGGGAAATATATGAAAGATGTTAAAACATAGTAAATTACATAATACTTGGCATAGTAACAGTATGATTGGGGAATTAACAATATGTATATTATAGTTATTACAGTATGTATGTATGTATGTAACTATAAAAATATATGTTAACCTTTATTTCATATATATATATATATATATATATATATATATATATATATATATATATATATATATATATATATATATATATATATATATATATATATATATATATATATATATATATATATATATGCACACACAAAAGAAAGAGAGAGAAAGAAAGAGTTATGAATACAACAGCAGACATGGTGGTATCCTAACCTTCTCTTGTTTGTTTGGAATAATGAGGTAAGTTGGACCTTGGTGAGATGGGAAGATTCCAATTGTCAGATCTTCTCGAGGGGTGTCATCTTCAGTTGCTTCTTCTCCTTCTGAATCCGAAACTTTTTCTACTTCCTCTACCCGAGCATCCCGCATATTAATTTGACTAATAGGATTCTGTTGGTAAAAAAAATAAAAATAAAAAATAAATAAATAAATAAATGCAAAATTGTTTAGTGGATAATCCATTAGGCCTTTTAACTATGAATGGTTCAGTCTCACCCAAAAGTTCGTTAGCTCTCCCTGCCAGCTATTGCTGCACTGCCTGCTTCAGATGTTTGAACTTGAGTCTGTTACTTTGAACCTTTAGATTCATTCATATCGGTTTCATATTCTGGTTGGTACAGAGACAGTTACAAACATCTGAAGCAGGCAGTGCAGCAATAGCTGGCTGAGAGAATTAAAGAACTTTTGGGTGAGACTGTACAAACACAATCCGAGATAAATTTGAAGCACATTGTATATTAAGTTTCTTTAAAAATTCAGAGATGGATTGGTAATCACTGGTTTGTACTTCATACTGATTCCAGTACAGTACACGAATAAAATCGGTATGGATAAAATGTATTGCTGCATAGTGAAAACGATGGTAAAATTTACAGTGCAATAAATTCTATTTTAGTAAACTATAGATTACAAAAAGGACCCTAAAAATTTCATGTTTTTTATCATTGACAATGTTTTTCTCTTCTTAAAACTTAAAAGTTTTTACCCAACCCGAATGAATCATACCTGATCGTTTGGACTCTTGAAATAAATAAACATTTTTCCAATGAGGACACACCAACATCGTCGTGCATGTCCATGCTTGACTTTTGTAAGCCAACCTTGTAATGTAGGTTTGTTGTCCTCTTTGCTAAGTAGAAGCTTGGTAGCATTACGCCGTAGCACATTCTGGCATGAGTAAAATACAAAAGAAAAATTTATAACATAAAAGAACAAATTATGTTGATGTTTCTGCAGTTTTCCATTCCTCTGGTTATGGGTCATTCTTGATAACTATATATTGTCTTTACCCCTCTCAAAATTTGTGAGAGTGGATCAAGGTATACAAAATGAAGCCTGGAAAAACTGTTCAGCTATGCAATAAATGGTAAAATTTTCAGAAACAGGATCCTAATGAATATACGAGACATGAGGTGATTACATGGGTAATGTAGTTTACTACAAAAATGCAATGTAATAAATGACAATTATGATTACATGACACCATGTGTGTACTCAAACACACATGGTACTACAACACTCACAGTATTCCGAATATTCATATGTAAAGTACTGTACTGTATATATACTCATTCAGTAGCTGTGTTCAGTCAAGTTACATAAAGGATTTTCATCCAATTTAACAAACTGACTAATGTAAACTAAAATGATATTTATGAAAAAAGTCACACACACTAAAGAACAGTGTTCCTTAACTTAAAAAACCTTGTTTCTCCAACCCAGATGGAAGATGCTGTCAGTAGAAGTTGCCAGTACTTCTCAACATACCTGAGGAAGATTATCTGCACCTGACAGATAGGTCACTAATCCTGGTACACTGATGACAAGCAGCCCATTTAGGTATTATACCAGTACCCAGGAATGTATGACATTTTAAAATATAATGGGAATAAACAACTATTGCCATGGAAATAATCATGATTAACATTATATTTCAAGTGTAATCATTTACAATTATAATTAGAATATAGAATAAAGGAATGTACTTGATTACGGTTACTTGAGCGAGTGCAATCGATTGCAAATGAATACGGTTACCCCATGTCTGGTATGTACAGCATATAATTATTAATGAAACTTGAGAGTACAGTATCTGACCAAAATAATTAGATATAACTAAGGGAATAAATCAATCTGAATGTCCATTTTAAGAAATTTACACCTTAGCCCCTGGGCTTCAGGCTAAGGTTGGCACCCTCCTCCATAAGGTTATACCAGGTATTCGGGAACATTTAAAAACAAATAAATAACAATTCTAGTCTTACAAACTGGTCATGAATGTTATAAATAGGAAATAAATATATGTCCTTACCACAGGCTGGCAACACAGGGGCTAGGAAGAGTCTATAGAGTTCATAAAGTTGGCATATGTATGATGCAACAGTATGAGGTAAACAACACGAATTTGTAGGCAGTTTGAAGTACTGTACAGGACACTTGTTTAAATGTTATTACTATTTACACTATTAACAATCATTATAACTATTCCAGTAATTGATCACAATACAGTACAAAACTTGTGTTTGGGGGGTTGGGAGATAAAAACACATGGTAAAGGGAGTCAAAACCAAGGACAAGATTCCTACATCACAAAAGCCGAGAAGCTACTGAGGAGGCTCTCATGTGTGAGTGAGTGAGTGAAAGACAAGTACCAAATTGGTAACATAATCTAGCCAGGCCCACCCTTTTTATTCAAACAGGCCCACAAAAGATCAAAATGTCATGTGATGTGACCCGAAACTCTACAGACACACGTCACAGGGCGTGAACCGAAGCCTCCAGTATTGTTACAGACAGTATCCTAGGATGGTTGAATACATCATTAAAACAGTTTACAGGTAGTCCTTTGAGGTATAACTAGTTGTGTGAAGCTAGGTAAAGTAAATTGCTCAATAATTTACTGAGAAAAACTACATTAAAGGAACTTGATACAGGGAAAAAAACAAAATATATCTTTCAGATGAAAGAAGGCACCTAAAGAATTTTCAATTTACTGAACCTGGTAAAATTGAGGAAGAAAGTATTTCACTTGAAAAGCCAGTCTTCACTGCAATTCTAAGCTTAAACTTTAAACAATAACAAATGAAGATTTAGATTCACTTAACAAGAGAAAACCCTACCTGAAGTACTCTGACCCAGTCCTCTACTAGCGCTGTGTTATCAGCAGTGAGGTAGTATGTCTTTTTGCCAGTGTTGACTTCAAAAGTATGGGCCCCTTCAGAACGGGTTACACGACAAACTTCATTTAGTGTGATTTGACCAGCTGGTTTGCGATGAATATCACTCTGTCAAAGAGATATCAAGCAAATTCATCCATAACATTATTTGGAGAAGTAATACAAATTAATTTTCTGTATGCTGTATCTATATACAATTTAATATTGAGAGAATTGATGATTCAAGTATTTACCTTCATGAATGAAGAATGATGTTCATGTAAGTACAGTATTATAATTGAGGTGGTTTCTAAATTGACAAAACAAAATATTCTACAAGCAGCAAATGGGATAAATCTCTTAATTTTTTAATATCAGACCCAAAAATACAAATACAATTCTGACAATATTGTAAACAACAAATCAAAGTGAATCAAAATGCTTTACTTCTGTAATTTACAATTAACTATTTTATCATAATATCCAGTGTTGCACGCGTCAACAAAAAAAAGTGGCGCTGCCAGCGTTAGTGTAAACAGCCGAGAAATTTGATGCTGTCAGCATTGGCGTAAACGATTTCATAAATTGACGCCGTCAGCGTCAACACCTGGCATCAACGAGTTTTCAGTGACATACAAAAGCAGCCCCGAAACGCGTATTCTCCTGTGTATGGGAGTAACATATGCAAAATCAAAAAATATTCATTCATTTTTAATCATTTATTATGAGTTATATTATATAATTTTAATTATTCATTTGTCCCCCCCACAAGAATACTAGCATCTCAAAATGCTTGTCGCTCATTCTGCTGCGCTTGGGCCTCAAGATGTCCTTGCCCATTGAGAACGTGCGCTCCACGGCAGCACTAGAGGGGATAGGGGTGTTGTATTTGATGAACAACTCCCTCATGGCCTTGTTGGGGAAGGTGTCCTTGTTTAAAGTTTTTTCGAAGGTTTCTCCCCCAGGAAACACTTGAAAAGGTCACTTTTTTCATTCCTGTGGGCGGTCTCGTACAGGGCCTGGAACAATTCGTCCTCCACGTCATGGTCTTTGTCGTCTCCCTCACTCCTGCTCTCAGTCTCGTGCACGGACTTCTTCACCAACCTGGACAGCTGGTTGGTGGCCCTTTTCCTGACTTGAAAATTCAAATCTGCAGAAAGATGCACAGGTGCGCGGGCGGTGGGAGCGGCAAAATTTTTCCCGGTTGTCTTTATAACAAGATAATTAGAAATTGAACTTGGAAAAATAAAAAGTTTTAGAAGTTGACAAACAAATTTACGCTTGATGCTCCGCTCGGGTGAAAAGTTGACTGCGTCACCTGCCCAAAAATTTGATGGTGTCAGCATTATTGCTGCCGTCCACTGACGGCATTAAATTAACGGCGTCAACGTACAACACTGATATTAATACCTTATAAGTAAGTTCTCAGTCTATACAAACCTGACTCTTCCAGTAAGTGAGAGTTCCATCCTTGAGAACAAAGTATCGTTTTTTCCATGTTTTGAGCTTCCCACCAAGCTTGGTTAAGTAGCCCATCTTTTCCAAGGAGCTCTCACGACGTGGTGAAACCGTGCCAATACTGAGGAAGATCACAGAGAAGAGCATATACAGTACAGTAAAAGATTTTTTTCCCATTTAAATGTAATGATTATCAGACCAAAGCTTACAGCCCAGAATTACATCACATATAACAGCAAGTACACTACAGACCTCGTCGTACCACCACATACCAGGTGGACACACCCCAAGACCCTAGGGACGTGACCTCGTCCGCTAATTACCTGAATGAGCGGGTGACCTCACCTGACCAAGACACCTGGGCATGACCACACCTGAACACGCTGTCCAGATCTAACCAGTTTAGTGATAATTGGTTAGAGGTCAAAAGCCGGCTGGGCCGACCCCATATAAAGGCCCTACAGTCCCGTCCACGCTGATTATCATTCTCATTCTCATCCTAGTTGGATTCTGCTCATTTGTCTTATTGAGAGAAGTCACTCTGGTCTCTCACGCAGAGTCACGCTTGTCCTCTCTTCCCAGGTCGGGAGGGAGACTTCACGGCCTCATCAGCTTAGCAGAAGCCTCCCATAGGAGGCAGCCCAGCCAAGCACCCACTGGGCCTACGTCAGGGTACACGTGAGTCTTGTCAGAACTATCCCTAGGGTGAGTTACCTACTGTGGGAAGTGTATTCATTCATGTGTGTCCGAGAGTCAGTGTCAAGCAACGTAACATAATGTGTAGTACCCCGATATAATAATGATATTAACGTGTCCATGTCATTGAGTGAATTAATAAATAGTTGTACCGAAGAGGTGTTTGAGAAGTTGTCCCTTGAGAAGAATAGATATGTGCATTGACGTATAAGATAAGCGTGTTGACGCAGAGTAAATAACATCACGGCCACGCTACCCAACCTTCCTATCTTTACATTCCTACTCTCTATACTTCCTACTTATATGTAATCCTCTTCTCTTGCAAGTTCTGTCTCATTATATAAAATTAAATTATCCTTTGGTGAAGTTCTTACCCAAAATAAGTAAGAGGCCCTTATGCTAATACAATACTATACTGGATTAATCATTACACTGGATAGTTGGGGACAGCAAAATTTCTTGGGGAGGAGAGGGAACTGATCAGCTCAATTTTTTTTCATCTCTTTTAGGGTGGCTGGAATAAAAAATGAATTCATGCCCCCCCCCCCCAAACTTCCACATATACATTTTTACTGATGTAACAGATGTGTTCTGCTTAGAACAAGAATCATAGATATCAAAGCAAAGTACAGTACAGTATATCACAAATATTTTTTTTCAAAGTTCAACAACCATTAGAAACTTACTGGCTTGAGGTAAGAGTGTTAGTTGTAGTTTCAACGCACGACGTCCTAGCACTGAGTGTGGGTGCCATTGTCGATTCCAAAGACCCACTGTCACTTCGGGCATCTGGTGGGATTGCATAATCATCGGACACACCAGACTCAAAGGATGTATCTAGAAGGGAACAAATAATTGATTTCCAATACTATTTTGTCTGCTGCAAGGATAGATGCACTTGGTAGTGGTGAAAGAGGGTTGCAGCTGACACTGTGATCTGAACACAAAAGAGGCTTACCTTATATATTTCAAAGAATACTCTAAGATGGTAGGAGATGGATTTATGATTTACAACACAAACATACAATTACTGTAATGTGTAAAAAATTAAATGTTTGAGTGATGGAGGTCTGCTCATTCATAGCAGAAAATAAGGAGGGAGGAGGATCTTTGTGTGTAAGGATGATGCACAGTGCAGTGGTAATCAGAGTGAGGTAAAAGGTAGAATATCTGGGCACCAGTAAGTGTAGGGTGACTGATTGCATAATCTCCAGCAACAAATTATACAAGAATCACACAAGCCAAAATTTATTTAAATAAACAAATAATACAAAGTAAACCTACAGTAATTATTGTCACTATTTTTATATATTACTGTAATCTGGAGAAGAAAATGTTCTACGCCTTATAAAATGGGCAGTGCCTATTTAGCCATTACTGGTCGAATGCACGGTTTTCGAAGCAGCTGGGATGGTTACATAGACAGCCAGGCTATTCAGTCATGAACCCATAAACATATTAACATCTGTATACCTGTAACTCGAGCCTTGTGGCCTTGAATTAGCGGAACCAGCCTGCAGATGTCTTACAATACAAATCATTCAATATTTTTTGGGTACGTTTGTGTAGGTAGGTGTATTTTCTTGTGCATTTGTTTGCTATGGTACCTGATCATGTATTTTTTTAGTTGATATAGCTTAGACCTCTCAAAGCTGAATAGTCAGGGTTGTGTGGCACCAACCCACAGCCACCAATGACGAGAATCTGTATCATATGCTTGACAAAACCAGAATGTAAACAGAAGTTTTCACAATGAATTGTCTTTGCTTATATCTGTTGTGTAGCTTGTTTCTATGGAAGTTATACTGTACACTTTTATTTACAGATGGCAAAAATGGAAAATCCACAAATAGTTGTCATCCCATGACACTTCCCACACTTAACAGAAAAATCATAAAGAAAATCCACAAATATGCAGTTTTGAGTGCCATCCCACAACACCTCCCTTAGCATTGGTTGCGATGGTGATCAATGTTGCCATTAATTCTTCTCCTTTGCTTTCCACCAGATTTTCTCTTAGTAAGCAATAGTTTCTACTCGATTTTTATAAATAGCAATAGAAAAGTAGCTATATTTTTCAATTTTACTAATACTGTACTATTCTAACTGGGTGATTATTGGCAAAGGAATTTACTGTTGCTTGTATGTACTTTTGTGAAAAAAAGTCCCTTCCACCAACCAGCCACAGTGAGAGTCCAAATCAGGCAAGGTTGAATCAACGAAGCAGCTGAAGGAAGTGACTTGATGGACCATCAAGGCCCTTCCTTCAGCTGCTTTACTGATTCAACCTCGTGATTCAGACTCACACTATGGCTGGTTACTGGAAGGGACTTTTGTCCACAATAGTACACCAGTGTTGGTGATGAGAGGGTAGATTGTTGGTGGCTTACATAAATAATATCAATAATGAAGGAATTTAATTCAGAACATTAATAAAATATATCTAATAACAGAACAGGATTATCACCATGCGAGTTATAGGTGGAAGTGAGTACAGGTTATTGACATCTCTGGATAGTAAAGGATTACCAGAAGCTGGGCTGTTTATATTACTACAGTTTTAAGTTTTGATGTTACAGTGTACAGCTAATGCTAATTTTAGGTGTGAATCTAGCTAAATTTATAAATAGGAGTTGGTAACTGGCAGGAATTCAGTTTCAGAGCTGGTAACATTGTTCAGGTAATTAACCAGATTTTATTTATGCCTACTGTAAATAAGTGTACAATTTGTAAAAAAACTTCCATAGAAACAATTAAGCTCCACAACAGATATAAACACATTTTATTCTGAAAACTTCTGTTTACATTGGGTCTTGTCAAGCATAGGGTACAGACGCTGATCAGTGGTGGCGGTGGGTTGGTGCTACATAGCCCTGACCACGCAGCTTTGAGAGGTCTAAGCTATATCAACTGAAAACTACATGAACTATCATGTATCTGTACCACAGCAAACAAATGTACAAGATATAACACTTACCTATATAAATACAGTACTGTACACAGATGCAACTATTAAAAAAAATATATATATATTGATAATGATTTCTATTGTAGCATGTCTGAAGGCTACAAGTTACAGATATATAATACAGTACAGTATGCCTGGATAATTCGCAGATTTTTATTTCGCGGTCATTTATTATTTGCGGATGACACCCTGGATGTACCCAAGAATGTCTAATTCCTATCATCATCATCAACCAGGAACCTTCTACATGCACACCTCAAAGTAAGTGTACTTAACTGCATTTATTTTTAGTTTGTATGTAATTTTCAGTGAGCTGGAACCAATTATCCAAAATCCCATTGAAACAATGGTTTTGGTTAACGAAATTTTCGGTTAACGAACGACCTTCTAGGACAAATTGTGTTCGTTAACTGAGAGATCATTGTATAAATGGGATGCTAGTGATGTGAAAAGTGAAGTGAAGATAATGGAAAGCGTAATGGAAAAGATTTAATACTGTAATTAATATTTTTGGTGTTCGTTTATATAGGTGTGGGATTGTCAAGTGAGGGTGGCAGTGTGGCGTCTGCTGCCGAGTCTGGTGTTCCTGAGTCTGGTGTTCCTTGATATTGACATTGAAATAGCCTGTTGTTCCCGAGTCAAGTGTTCATTGGTGCTTTAATTAGTAAGAAAATGAACTCGTTAAGTCAAGTTTAGTCACTTTTATTGGCCTCCAGAACCTAACCCTATTTTCCCCATTGATTACATGTAATTATATATCGCGATTTAGTATACAGTATAGCGAACATCGTTGGACCCTATCTCGCAATATATCCCGACCCTACTGTACAGACTAAAAAATAAAGGCAATTCATTTAGATATCAATCAGACAGTCAGGTGACTGTGGGGATACTTATGACTGAATGGCTATTTGTTTACTGTGAAATATTAATTTTCTAAGACAATCATTCAACCTTCTTGATAACAAATGTCAAAGACAACATAGCTTCCTTGCAGTGCATTAATGATGTCTTGCCTAAAATATGACAGGATTGAAAAACAGGTGTAGAAAGTGAATGCTACCTATGGCCACAATAATGGTAACATGAAGGATAACCATGACAAAATCGATTACAGTATTACACTGAAGAGACGTTATGAGCCCGTCTGTATTGTGTGCAAGCTAGACAACTGGAAATACAGAGATATTCTTGATCCTTTATTCATCATTATGGCTGATTACTTTTTCCAAGAAAAACATACAGTAGGTAGCACAAACCCATTTTTTAACTGATTATTCTCAAAGACTAAGTCATCTAACCTTGATGTACAGTCCACCATATTTGTCTTTGCCTTAGAAATTTAATTTTTTCATAAACCAAGTACAGTACTGTACTGTACTGTAGTAGTGCATATATTAAGCTCTTAATAAAATTAGTAGTAAATTAGCCATCTTACTACTGACAACTGTTTCATTAACAGGTCGATATGGACACAGTCAAACAACCTTCATCCAAAACATGCTCAAGAAATAAGAGAGAAATGACTGAACCCTTAGAAGCAGTGCACAATATGTTAAAATATAATATGAGTGTTTTCACCTTTAACAAAATATTAAAAATTCGATTGTTGATTGTTCAGCCTAGGTAAGTAGCAGAGAGGATAACTAAATATGTCTGTTATATTATATAAGAAAGAAAGGAATGTATATTTATATTATATAAGAAAGAAAGGAATGTATATGTGTACATAGACATACACACAAATGCTGTGCAACCATCCCAAGTTGTATGATTTGGGATAACATTTTACCATCCAGGTTGTGCCCCCGAGAGGTGATTGGGTTCATGTGTAACCAAATTGAAAAGGAACGATGTAGATAAAATCAGTAATAAACAAACAAGAAATGTATATCAAATTAAATTTTTTGTGTAATGGGTTTCGTTGAAAAGTGGCAAAGAGGATAATCTCAAGTCCACGAGGGCGTACAGTAAAAAACAACCAGTATACCCGGCTATATACTGTACACTTACGTATATACAATTATAATATTTAATGTATACAATGTACAAAAGTATTCCCATCTATCCTCTGACACTTATCACAGCATTACTACAAAAGATCTCATTCAGCCAGCAATTCTCACAAATTTACCTAATGTTATTCATAGAGGTGGATCTATAATATCTAAGTGGGTTTACCAAACTTCCATCACAAAATAATCTAATGACAATCTAGTGAAGATTTTTAAAAGCACTAACTAGCCCTTTGCTCCCTGAATGGAACTACACTGGACAGGCCAATTACTGTTTGTGTTTAACAAGTGGTTGCAGTGCTTGGAATCATAATAAAAATAAGTAATTATTTTATCCTTAGTGGAACTGGAGGCTAGATCTCTGAATGGTCTACTTTATGGAACACCCTGTAAGCACATTGGAAATAAAATTGCATTTGAGGATGAAGCTGGGCAAGGTGCAACTCAAATGCTCCCACGCTTTCATATACAAAGCCAGAAAAAATGTATATGTTTCAATAAAATGCTCAATGTTGTGTTTGAAGATAGCAGTTTGTCAAGATGTCATATATTTGAGGTGTAAAAATTTTAGTACTCATCTTAAACATTATCAAAATTAACCAAACAAAATTAAATTAAAAAACTTGCCAGTAAACTAAAATTTCATCCTAAATCTAAAAAAAAATTAATAAAACAAAATTTACACAAACCCGGGAGCTTAAGGGTTGGTATAGCATCAGGTATAGAATCTGGCATAGCATCAGGGGGGATGGCATAATCAGCATAATCAGCTGATTCTTGAGATAACCGACTGCTATCTGTGAAATAAGAACACAAGCAAAATACAGTATGCATAAAACATAAGCAACCCAAAATACAGTGATAAACAAACACCAAACTGATGCAAATTATACACCAAAAACTGTATGTGCATATATTATGTGCTACAGCCAAGAGAAAATGACATGCAGTCACTAATGGCCCCCTTATTTTCAAGTCTTGACTTAACTGGGAACACAAGCTAAGTACTACATACAGTATACAGCAGCTCCTCAATTTACGACGGGGTTAGGGACCCAAATCCAGGTAGTAAGTTGAATTGGTTGTAAGTCGAAAATGCTTAAATAAGGGTACATAGAAAATCTAAAATGGGTGTCTCTTTTTCTTCTCAGCACCACAAAACTCTCACTTTTAAGCTTGCCAGCCATTTTAAAGTGAATTACAAACGAAAATTTTGTCAGTACACAGTGCAATCACTAACATTGGGACTCAAAAATATGTAATTTGACAAAATTTTGGTACGACTGAGGCGGTCGTATGTCCGGGTGGTCGTAGGTCGAGTATGTCGTAAGTCGAGGAGTAGCTGTATACTGTACTCAATTAACATCTAAATCAAGATGCATTTATACTTGTGGCACATCAAAAGCAACATTCTGGGAGCAAACATACTCAAAAATCAGTCACCATGAAAATGAGATATTTTATAATACTGTACAAACTCTCACTAGCAGCATCTAGAGTTGGTAAAAAAAAGAACTTTAGGTAAAAATACAACAGCAACTGTAATTAGTTATCTGTTTTTCCAAGTACAGTACTTTAAATATACAGTATACATGATTCTTTTCAGGACTTTTCAAAACTTACAGCATTTCAGCTACATATTAAATCCCATTTGGATATTTTTTTCCCCTCTTAAACACTTTGCTTGGTACAAACTATTGTACAATATAATGCTTCAGAACTTATCTAACCTGTCACTGGTTGTCCATCAACCTTCTAAACACACAAACACCACAAATACTTTCTAAACAATATTTCAATAGATTGAGAATCAGGAGGGACACCTATCAGAAACAGTACAGGTACACCCGAGGCATAACGTAACAGAAGGTCCCTGGATTATGTACGTTGGACTTGCGAACATCCACCAATACGAACGAAGCCCCATAAAGTTAAACTTTAAATTCACAGTATTTTAATTACCTATGACTTATTTTTAACTTTCATTTACTGTACTTTGCTGTCATTCTATGTCTTCTTTTCTCTTAAATTAAGCGATATTAGGTGTACAGGTAAACCTCGAGATACGATAGGGTTAAGTTCCTGAAAACCCATCGCAAGGTGAATTATCATAAATAGAGAGCATTATAACATGGGGGTTCAATGGAAAACGTTCCTAGCCAGTCCCCAAACACACATGTATCACTGACAAAACAATTCCTACAATACTACTTTCAGTACAAAACAATTAAACAACACACACCACATCATGAAGAATAAGCCTGGTTATCATTACATGTCCACTTAAGAGGCTAAGGGGACTCCTGGAGGTGGAGTGGAGACATCACTCTCCCACAATGCCAAGCTTCATCTCAGAGACACGGTTTTCTTGGATGCCTTGGCCTTCCAAGACATTTTCCAAGTTACACTTCACAGTCACAATGACAGAGTAAAAGCACTTGTCACAAAAACAGAGTGAATGATGATAACAAAAACAATGATAGTGGGTGACACTGCTCACATTTTCAAAACAACAGCTAACACACCTTAAAATCACAAAAACACCGCATCATGCTGTGGCAAAATTTGGCATGGAAATGTTTGTAAACTTGGTGTTTTGATTATTTTCTATTCCAAGCAACAGTTATTTTGGCAAGTTTATGGAGATTTTCTTGGATATATTGATATATTACCTATGAAAGAATTTTCTGGAATGTATAGCATCATTTTTGTTACGATTTACTTCTTATTGTAAGCCGAGATTAGTCTAGAATTCTCCAAGCATGTCTCAAGCTGACCTTCAGCGTCTGGACATCGTTAGAATGCTCTAGGCGTCTGATGAGACATACTACTATATAAGTGTCAGCGAGCGGCCTAGAGTCAGTCAACCGTTTCTGCTCAGAGTGTAAAGAACAAGCCTAGTAGAACAACTGAAGATAATTGTTGTGCAAGTATTGTGGAATTGTTGTGAGCTATATAGAAGTGAAAAGATTAAGGAATTGTACACTGGTAGTGTGCAGACTATATATTCGAAGTGAGAAGTCCAGCTGTGAAGCCATACCTTGGGAACAGTGTTGTGAAGAATTAGTGACTATTTAAGTAACTACAGTGCACAAGTGTGTTTCTGTGACCTGGTGGAAATCTACCTGCCTGTTGTTTGTCTGTACACTGATACCGATCGTCGGGAAATTACCGGAGACTGGCGGTACAGCCAATGGTAATTTGATGACACCTGTAAGATATTTACTGCTTCTGTATATACGACCCTGGCCGCTGGTAACCAGTGGTGGAAGCTGGGTAAGTGGCGAAATCAGGGTCGTAACAACAGAAAATATCACTTCACAGTCACCATAACACAGTTCAATCTAAATGTTAATGCTGTCCTCTCACTACTGTACAGTATATAAGAAAAAACAAAACTTGGATGATAAGTACAATGTAAGATGTTGGCCAATAATCATGGAGCCATGCGATGGCAGGTTTACGATCAACAAAGAACCAAACATAGGGCTGTATAGCGCGGGTTGGCCAGTGGCGACACATGGGTAGGCTTACAAGTGAAGGTAGAGGCGTGTCATACATAGGGTTAAATATTGTTTCCTTATACAATGTCACCAACTTTATGTAGAAAATTATAATTTGCGTTGCTGAAATCCTTACAAGATATCAATTAATTTGAATATATACAACCCATAGTTTGCACTAGAGATAAAAAAATTCCAACCAATAAATATCAATGGCTATTCAATGGATATCGTTAAAGTGTGTTATTTTGACCGTATATTGCGAGATGGTCATAATTTATGACCATCGTTAAAGCAGAATATCACTTCTCAGGATATCGTATCTCAATGTTTACCTGTATATAAGGACTTAGGCTATGATATAGTGGGATTTTAAACATTGTTCGGTAAGTACGGTATGCACAGAGGGTATGTGTTCTGTGATCCGTACATTTTTACTTAAGAAGGTCCCCAGCAACGGAACTCATACGTAACCCAGGGACTGTCTGTAGTTTGTGAGCACATACAATCATATTAAGCAGTAAACCCATGGTGATGCATTTCATTTCTATACATGTTAGGATTACTTGGGTAAAAGTTTGTGTAGACAAGGGATACCACTTACAGCAATTTCTCATGTGTAAAAATGATGATACTGTACTATAGTTAGCTAAACGAATCTTGGTAGTATGGGTCGATTGATGATTAGATTTATACAGTACTAGAATCAATAACAACTCACTGGTCTCCCTAGAGGTCCAGTGAGGGACATCTTTCTATGGAGTCAATGTTATTATATGAGGAAACTGAAAATCCCAAAGGAAACCTGCAATATTTTGTAGGGTCACACTACACAACATTCTCCTCTCATCCGACCCAGGTAGGGATTGAATGCGAGTCAGTGGTGAAAGGAAAGTACTGTACACTACCACTGCACCAATGACACAGTGAGTGGTTGGAAATTCTGCCATCTCACTTAGACAATTAGGCTAGTTTAAGCTTAACTTCATAAAACAGATGTTATTCAGATGGGAATCATCCAAGTATGTAATCCTGTGAACATAATTTAGAATGCAGGCAAGACTTCTAATTTATCATGGAAAAATGGCAGTGGCTAGAATGGACAGATATGGCATTTCTCTGAATGTTGCCAGAAAAATCAGATGCAAACTGACATTACAGAATTGCTAAACAGTAGTCCTTTGCCAACCATGGGGGTTAGGTTCCTGAAAAACCCTGTGGTTGGCAAATCCGCAATTGGCAAGACTAAAGACTTATGGAAAATTGGGGGTTAGGTTCCTTGGCTGTGGATAACACTCATCAAAGGCTAACTAAGCTGCCTGTTCCTTCACTAAATAATACCTGTACTGCACATTTAATTAAATTTGAGTCAAATACTGGACATATAAAATAGCTTAACAAATTAAATAGGACAGTAATATAAATATTACAGTACATCTCCATGGAGATGGCATATTTCTGTTAAATAAGAAAAGGTAAAAGCATGGGTGTGTATTTGTGTGAAGTGAACGTGTGTATATGTACTTGGCAGGTAACCAAGTTAGACTCTCCCTGTATCCCAGTAGCTACTATTAATGCAATACTGTACAATCTGAACAAGTTAAAAGGATGAGTTCTGAGAAGGATATCAGGTTGCTTATTAAATACACTAGCAAAGAATAAACTACATTATTGAAAGAAGAGAAATAGTTTGAAAAAATTAATTAGCAGTATCTGCTATGATGAATCCCTACCTCACAAATACTACTATTTACAGCAACTTTAAATTGCTTCACACCAGGGAAGTTGTCACAAAATGTGATGTCCCAAAGAAAGCAAAATTTTACTTTTCTGTGTTTCTAAAGGACTGAGTGGGTGTACAAAATCCATAATTCATAGCAAACTGCAGTGTACATAGAGATAGCACATAGATACTGACAAACGCCAAAGTGAACTGAAAAAAAGAAGAAGAAAAACAGAAGACAACTCTAAAGGCAACAGGGGAGGTTAAAACCACCAGCAGAGGGCAGCTATGCACTGGTTTTTTTATCAATTTATTTTTAAATAGGTGTAGATCTATACACAGTCTGCAGCCCCCCCCCCCCACCACAACAACAACCATGAGTATGATGCGATTCCTGCAGGAGGACGTCGGTTATGGAGGATACAGGCCTGATTAATGCAACGTTTAGGATGATGCAAACTGACATAAAGCATGAAGGTTGTTGCTGGTATTGCCCTGACCGCATAGTCAAGGTGAATGAGGCGATTGCAAGCCATATGGGAACGAGTTCCCTAGGGACGAAAATAGATGAAGCTGGAGCCTTGCTGGTTGCCAAGACTAGAACAAGTTGGGAAAGAGATCCTTGCTAAGACTGAGGAAGTATTCGATAAAATGGAGGTGGTTGCTAAGAGGAGTTATGCTGAGGCATTAGCAGGGCCACGGGAGGTGGCGGAGTAATGCAGGATCAGAACAGGTTCTACAGCAGCTAGGGACTCTGAAGAAGTGTGTCGAAGAAATTAAAATTAACGGACCTACTGCTAGGGGAGAGGAGGAACAACGGGAATGTTTCCAGCGTAGGAACAATGTAATAGTTATTGGAGTCCCCGAGAGCCAGGCGGAGGGAACTGAGAGTAAGGTAACAACACGATAAGATGCAGTTTAAGAATATTTGTACAGAGGTTCTGAAGATGCCATCAACCCCACAGGATGCGAGGAGGCTGGGACAAAAGCAGGGGGATAAGCCTCGCCCCATTCAGGATCACACTAGTGAATGAGGAGGAGAAATGGGAGGTTATTCGGCAGGCAAAAAACTTAGCAAGGAGCGAGGCATCTTGGAGTGTATTCATTCACCCAGATCGCATGGTAATGCAGAGTGAACAGCACAAGAAGCTCCTGCAGGACTTGAAGCAGAAGAGGGAGGAGTAAAGGAGGAACGGGGACGGGTGGTTACGGGTTAACTAGGGAGGGTGGAAGCGCAGTCGACACAGGTCAGCGCAGTTCACCCCTCCACCGCTTACCCCCCACCGAGGGCATCAGCTCCGCCTTGCATCAGACAGGCGAGGATACAGAAGCGCCATATAAACAATGAGCATTTAACCATTACCCTGCAAAATACAGTGTACTTACAAATGCCGTGCCGGAGAATGGGGGGAGCGGGGTTACTACTAAGAGCAGAGAAGCACGAGAACAACGGCCTTTAATGCCGCCGCACACTATCACAGACACTGCTCTGATAAGAGAGGAGTTTGAAACATTACCGAAGGTATATACCAACCGGATATGTAGGAGTTGCAGAACCAGCAGGCCATCTGCAGGTCTGACCCAGGAGAATGTGAGTTCGCATATGGATATGACTGGCTTGGCTTAACCTTTTCAAGAAAACCTGCAAGAGAGGTGGCCCAGTGCGCAAAACCAAGAGCCAGCCAGGCGAGGGGCAGGCGAGGATGCTTGAAGAAGTCCATGGTGTATAATTAAACCAAAGGGAGGAGACTTGGATGGTTGTCGGGTGTATTTAGGATCCCAAACCAAGCGTTCACTATATCAAAGGAACTTAAGAGCCTTAATAGACAATGCGACGATGCTCAACCCTAGCCACCTCCTTATCATGGGGGACTTTAACTATGGCGACATTGACTGGAGACACGAACTCATCCCAAATGACTTGAATAACCTTGCTACTCTTTTTGTAGAAACTCTGAGAGATAATTTTCTGTTCCAACATGTTAGAGACCCGACACATTACAGAGGGGAGCAAACACCCAACCCACTAGACCTCATCATAACAAACGAGAAGGGTATGGTGGCCAAACTGGAACACCTTGCCCCAGTTGGCACCAGTCACCATATAGTGTTGTCATTCAGATTTAACTGTTACCTAGTTCAAGATAAGGCCAGGCCAAGGTGCAAATATTACAAGGGAAATTACAACGGGATGAGGGAAGAGATGAGGGGTATCGACTGGCCTGACTCATTAAGGCACAAGAACGTAGACACTGCGCTGAATATCATAACTAGTAAAGTGATCCATTTGATTGATAAATATATACCCACGACCAAACCCAGTGCCTCTAGGAATACGAGGGGATCCCTACACATGAACCATGAGGCGGTCGACAAAGTTAAGAAGAAAACCCAGAAATTCAAGACGTGGGTTAGGTCAAACGATGAGCAAGACAGGAGGGTGTATGCAAGAGCCAAAAACCAAGCAAAGATAGAATGTAGAAGGGCTGAAGACAGCAAAACAACGTGCCCCTTGACACTTTTTTATTTGATGTGTGTGTGTGTGTGTGTGTGTGTGTGTGTGTGTGTGTGTGTGTGTGTGTGTGTGTGTGTGTGTGTGTGCAGTGTGTTGTGTGTGCATGTGTGTTGTGAGTGCATGTGTGTTGTGTGTGTATGTGTTCATGTATGTGCATGCGTGTGTGTATGTGTGTGTGTGTGTGTGTGTGTGCATGTGTGTGTGTGCATGTGTGTGTGTGTGCATGTGTGTGTGTGTGTGCATGTGTGTGTGTGTGTGTGTGTGCATGTGTATGCATGTGTGTGTGTGCACCTGGAAAATCTTTATTGGTAAATGTTGGAGAATCCCCTAAAATTACCTCCCCAGTACATTAGGAAACATTGTATTTCCAGTTGTAGAATCCACTTCATTCCACATATAATTTGACTCTGGTAGTATCAAAACATCCTTAAGTCTTAAATAAAACTACTTCTGTACATTATTAAAAACTTACAAGAAAACACAGCTGAGAAAGATGAATAATTAATAACATATTAAGAAGAATAACAGCATAACATTCATGTAATACGCATGAAATCATTTGTGATACCCAAGAAAAATTAAGAAACAAGCATACTATTGTATAACTTGTACACACAAGAGAGTAAATTCTAAATCCTACAACACACTGAGGAACTGAGAAGCCCTAACTTGGTGACATCTCTTACCCCTTCTCATACTCTTTGAGGGTGAGGAACCAGACAGCTTGGCAGGAGACAGTGATGATGTCTTGCTCTTGGAAGGAGAGCTAGAGGAGGATTCTGCCGAAGACGAGGGAGTATGAGAGGAAAGACCTCGAGAGTCTGATCCTCCGCAATGGTCTTCCCCGTCGGATGAATCTGAGGAGTCACCCGTGAAAGGGACAGACCGGATTTGACTGGCACGCTGTAAACATAAACAGACAATGCTCAATCAAGATTTTCTCTAATATTCACAGGTCTTTTCTCTTTAATATCTTTTGTAAATTCAAGTCCAAATAATCACTTCATAAAAACTAAAGACAAAAAAGCTTGCTAAAGGATCCATTTATCTCACAGCATGCATTCTTAGATTAAAGCAATTATTTATCATTAACTGATCACTATGACTCAATTTGGTGACTGTAGTATCCTAGATTTGATATACCCGCACTGTACTTACTCCCTTAACAGCAGCGTAGACAGGGACATGGATCTCTGGGTAGCTGCCGAGGCCAGAGCTCCTCATTCTACTAGCTGCTTCCCCAGTGGTGGCAACCACACCGGAACCAGACAGCCCTTCCTGTGCCACCTGCAACACAAATTTCTCTCAAATACTGTAGATAAAAAATTGGTAAAAAGTAAACAAATAATATACAGGGGGTCCCCAGGTTACGAACGGGTTCCGTTCCTGAAAACTTTCTTTAGTCTGATTTGCATGCAAGTCGGAACACATGCTATGTGCATACCGTACTTACAGAACAATGTTTAAAATACCACTATATCATAACCTAAGTCCATATATACATTTAAAGTCTCTTAATTTAAGACAAAAGAAGAAAAAATGATAAAAATACAGTAAATGAAAGTAAAAAATAAGTCATCAGGTAATAGGCAGCTACCAAACTGGGAGGTACTACTTCCTGGGAAGATATTGGAAGCATAATGTATTGTCTAATGGTAGACCCTGCTGCCATATAGCATCACAAAAATTGTGAGCCAGGTTGCTGATCTGACTTTCTGCCTCATTTACACACAATTGCAAGGTCTCAATTGTTTCTCTTACTATTGACAACACAACATACATACAGGTACAGTAGAGTATATTGTTTCTCACTCTTGATCTTTTTTTTATTTCTTTATGGTTCTTTATTAATATTATTATTATCATCATCATCATCATTATTATTTTATTATTTTTATTTTTTATCAGATTTTACTTATCTGAATTATTATTATTATTATTATTATTACATTTTCGCCCCCCAGGCCCCGATGTGGTTCAGTGACCTGTGCCCGGGTGGGCTAATGCCTGTAAAAAAAAAAGACACCGTAATTTCAAGTTTAGCCCCGTTTGTATCGGCTGGCATTCATAAGCCGGACATTCGTAAATAGGGGACGCCTGTATACAGTATTGTATTGCTGTACAACAACAACAAAAAAGTCTCTAATATTACTGAGTGCAAGACATCACTGTATATTTGGTGTATAATCTGTAGTTTGAAAAGGAGTTAATTTTCAAAGGACATTCAGAGAATCTGATTCCAATCTAGACTCGCAAACTACGAGACAGGTGTTCAATCCCATGGTGACACAAGGTTGGAGGGGGCATTTATTATCTTATATGTAATGCCCATGAATTAAGCTCATTTTATCAACAAAAGATTCGCCAACTTCAAAATATGTGAGAGACGATGTTTAAGGGGAGAATTCTCTTTTAAGTCTGCCTGTTGGTTAATGGTTACTGTTTTCACCTAAAAGATTCTGAACTTTTATCCAAAAACTAACATATCAAGTCTCTGGTCCATTTAGAGTTCCCAAATTTTTGTCCACTATAAACAGTCCCTGCAGCCATTTCAGATTCAAGCCAATAAGTTCTCAAAACTGGCTGTCAAAAAGTCATGAACTACAGTATTTGCTGCGAGTGGAATTCCATTTCCAAAATAAATTCCTGAGTTACAAAGTAAGTACTGTACCGTAGTGAGGGGTCACTCTTAACACAATGGTATAATACCAATACTGTACAGTATGGTTTGGATATACAGTCGACCCTCGTTAATTCGGACTAATAGGGGGGAAGGGTGTCCGTTTTAGCCGATTGTTCGAATTAACCGATTTAGGGGTTAATACTGTATTGCATTATATTTCAAAGTCATTGTTTTCGTCACGATTTTATCCCACTTTCCACTGTAATACGTACGTAACTTCAGCAAAAATATTACATTTCCGTGAATGTATTATATCAAGCACAGTATGAATAGAATATCATTGTAATATAACAGTATTTTAACCGAAAACTATTAAAAAAACGAGTAACTTCTCTTGAACATCGGAAGGTTAGGTAAAGTCTTTTGTTTTCGTCATGTATTTTATCCTATTTTACATTAAAATACATCACGTTTCAGCAAAGCTACTATTTATTTCCGAGAATATATTCATTCAGGCACAGTTAAGGTAAAATATACATGTGATGTAACAGTTTTTTAACTGAAAACGATTCGAAAAACACGTGTACCGTCTAGCTGATACAGTTGGTGGTGCGTCTTGAGTCGTTGTAAACAATAGGAGGTTGAGTACGAAGTGGGTTCTGCTATAACTGGCGTGTTTATTAGCAGCGAATTTGCTCTTGATTTACGATTGAACAATATTTGTGTGTACTCTTATGACGCTTATTTTGCTACTCTTAGCGATTTTTACTTACTATTTTGCCAATTTTGTGGTGACAACTGTGAATATGGTGAAAGAATATATCTCAAAAAGCGTTCTGATGATCAGAATTCGGTGATTATAAAGTAAAAGAAAGGATATAACGCGAAGAAGCTGGAGTAATTTATCAACCTCCAAATCACCTTCTCCCCCATCAAGTTACATTCCTTATGTTTTCAAAGGTAAAGTGTTAAATTTACTGTATGATTTCATTATTAGATATGAATGTAACATTTATTTAGACTTTATGCTATCCTTTGTGTTGGGCTAACTACTAAATTTTTTCGATTTGAAGGTAATCTGCACCTAACCCTATTTTCTCCATAAGCCCTGTTATTTCTAATGCAAATTTTCTATAACACGATATTTTACAGAACACAAGTGCTCGTAGTTATAGCAGGGCCTGTAGATTACCGGGTAATATATTAAGTGTGAAATATCGAAAAGGTTTTTATTACCGGTATTTTTTTGTAGATCAATGAGAACTGATACCGTATATGATATGATAAGTTAGCCTGAGCTAAGAACTTCAACATAGACTACTGAAAACACGTTGTAAGGTAATTTAGCCTATTGTAAGTTGGTGAGCTTCATTTGATGAAGGAACTGCACAACTTTTCATTACTAATTGGTACATATTTTATGTTTCCATTGTTTACTGGCAGTAAATGGTAAATATTTTTCATGTCTGAAGCTAAAAGTTGCATCCTCCCCCCACACTAGTGGTGGAGATGTTACATGTTTTATCCCAGCAGTGGGTGGACCAGCATTTTAGCTTAAGGTCCGCGTAGGTAATATTCCTACAAATCTTAAAAAAAAAAAAAAACAGATTTTGTCCAAATTATCCGAAATCCGGATTAAAGGGGTCCGAATTTTGTATAAAGATTTTTTTATATCGCGACTACCAAAATTATCGACATTTTCCAATATACAGTACAGCGATAAATTTATTTATTTCACGAGGGAAATCGGGCAGGAAATATTTCAAATTTAATGCCATGGTAAACAAATGCGTTATTTGCTCACCAGAGGCGTCACTGTGGCTGTTCACTCACGCATTCACACTCGCCCGCACAGTCTTCCCGAGCGAGTGACGAGCAAGCAGTCGACTCTGCTGCAGATTACGACTTCTAAGGCGAGTGTAAATGGGATGCTAGTGACGTGAAAAGTAAAGTGAAGAGAATGGAAAGCTTAATGGAAAAGATTTAATACTGTAACTAATAAATGGGTTGTTCATTTATATAGGTGTGGGATTGTCAAGTGAGGGTGGCAGTGTGGAGTCTGCTGCCGAGTCTGGTGTTCCTGAGTCTGGTGTTCCTTGATATTGATACTGAAATAGCCTGTTGTTCCCGAGTCGAGTGTTAATTGGTGCTTTAATTAGTAAGAAAATGAACTTAAGTCAAGTCAAGTTTAGTCACTTTTATTGGCCTCCAGAACCTAACTCTATTTTCCCCATGGATTACATGTACTGTAATTTATATGGCGAACATCCTCGGAGCTTATCTCGCGATATATCCCAACCCTACTGTATATTGCACCATCAGAATCCATAATATGATAACAGTACAGTGGTCCCTCGGTTAACGAGCGCTTCAGTTAACAAGATTTCGGTTAACGAGCTACCTTCCATAAGATTCTTAACTTCGGTTAATGAGCAATCCCTAGATTAACGAGTTTCTTACGAGCCGACCTCAACATGTTTTCGCTTGCATTTGGCGGTCAACCAGCTGTAGTATTAGTCCGCCAATACAGTAATCGGTTCTAGGGCTTAAATTCCTTACTATTTTAGTAAATATCAAGAAGTTTATACTATTCAATAATTTTAAAACTTTAATATTAAATTTTTTAGTCATTTTAACAATTATTGAACATAATTGAAGGTAAAGAAACTAGTTTCTGGCGGGCCATCCAGCCTGTTAACACACCAAACAGGTGTTAGTCTCTCTCTTTTCAGTGGAGGTAACATCTTGCTTGAGACTCTCTTCAACTAAACGTTTTTTTTCTGTGTTTCCAAGCAAATTATTGGTCATTTTGAAATTTATTTTACATATTGACAATATATAGCACAGTGCATTGTTATTTTAAAGAAAATATTCTTTATATAGAGGAAGTTTAACTTAAAATATCACGTGTTGTGATTGTTTGAATCCGGCATGGGGCCTAAGAGATCAAGAAAAGCGATTTCAATCCAAACTAAGCAGGAAATTATTAAAAAACATGAAGAAGGCATTAGAACAAATGCGCTATGCAAAGAATATGGCATGTTGACATCAACTGTGTCGACAATTCTTGCACAAAGAAAAATTTAAAGAAGTGAAAGTGAGAGACAAATCTGCCAGTGTTTTTAAAGGTTAGATCCCTAATTGCAGAAATAGAGAGGTTACTTCTCATCTGGATTAGGGAAAAACAGATGAAAGGTGATTCAGTTTCTACTGAATTCATTTGTGAAAGAGCCAGGGAGATTTACGAACATTTAAAGACAGATCAACCTGGTTCTTCAGGAACAGAATTTGAAGATTTTAGGGCCAGCAAAGGCTGGTTCGAAAAATTTAAGAAAAGAAGTGACATTTTCAGTGTTATTAGGCATGGTGAGGCTGCTGGTGCTGATAAGGCATGGGCAGCAAAGTTTTTAGTGGAGTTTAAAGAACTAATGGAAGAAGAAAATTATCTTCCACAGCAAGTGTTCAATGTGGACGAAACTGGGCTGTTTTGGAAAAAGATGCCCAAAAGAACATTCATCACCAGAGATGAAGCCTCTTAGTACCTGGGCAAGTATAAAACCCATAAAAGACCGTTTCACTTATTGCTTGGTGCTACCAGGGGATTTCCCTCGACTGAAGTTTCACGCTTGTCTGCCACTCTGAAAACCCCAGGGTGTTAAGTAACAGAAAGTGGCAAGAGGAAAGCTGGAGTTTACGGAAGTCCAACTCAGAAGGCATGGATGATGACAAGACAGTTTCTCTTAATGAATGGCTGTTGAGGTGTTGCCTTCTGTCAAGAGCCACTCTAAATCCACCAATAAACTCCTCAAAGGCTCTTTTCTCCTCATGGATAATGCTCCTGGTCATGACCCCTGAATCCTGCCAGAACTTTCACCAATTTGACTATGTGAAAGTGTTGTTTTTGGCCTCCCAACACTGCTACATCAATCATACAGCCAATGGACCAGAATGTGATCAGCAATTTCAAGAAGGTATGAAGAAAATGTTTAGGAGGTGTCATCAGGAAACTTCCACTGATCCTAACCAACACTGAAACAGTTCTGGAAGTGAGGCCAATTCAACATCCTGGAGGCTGTAAATTCAGATTGCTTTCATCATGGTAAGAAGTTCTCACTAGATCCTCAATTCTTCATGGAAAGCACTGTGCCATCAGTGGCCTGGATGATTTTAGAGGGATTTCAGGATGACACAGTGAGTTGGACCAGGAGATTGTGTCCATTGGTCAGTCATTGGGCCTGAAGTGGAGGAGGATGATGTCAAGAGTTTGTGATGTCTCAGGAGGAAGAACTTTACTCCTGAAGACTCTTGCAGGCAACTGGATGAGATGTTAGAGGCTGACAATGGTGAGGAGGAAAGTGAAAGTGATGACCACATGTCAACTTCAGAGTTGAAAGATGCGGCTGGCCATCAGAAAAGTTCAGGAACTGGCTTCAAGGCACCTAGATGTGGGAAAATCTGAACTAACTTTGTGTCATGTTGAGGACACAATGGTCTCTCTTAAAACATAAGTTACCAGATGAGGAGGAGAGATGCCCACAGACCACACTGACATTTTCTTCCAGTAAAAGGGATAAAAGATGCGAAGCCTCAGCCTTCCACTTCAAGAAGGAGAGATGATAGTGCAGTCAGCCTTTCCACTTCAAGGAGGAGATGTCATGGTAGGAATCTGTCAGTCCAGAGGTTCTTGACATTTTCAAGGAAGGTGACTCACCTTCCAAGAAGCTGGTGCAAAATGCTTCTCCTCCACCTCCACTCTCCCTTCCTCCTCCACCTCCACTTCCTTCTCTTTCTCCTTCTCTCCACCTCCCACTTCAAATTCACATCAGCATCATCATAGAGAAGCCTTCTACATACACACCTCAAAGTAAGTGTAACTTTCTACCTTTTTGTTGAATTTAGGATTTGGTGAGCTGAAACCTAATTACCCAAAAACCCATTGAACATCGGTTTCAAGCTAGCTGTTAACCTGCTGGAACGGATTGTGCTCAAGTAACCGAGGACCACTGTATTGTAATTTCATTTATAACAAATATTGTACTGTAATGTGACCAGTAAAGCACCAACCTGTCCAGTGAAGAACCAGTGGAATCTGTATTTTCAAAAAATTATTATTAGTACAGTATTACTTTTTTTTTAACAGCCTCAGTTTCTGACAAATTTCATAAAAAGTGATAATCTTTCCCGAGATATTTTGTTCGAATACAAAGTACTGTACAGTAAATAAAATAGCTCAAGTAAGCTTGAGTTGCTATCTAACTCGGAACAGTTATATTTTATTGTACTGTTTAAATTTGTCACAAAATAGCCGCATTAAATCACTTGAGAGGGATACAAAGCATTATCATCCAAAGTATTGTACAGTATATGTACAGCCTTCTTACCTGGTATATTCTAGACTCCCATGAGGGAAAGCGGTGCAGGGGAGGTGTGGGAGGCTTTTCTCCATTGGTCTCTGTGTCCCCCGGCCAGCGGGCATGGTCACGGCTGGGCGAGTAGATCTCACTGTAGTCATGGGCTTCATCCTGGCTCGGGATTCCCTACCATCATCACCAGGTGGCTATCTCTCAGACCAGCTAACTGACTTGAATTGGTGCTCTCAGTGTTGTCATAACCATCCAGCCTAGATCAAGGCTGTCAGCACTCTTTTGACATAGGTTGGCACGCCTTCTGAGGTGCTGGTGCGTGGCTGAGGTACAGGTTTCCGTGGGCTGTTCTCCCACTGCCAGCCCGGAGCCACTTGGCAGCCACCAGCTCAGGCCAGGCTATTGACATCACTTTAAAGGACTCTTGGGGCTCAAACTTTGGCGGAGTTCCATGTTCACTAACCGGAGTCTACACGAGAGTCTTCTATCCTCTTTCGTTGTTATATCTTCTCTCCAGACCAGTCCTTGAATTCCATTGTGTCGAGATTCTAAAGCGAATCTCGCCATATTGGCATCGGTGTCACTTGAGCTGGCTCTCTCAGTCCTGGTAGGTGACCTTTTAAGAACAACAACAAATAATCAAATAATTATGTTTCAGCTCCATTGGTAAAAGGTAAAAAGAGTTAACTTTATACTGTGGGTTGTTTGTTAGGCAAAGCAATGAATTGTGTGTGGTAGTGGTATTTGGGCTTTAAATCATATTTTGCATAGTGTAAAATTACTGGAATAATTATGAAGTGATACATATATCAAGTACATATATAAATATTATTTTTAGGCCCTTCTCCCATTACCATTTGACATTTTCATTTTTCAAAGTTTATGACTGACTATTGATCAGCTGATACATACCAAGAAACAAAAAGAACTAAAATAGTGTAACAACAAAAAAAAAAAAATAAAAAAATTCGATGTATAAGAAAAGTTATGACAAAATTGCAAAAAGTGTAAAAAAATCCGTAACAGACCTTAATGCCATCACTAAATAATATGAATTTTATCAATGTTCCACAGTCGTTATCAATCTACATTTATTATGCCTTTATGTAGCTGTCTTTTACCTTTACTACCTCAGCATTTTTGCATTATTTACGAGTCTGTGATGACCATTATTTACTAGTGTGTGTGATGACCACTATTATTTACTAGTGTGTGTGTGATGACCACCATTATCTATTAGTGTGTGTGTGATGACAACTATGTATTCACAAGTGTGTGTGGATGACTATTATCTATTAGTGTGTGTGTGTGTGTGTGATGACCACCATTATCTATTAGTGTGTGTGTGTGATGACAACTATTATCTACAAGTGTGTGTGTGTGATGACCACTATTATCTACTAGTGTGTGGTGGTGATGACCACTATTATCTACTAGTGTGTGTGTGTGATGACTACTATTATCTATTAGTGTGTGTGTGATGACTCACTATTATCTACTAGTGTGTGTGTGATGACCACCATTATCTATTAGTGTGTGTGTGATGACTATTATATATATATCAAGTGTGTGTGTGTGATGACTACTATTATCTATTAGTGTGTGTGTGATGACCACTATTATCCACAAGTGTGTGTGTATGACTACTATTATCTACTAGTGTGTGTGATGACCACCATTATCTATTAGTGTGTGTGTGATGACAACTATTATTCACAAGTGTGTGTGTGTGATGACTACTATTATCTATTATTGTGTGTGTGTGTGTGATGACCATTATCTACAAGTGTGTGTGTGTGTGATGACTACGATTATCTATTAGTGTGTGTGTGTGTGTGTGTGTGATGACCACCTATTATCTATTAGTGTGTGTGTGATGACCACTATTATTCATTAGTGTGTGTGTGATGACCACCATTATCTATTAGTGTGTGTGTGTGATGACAACTATTATCTACATGTGTGTGTGTGATGACACATTATCTATTAGTGTGTGTGTGTGTGTGTGTGTGTGTGTGTGTGTGTGTGTGTGTGATGACCACTATTATCCACAAGTGTGTGTGTGTGTGATGACGACTATTATCTACTAGTGTGTGTGTGTGTGTGTGTGTGTGATGATCTACTATTATTACAAGGTGTGTGTGTGATGACCACTATTATCTACTAGTGTGTGGATGACCATTATATTATTAGTGTGTGTGTGTGATGACAACTATTATCTACTAGTGTGTGTGTGATGACCACCATTATCTATTAGTGTGTGTGTGTATGACAACTATTATCTACTAGTGTGTGTGTGTGTGTGATGACCACTTCATTAGTGTGTGTGTGTGTGTGTGTGTGTGTGTGTGTGTGTGTGTGTGTGTGTGTGTGTGAATACTATTATCCACAAGTGTGTGTGTGTGTGTGTGTGATGACACCATTATTATTAGTGTGTGTGATGACCACTATTATCTATTAGTGTGTGTGTGATGACCACTTTATCTACTAGTGTGTGTTTTATCTACAGTGTGTGTGTGTGTGTGTGTGTGTGTGATGACCACCATTATCTATTAGTGTGTGTGTGTGATGACCACTATTATCTATTAGTGTGTGTGTGTGTGATGACCACTATTATCTACTAGTGTGTGTGTGATGACCACCATTATCTATTAGTGTGTGTGTGATGACAACTATTATCTACGTGTGTGTGATGACCACCATTATCTATTAGTGTGTGTGTGTGGATGACAACTATTATCTACAAGTGTGTGTGTGATGACTACTATTATCTATTAGTGTGTGTGTGTGTGTGTGTGTGTGTGTGTGATGACCACTATTATCCACAAGTGTGTGTGTGTGTGATGACGACTATTATCTACTAGTGTGTGTGTGTGTGTGTGTGTGTGTGTGTGTGTGTGTGTGTGTGTGTGTGTGTGTGTGTGGGATGACCATTATCCACAGTGTGTGTGTGTGTGATGACTACTATTATCTACTAGTGTGTGTGTGTGTGTGTGTGTGTGTGTGTGTGTGTGTGATGACCACTATTATCCACAAGTGTGTGATGACCACTATTATCTACTAGTGTGTGTGTGTGTGTGTGATGACTACTATTATCTACATAGTGTGTGTGTGTGTGTGTGTGTGTGTGTGATGACCACTATTATCTACAAGTGTGTGTGTGTGTGTGTGTGTGTGATGACTACTATTATCTACAAGTGTGTGTATGTGTGTGTGTGTGATGACTACTATTCACTAGTGTGTGTGTGTGTGATGACCACTATTATCTACTGTGTGTGTGTGTGTGATGACTACTAATATTCACTAGTGTGTGTGTGTGATGACTACTATTATCTATTAGTGTGTGTGTGATGACTACTATTATCTACTAGTGTGTGTGTGTGTGTGTGTGTGTGTGTGTGTGTGTGATGACCACATTCATTAGTGTGTGTGTGTGTGTGTGATGACTACTATTATCTATTAGTGTGTGTGTGTGGATGAATACTATTATCTATTAGTGTGTAATAATAACACTAACTGTTTATTGGAGAGCTTGGCAGCCAGAGGTGAAAATATACAGTTACATATTTGGTGAATGGGTTATGAATTACAAATAATATACAGGGATATAGTGACACAAATAAGATATATAATCTAGATGGGGAAGTGCTAAACTAGCAGTTTATTTTTCAACATATGTGACAGTGCGGAGAGTGTTTACTGGGAGTGAATACACTGGTTTATTAAGGTTATTGATAATTTTACAATGGGATGGGCTTGTTCTTATAGCGATGTCAGCGTGACGTATGGGCTGGATGCGGTTGTGTGTGTGTGTGTGTGTGTGTGTGTGTGTGTGTGTGTGTGTGTGTGTGTGTGTGTGATGACCACTATTATTTTATTGTGTGTGTGATGACTTACTTTATTATATGTGTGTGTGTGATGACCTACTATTATTTACAAGTGTGTGTGTGATGACTACTATTATCTGGCAAGTGTGTGTGTGTGTGTGGGTGTGATGACCACTATTATCTACGGAGTGTGTGTGTGTGATGACTAATATTATCTACTAGTGTGTGTGTGATGACCACTATTATCTACAGTGTGTGTGTGTGTGTGTGTGATGACTACATCTACTAGTGTGTGTGTGTGTGTGATGACCACTATTATCTATATGTGTGTGTGTGTGTGATGACCACTATTATCTACAAGTGTGTGTGTGTTGACTACTATTATCTAATAGTGTGTGTGTGATGACCACTATTATTTATTAGTGTGTGTGTGTGATGACCACTTATTTTCTAATGTGTGTGTGGATGACTACTTATTATTTACTAGTGTGTGTGTGATGACTACTATTATCTACTAGTGTGTGTGATGACTACTATTATCTACTAGTGTGTGTGTGTGTGTGTGTGTGTGTGTGTGTGTGTGTGTGTGACTACTATTATTCAGTGTGTGTGTGTGTGTGTGTGTGTGTGATGACCCACTACATTATCTCAAGTGTGTGTGTGTGTGTGTGTGTGTGATGACCACTTATTATCTAAAGTGTGTGTGTGTGTGTGTGATGACCAATTATTATCTACTAGTGTGTGATGACCACTATTATCTACTAGTGTGTGTGTGTGTGTGTGATGATCATTATCTACTATTGTTTTAGGTGATGACCACTATTGTCTACTAGTGTGTGTGATGACCACTATTATCTACTAGTGTGTGTGTGTGTGTGTGTGTGTGTGATGACCACTATTATCTGCAAGTGTGTGTGTGATGACCACTATTATTTATAAGTGTGTGTGTGTGTGATGACTATTATTTACTAGGTGTGACATTAATTTATTATTCACTAGTGTGTGTGTTGACCATTATTATCTACTAGTGTGTGTGATGACCACTATTATCTACTAGTGTGTGATGACCACTATTATCTACTAGTGTGTGATGACCACTATTATCTACTAGTGTGTGTGTTGACCAGTATTATCTACTAGTGTGTGCGTGTGTGATGTTCACTATTATCTACAAGGTGTGTGTGATGACTACTACTATTATATACTAGTGTGTGTGTGTGTGTGTGTGTGTGTGACCCTTTTTGGCTGAAGTTTGATCTGAGTTTCTCTCAGTCAGGAAGAGTTTTGATCTTGCTCAGACCACCTGGGGTCCGTGGTCATAGTAATAGTCAAGGTGTACAGTCTTAAGACCTGTTTTGAGCTGATTAACGGCTCATTTTGAAGCTTATGGTGTCTTTTTTCACATTAGACTGCAGTTACTTTAATTATAAAATACAATGCTGTATAGAAAAGTGTAAAGAGACGTCGCAAACTCAGAATTTCACAAACTCGCCGACCGCCTTATTCTAAATGGTCCCACTATAAATAGTGAAACTTAAAATTTCAATGGTAACATAATTTTTTCTCATCTAGGACAATTGGGAACAAAATGGTGCTAAAAAGTAGATTAGTGAGGGGGTAAGGGTTACCCTACCTAGCCCATGGATTGACTAATCTTAGAAAGACTTACATGAACACAAGGAGAAATACCACGTACCTAGACTTTGAGCGTCGGTCTCGGCCGAGCGTGGCAGGTCGGGACGGTGTGGTCGGCCTCTGTTACTGACCGTCGGCGAGAGACTCGTCGCTGAAACAATGGTCACTCAAAGCCCTCGACGAGTCCTGGTGGGGTGAACACGCTCGTCAAGCCAAGGAGGGAGGTTGGGGATGGCGGAGATTGATGACAAGGAAGGAGAGAGGGGAGGAGAGGAAATGTATGGGTGGAAATGTTGGGGAGGGAAAGAGACGCCTGTCGAGGTCCGGGGAGGGAGGAGAAAATTGTGGGCCTGTGTGGAGAAACAGGAGGGAGTTTTTCAAATGTCAGAAGGATTGGGAAGGCAGGAAATTTAGTGGAGGGGGGGGGTTTGGGGGGGGGTTTTGGGGGGGGGTTTGGGGGGGGGGTTTGGGGGGGGGTTTGGGGGGGGGGTTTGGGGGGGGTTTGGGGGGGGGGGGGTTTGGGGGGGGGTGGTTTGGGGGGGGTGAGTTCTGAGGAGAGGGGAGAGTTCTGAGGAGAGGGGAGAGTTCTGAGGTGAGGGGGAGTTCTCTGAGGAGGGGAGGTGGGAGGGGGAGTTCTGAGGGAGAGGGGAGTTCTTGGAGGAGAGGGGAGAGTTCTGGAGGAGAGGGGTGAGTTCTGAGGAGAGGGTGAGTTCTTGAGGAGAGGGGTGAGTTCTGTGAGGTGAGGGAGGTTCTGGGTGGAGATGGGGGGGTTCTGAGGAGAGGGAGAGTTCTGAGGAGAGGGGGAGTTCTGAGGAGAGGGGGAGTTCTGGGGAGAGGGGTGAGTTCTTGAGGAGAGTGGGGAGTTCTGAGGAGGGGGAGAGTTCTTGAGGAGATGGGAGGTTCTGAGGAAAGGGAGAGCCCTGAGGGAGAGTTCTGAGGAGAGGGAGAGTTCTGGAGGAGAGGGGTGAGTTCTGGAGGGGAGAGGGGAGAGTTCTGAGGAGGGGAGAGTTCTGAGGAGAGGGGAGAGTTCTGGAGGAGAGGGAGAGTTCCCCTCTGAGGAGAGGGAGGAGTTCTCTCTGAGGAGAGGGGAGAGTTCTGGTGAGAGGGGAGAGTTCTGAGGAGAGGGGTGAGTTCTGGAGGAGAGGGAGAGTTCTGAGGAGGAGGGGGGGGTTCTGGAGGAGAGGGGAGAGTTCTTGAGGGGAGAGGGGGAGAGTTCTGAGGAGAGGGGTGAGTTCTGAGGAGAGGGTGGAGTTTGAGAGAGGGGTGAGTTCTGAGGAGAGGGAGGGTTCCTTGAGGTGAGGGGAGAGTTCTGAGGAGAGGGGAGAGTTCTGAGGAGAGGGGTGAGTTCTGAGGAGAGGGGAGAGTTCTTGAGGAGAGGGTGAGTTCTGAGGAGATGGGGGTTCTGAGGAGGGAGAGTTCTGAGGAGAGATGGGAGGTTCTGAGAAAGGAGGGGTTAAGGGGAGACACAGACTCTTCTGGCCCGGCAGGGGAGTGGCTATCATGAAGGAAGGTGAACTTGGTGTAGGTAGTGATAGTAATAGGAAAGGTTGTTTTAATTAATGTAGTGATCCCTAACCTTTGTAGGCTCTGGGCCAAATTTATCATTGTAAATATAGTGGAGGCGCCAAAAATTGGGATCTACATTCAAGAAAAATTTCATATATACTGTACAGTTATTTGCAGTTTAACACGTCTAGCTGTTGCAAGTTATATACATTTACATTTACTCTGGACAGGACGAAGGCTGGCTGGGCTGGCTCTTCTGGGCCCGGTCTGGTAATACACTCGTCCTGTACACGACAGACTCCGGGACATATGCGCAGTTGTATCAAGTCATTACAGATTTTCATTAATTTCTCACCAAAGAATCCAAAATAATTTGCAATTTCTAATAAACTCGAGGCTCCATAATATGAAGGTTCCGGAGCGCCAGAACTACAGGTTGGGGACCACTGTTTAAGGGGTGGTGCTGGTGGTTGTGACAGGAATAGTAATAATGGGTATGGTTGTTTTAAGGGTTGGTTATGGTGATAGTACTAATGGGAATGGTTGGTTTGGATGGTAATGGTTGGTTTTAGGGATGGTAATGGTTGGTTGTAAGAGGTATAGGGGGTAGTAATGGTTGGTCTTCAATCCATTAGTTTGTAGCCAAGAAAGATATAGGGGCGGGAAGGAACATGCGGAAGGTGATGGTGATGAATATGAGGCGCGTTGAGGAGCAAAATGAAATGAGGGAAGGAGGGTTATTAGTAAAATGAGGAGGATATGAAGGATGATGAAGATGAGGTAATGAAGGATAAAGAAAATGACGAAAATAAGGATGAGTAAAAATGATGAAATGAAGAATGATGATAAAATGACGAAAGATGACAATGAAGGATGATGAATATATGTGACGATAAAATGAAAGAAGAGTAAAACAAAATACATCCAATAGCGATGAAAAAATATTGCAAAAAATAAATAAATGAGATATATTTCAAATACAGAATATATCTATTTCTTAACTGTGACTCAGAAAACTTCATGACAACTGAACACAACTTTTGTAAGATTTTGGTAAATACGAAGAGTGTAGAGGGCAGGTAGGGAGGGGCTGGGTGATGAGTACAGTACCTTTAGAAGCCTCTTGAAAGTGTTTGTTCAAAAGTTGTTCATAATATGGGATTCTACAGTATAGTGGCAGTAAGCTTATAAGCCATGTGAAAGTTAACGTCCTAACTTACTTTCCGTGGAAAAAAAAGCTGGGGAGGGGGTAGTGTATTCTGGATAACCATGAGTCTACTATCCAGTCTATTTTATCTAAATTACTATTACATTTATTGTGTGTCGGAATTCTAGACATTATGCCGCTAAATTGATTATATAAAAAAACATTGGTTGGTGTGGGAGGAGTTTATGGGGAAGGAGGCACCTAAGAACACACACATTGTTACAGTACTAATTGGAAGATCACATTAAAACTTACCTGTGTTGTCACAATTAACACTAATTCTCATCACCATCACCTGTTGTCAACGTGTAAGACTATAAAATCAAGATGTACAGAAAATTGTACGTGAACAAATTATTTTTATAGGGTGGCCTTATTAGTGTAAAACTACTAAAAACAATTTTAAAACAGTTGTTTTTAAAAGAAAATTTCACTGAGTGTTTTGAAATTAGAGGAATTCTATGTAAAGTGAATAATGTTAGACACTGAACAACATGCGATATCAAGATAAAGAATTCCTGATTTAGGACAGCCTTCGGCTCCCTCAATAACCTCAGGGTCTTCAGCCAGTAACACACCCCCTCCAGGCCTGCACCTTCCCCCAAAATAACTTATATCCTCCAGCAAGTTCACAAAAACAAATGATGTCTTGCTTCTCAAAAATCCAAATGATTTCCAGAAAAAAATAGAAATTTGGAAATTCCAAAAGCCAAAGATGTTAATTGGCTCTCAAAACAAAAACAATAAAACCTGAAATTTATAAGAAAAAAATCTAGTCTCCGGATTTATAAAAAAAAATGTTACCTTCCAGGCTGCGTTTGTCAAAACCTCGAGCTACTCTAAAAGAATTGGCTCATGGTTTAAATACCTACATTTTTTATAATCAAACCTGATAATCCCAGCCCTCACCCACTCCAATACGTTATGTAACTAATAATGTGGCTAGTCTTCTAACTGAAAACTGTGTGTGTTTTTATATATGGGGAACAAACTCTCATGCAGACCATCTTATCTATAACGAATAATTTTTACATTCTCTGAACTGCGTTAACACACCCATTTTTCAGCAAGCAAACCACTTTGTATATACTATTATGGAAAAGTCCTAATTAAACTCTTATTTCTCAAATTTACGCTTCACAGAAACCCATATCTCACACCAGTGGTAGGGCATTATATCATCAGCGTTAACTTGCATTCTCAACACATTTTCAATACACATTCATTATTTCTTCCAATAACAATGTTCTATTACTACATGATGCTGGCACTCACCCGCCTCTATATTCATGATCGAGTCATGACTCATCCATTCGTCAATGCCTGATAGAACTTCTCAAAATTTCACTAGTACTTACTTTCCTACTAATCACTTTAAATAAAAAGGGCGGCTTTTTGAATCGTCGCACCAGCCTCATACTTCAGACACGCCTCGGCCACGCTTTAGGTTAATGTCAATCATGTATAACTTCCAGCACATGTTATAACCATTGGTGATATATTATGATTTACCCATCTGCATACAAAACAGAACACTAACGAGCCAAAAAGCCATAAACCGGTACCCATTTCTTTTCAGTGATGAAACAAAAAGCCACACAAAATCAACACGTAATTTGTCAGTTGCCTAAACCTATGAAACAAGACATAGATGCAAGATTCAGTAAACTGTTATATATTACTTACACAATAAAATGTAAATAAACTTGCAAAAGTATTCATGGCGAAGCGAAGTGTTCTCTATGGAAAATAATTGTCAAAAAGCTATAGTTAAAATCCAACTCAAAATGAGCAGAAGCATTGGCAGACGTGACCTAAAATATCACAAGCTATAATAGTGCTTGTGCCACGTGGTGATGCTGCCTGTTCGAAGTATATTCCTGAGAAAATCTTTCAAGTCAAAGTCATCAATCCCAATCACAGAAATGATGTTCTAAGTTTTTCTGAAATTGAAGTTTTAAATTTTAATAAAATTACGAAAGGCAACTTCCCTTAATGTTTTAAAATTCAGTTCGTAATTGTAATCTAGAATAGTTAAGGAATGGCTTGAGAAGAAGTTAGAAAATATTAAAGCGGGTAGTGCCTATAATCTGACTGTGAGCACTGGTCTCCTACCCTCCTAAACCTCATTTCCTGCTACTGGCCTCCTATAAGCAGCCCTATGGCCCTCCACAAGCAGCCCAAGCGTTACCACAGACAGCACTTAGCTCCATACCTTGAGCAGACTTAGGGACCTCCTTTTCCATAACCTCTGAAGGAAGTTGAAATGGTGAAGAACGAAATGTGTAACCGTTGTTGTTTTTGTTTTTTTCAATGCACTCAAATCTTACACTTAATTATAGTCCAAACTGGTTATCACTCTCACTATTCTCCAGTTCATTGATATAAATCACTCATTACTACAAGGTTGTGATATGGTTATCACGCTATACTCTCAGGTCGTTGAACAGTCTGGGCACTAGTGTTTGGAGACCTAAATGTAGCTTATCAGGCCTATCTCCTCACCTCACC
>NW_024741901.1:18230085-18240085 GCF_018991925.1 Homarus americanus | reverse complement strand
AATATTTTGACATGGTTGGAGTTGAGAATATAAAATTTGCTGTGGCGGTAGCCAACATTTGGTGAAGGATGACATGTGTTGGTAGAGCCTTCGTGTCGAAACTTTGTATACAGAAGACAGAAAAAAGTTGATAGAATTCTCCATTGGCTGCTTTAAGCGGAGAAATATCCCTACGCACGAAAGAACATTATCGCCCGGGGAAAAAGGTTGGGCTGATAAAGGCAGTAAATTATCTTTATGAAAATGGTCATTTTTTTGGTGTTATAACGATGTTTCCTAACGTTACCTGAGGTGCGGCCCCATGGGGAGGTGTTATCTACGTCGTAATTACTGCACCGTGTAATGGTAATTGTATATCAGCATTGTTCCATGCGCGATTAATACCCAGCTGTAATATTGCCGTAGTGGGTATAATGTGCTTTTATTTGCGCAGTCAAGCGTGGACATTGGAGCTGAAGTTGTTTGTATCATTTTAATATTTGGTAATGGATCACTATTCATATTTTGGAAACTGGGAATGTGAGCAAATGTCTAATAATTGATTGGTAATGGGGCTGTTGTTGACATTTCGCTACAGGGTCAAATATATTTTATATGTCAAACGAATCTACATAAAAGAAACTAGCTCCAATTTCGTGAAATAAACCAATGTCAAATTAAATTTGGTAACATTTTAGTGATACCTACGTATTGTTTCAGGGTAGGATAAAAATAAAATGAAACTTTGAAACCCTGACCAGACGAGAACAAAAAACTCTACTAAACTCTGTAAGCCATTTATCCATACACGCTTTACCTGAGGTAACACTGTTATAACCTTAGCCTCGTCCTCTTAATCGTCGCTATGTTAATAAAGGTATTTGTTTTTCACGGCTACTTGGTATTCAGGGAGGCGGGAAGCTTTGCCGCCCACCCCAGTAGCCTTCACCAACCCCGCTTGCAATGTCCGCCCGCAGATAAGTTGCACGACGATTCCCCTGCGAATTATGACATTGTGACACCATTACCACCCAACTGATGCTTGTTAACTTTGACTCTGCATCACTCTGCTCCTCTCTTTTACCCTTCTCTCTCTCTGCTCTTCTCACAGTCACCCACTTTCTTTGAGATTCTAAATCCAACTCGTTTTTTTTTCTCTAGATTTTATTTTACTCTCTCTGGAGTGCCTTCTGTGTTTTGTCTCAGGCCTGGTGATTTTACGGTGGGGTAAATCTTAGTCTAAATTTCCTGTAAATAACAAGTTGAAATTAACAAATAAAGCTAACTTATTTAAATGCTAATGGAAAGTTTTTAACTTGAAAATCTATTTGAAATTAACAGAAGTTCATAATAAATATGATTTCTATTCTGGCTTTCTTTTTAAAGTGATGAGTGGCTATTGGTTTATCTTCATGCATCATTTTCCACTTTTTCAATGAACTGAGAATTAAACGGGCTTCGGAGAGAGCAATTTTCCAACACTCGCATATTGTTTAACAATGTGTCAGGTACATCTCGTCATTTCCATTGGTCATTAGGTCTGTCAACACCAATCAAAAATTTTGGTGTATTCCTATTTCTCATAAAATATAAATTATGATTTTTCAGGATTTACTTATACTTGTATTTTTATTTTGTAATGTGTTTTGCTCTGGGATACTTTTTCATAAGTCTGTCTGTCTAATATTTCAACTCTAGTTTACCAACTGAAAAGCGTGAATTATAGTTATTAGAAACTTGATCGACGTGTGAGGATCAGACACTGTGAGGTATGCTTTCTCTGTCATGTTTCATAATACTGTATTTATGTGAACTTACAGTTGATCAGGGTTGTTGGACCTGGACTGCAAACCTAGTTGCTTTACACTACTTTGCTAAGTAAATGTATTATTTTTTTAAGTATACCCTCAATTCAATTGTTAAAAGTCTTGTTCATTTTGCGGTTCACATATTTACAAATAATATGTGGAACTGCAGACGTCTATACCTCTGACGATATGTTAGACCAAACACGGCTTGTTTGTTATCCGTAAAAATCTTTTATACCTTTTTTCGGTACGGTTCATTGTATACCCTTCTAGCCTTCTCACCTGTATATCCTTATAACTTGCGCAGGGGCAGCTTTTGTATTAACAGATTCTCTTATGCTGTTCATTGCTTTTTTGTTCGGTGATAAATGTTCCTGGCAACATGTGGTTAAGAACGCCTAAATGTTGTTTTTAAAATGTGATGTAGTATGCCCATAATGCTGTGTGGCTTACCGATCACTTCTTTATATCTCAGCCTTTAGTGCACCTCATACACCTCTCTCAGTTTTACATTAATGGGCACATTTTAAAGACTGTATGTGTTATATTTTCACTTTTTAAAAATAAGTTGATGTATACAGTGTCAAAAAGTTTCGTTAACCATGGGGTCGATGTGATTCGAGCTTTCCGAGCAATGTTACTCGACCGGTTTCTGAGACGGTTAGTAGTTCTGCTGTACATTCGCGACCTTGAGCATGGATGAGGCATATACGTTTAGAAGGATGTAGATCCTCGAGGGCCAAAACAAATATTAAATTACTAGGCGTACTGTGGATGTTGTACATGGATAACAGCAGCTTCGGTATCAGCGGATCTTGAGGGGATGGGCGAGAATTATCAGGGTGACGTTACAAGATGTTGAGGGTGCTATCATTTGCCACGGGTATATACGTAACGCTCGGATGCGTGGGGAACTGGGTGAGAGAACCCCAGTATCACGATGGGTTAGGCGCCATGAAACAACTGGTGTCACATGGGCAACTAGCCACAAACGTCTTACTGTAGTTGGACCCGGGAGGTTTTTGTTCCTCCACGGTCAACTTGGTCGAAAACCTTATGTAATTTATATATCGGTATCATAGCCAGGTCGATATGAATGATATATTATGCTATTGTGCTGTTCTCTCAAATATAAAAAATATGTTGTAGTCACTTCATAAATCAGACATATCGTGAATGCTCTGATATACACTAAGTGGCAGTGTTTTCAGTGAGATATAAGACAAACCTCAGAAGTATTTCATCGTTGTTTACTTTTCTATGACGTAATGGTCAATGTCCGTTTTGAGGTTGCAACCTGATTATGTTCCAAAAGCTTCCATTTATATTTCATTATTGTAATTTATCAGTCAGTGACCCGTTTACGTGCCTTTATTCTGCCTAGCAAGATACATATATTAATATAACTTAGGATTTTGTTGTATTGAAGGTATGTATTATGCTATACATGATGTTACTAAGGCGGCTCCTACCCCATCTCTAGCTGTTGCTTTTGAGTATGGCGAGTGAGCATCCAACTTATGAGTATTTAAGATTACTGGCCTTTACCAGATTGAAACTAATGTCTAGCTTACTCGCACAATGTAAGTCGTCATCTTACGTCGTGGTTTTGGGTTGTGAGGTTCGTGTTGTCTGTAATCACCAGCTTTTCAAGAGTGAAGTAAATAAAGGTATTACCGTTTGAATTGTAATTTAAGAGGCGAGCTATTCAGACAGTTATAACCTTTAGATCTTAGGTAGTGTTACTGTGGTATGGTTAGGTTAGGTGGGTTGTGGTTCTTGTGGTTTGTTTGAGAATAGAAATTATAGTTTTTTCTAGCTCGTGTTTCTTGCTTTTTTACAGGTTTGTATTCTGTGCATTGAAACGAAGTAACATGGGTCAAAAAGGAATATAAACAGTGGTAGCTCTAACAGGTGATATATGTTTTACGTTAATTTTGCATTCTTGCTCTAAAATATTTCAGTCATGGCATCAATTGCGATTCGTCATCTTTTTTCTAAATTTGTAAGCCTAATCAAAAGTGCTAAGTGCTCATGAAATTAGCCTGGTCAGTAAATATTGCAGTAATGTATATCATTATCAAGCACAGTAAGGCAAATTCTATAAAATTTAAATTGCTCATAGATTCTTTCTGTACTGATCTAGTAACTAGTGAATTATCAGTAAGAAATTATGGTTGGTGGTGAAGCATGAACAGGTGCATCTACATATGTCGTTCAGATTATGCAACATTGTATTGTAACTGTAAGGGTTAGTTACAATCATAAAGTTGGGCTGTATTAGATCATGTATATGGCGAGTTTTAAGCAGCAGTGATTACATATCTGGTGATGCCCACATATGTTTTGTAAATGACAATATAATAATTTGATAATATACCTGCTATGATGTTTGAGGAGTAGACCTATATTTCACCATAATTGAAATAATTTCTACCAGATCCAAAATATAACGAATTTTTTATCAATACTTTGTACAAATTGTAAATGTTACAATAAACAAATATCTGATCATTTTGCGATGCTGCCTAACGGTTCCACTTGCTGAAGCAGCATTGCCCAATAATGAACATTGTTGGGGCAAAAAATATATCAATTTCTCTTTGTGTTGTTTTCACATTGTTTGGAGGTAATTAAAATAACCAGGCAAAAAAACTGCTTGCGATATCAGAGCAATATCTCGTTGTAATGATCTATTCTACGTGTTGAATTGCCAGCCGGTCGGGCGGTTCTGTCTACCCGTACCGAATGTAAAGCACGAATTGTCACGTCATTGTTATGTAAGCACGACCCCACCAGTTTAAGGGCCATCACCTCTAACTTGGGGCTCTCAAATTGAACATTACATCTGCCTCTTGCTGGAGATGCGCGAAAACGCCTCTAACTGGTTCAATTTAGATGCAACTGAAACTGATAGCCAAAATGGGAGGCGTGATTACCATGAAATTCGGATAGCTGAAGTCGGCTCTCACCCACACTTACAATGACAAAACAAAAGCACGTGAAAGTTTGAAATACCGACCTGTGACCACATGCGGCGCCAAGCTGAGACAGCATCAATATTAAACCCCAGACTGGAGAACAAAAATATTTGTAACAGTGCAAGACAGTATACTGACCTCCAGTTGTATATTGTGTCAAGAGCCAAAGATTTCATGATGTGACCTTAAAATAAGGTCAGAGGGTTAAAGAGAAAAGCAATTGTAATAATAATAATAATAATAATAATATATAATAATTAACGATTTATTGATAAAGTTCTGGCCAGGCTGAAAATATACATTGGACATAAATGACTTATTACATACATTGGTGGTTTAAAAGCCTTCATTGGAGAGGTAAAGGAACATACAGTGGTTATACAGTTAATGTTTACAGTGGAGGTCACGTAGATCTTGTGCGCGGAGGTGTTGGTGTGTGTGTGTGTGTGTGTGTGTGTATAGGTGTGTGTGTATAAGTGTGTGTGTGTGTGTGTGTGTATAAGTGTGTGTGTGTGTATACGTGTGTGTGTGTACAAGTGTGTGTGTTGCATAAGTGTGTGTGTGTATAAGTGTGTGTGTGTGTGTATAAGTTGTGTGTGTGTATAAGTGTGTGTGTGTGTGTGTAAGTGTGTGTGTGCATAAGTTGTGATGTGTGTGTGTGTGTAATCAGGTGTGTGTGTGTGGGGGGGGCACACCCTCTGTGAATTGAGGCTTCAACAACTGCTAGAATATGATTTACACTGTTGGTAATACTGTGCTCGAGAACTTGTCAATATACGAAATATTTTTGTTCAAATTATGCAGACTTGAATCATTCTGTGAAATGTAACCAAAAAAAGTCAAAAGGTCAATATGTAATTCAACAGGTCAAATGATCAGGACGAGCACAATAACAAAACAACAGTGTTTTAAATTTTAACCAAATCGGCTGAGGCGTTGTTGACTTCATAGCATAGGTGAGTATAATAAAGTCAATGTTTGGGAACACACTAATTCTATCGTCAGCAGGGGTACAATACTATTTGTTTAAGATATTAAGAATGTAAACAATAATTCTATAGGGTCCAAAATTTTGTAGGTATTATTAGTTGGGCGACCTCTTCACCACAACCTAATAATAACAGATGGTGATGACGAACGAGTAATTCTATTGGCCACCCTCGGTCGTACCCGCCAACCTCGAGTCACCCTCGTCTCTGACTGTGGTGGCCGACCGTACCTGCTCCCCTGGCTATTCGAGAAAATGAGGCCGAGGCGGTTTAACTCCGAAGAATCGGAAATAGGAAAGGTTTATAATACTTTCGCCCACAAGAAGATTGGAGGATGAATATTTGTGCACTGTTTAAAATGCTCCTAGGCACAAAAAAAGTGAAAAGTTGGAGCTGCAGGGGACGACAAAATGGGAATTGGACCAGAGGCGGGGACCCCATCCACTCCGGGACGAACAGGACTGGGGCCGAAGCCATCTAGTGGTGTCTGACAAGACTCTGCTGAACTGATAAGACATGGGTGTGCATTAGGGCGGTTAAGACCTCTTGTGACACTGAGGGGTCGTGAGGACCTGTTCAGTTCATAAGCCTCTTCGTCTGGGAGGCAGGGCGAGTGGGAGATGGCTAAATTAGTTATGTTGGGCAGGCGGTGGTTGAAGTCATTCATGTACGGTAAAGGAATTTCTCTTGGTCCTGTGGGTGATCGAGGTCAGGTTAAGACACGTAAAACCAAGGAGCAGAAGGAATGGAATCATGGGAGTGGGAGGAAGGTGTTACCTGCCTTCTGAAGAAGAAGATGGAGTTTGGCGGGGTTGAGGGCCTTTATGAAACTCGGGTTAAAACAAGTTATATGGTTGGTGAATGGTGGGGGCACACGCAACCGGTGTGCGAGTGACAGGAAGAGTTGGAGCTGTGCGAGGTAGGAAGTGTTATAGGAGGAGGACAGGCAGAGGTGAAGGGGAACGTAGTGGTAGCTAGAATTCTGGTGATGACAGGGAGGGCACTGAGCAGGGTGGCAGGTGGGGAAGCCTGGATCCACCTTCACGCAGAACTCCAACACAAATGGGCGTAAGTCGAGTCGCACACGTCGGCTGACCTCACCTCCTCTAGGCACCTACAGTAGAGCTCCCCCTGGCCTGCCACTCACAGTCCCTTGCTCTCTACACATGACCTCTCTCGTGTCCCCTTCCTCCTCCGTTGTCCTTCCCTCCTACTGGCCTTCCTTTACTCCACCCTCTTGTTTCCTCCCTGCCTAGTTTCCCTCACCCCGTGTCTTTCCTCCATTTAAGTCCCACCTTCAACCTCCTTGTTCCTCCTTCCTCAGTTGGTCTCCCTCTCCCCAATCTCTCTCTCTCTCTCTCTCTCTCTCTCTCTCTCTCTCTCTCTCTCTCTCTCTCTTTTTTTTTTTTGCTTCCGTTTCGTCCCGTTCTTCCTCTCACTTTCTCCCAAGATTCTCTCTCTCATCTCACATTCTCTCCTCCCTACCTGTCTCCTTTCCTCTTTACATTCGTATCATCTGGTATCTCCCCCCTCTCCCTCTTTTCTCACCATCTCTTTTCTCCTCTGTGGTCTCTAAGCCTCCTCTCCCCATCCTCTCTTGCACTCCCTCCCTCTCTCCCTCACCCCCTCCTTCCCTTCTCTAGTCTCCCCATTCTTCCTCCTCTCTCCCCTCTTCTCCCCTCTGCCCACTCTTCCTCCCCTCTCCTCCCTCTTCCTCCTCTCTCCCCTTCTTCTCCTTCCCTCTCCCCTTCTGTCTTCCTGCCCCCATTTTTCCTCCCCTCTCCCCACTCTTCCCCCCCCTCTCTTCCTCTTCTCCTTCTTGTCCCCTCTCCCTTGTGTGTCCCTATATTCTTCCTACTCTTTTTCCTTTTATTCATCTTCCTCCGTTCGTCGTCTTCCTGTTGTCTCCCTCTCTTCCTATCCCCTCTCTCCTCTTCATTCCTCTCCCCCCTCTTCTCTCTCCCCCTCCTCTTCTCCCTCTCCCCTCTTCCTCCCCTCTCCCCCTCTCCTCCCTCTCCCCACTCTTCTCCCTCTCCCCACTCTTCCTCCCCTCTCCCCATTCCCTCCTCCCTCTCTCCTCCTCTTCTCTCTCTCCCCCCCTCTTCCTCCCCTCTCTCCACTCTTCCTTCTCTCTCCCCCTCTTCTCTCTCCTCTCCCCTCCTCTTCCTCCCCTCTTCCCCTCTTTCTCCCTCTCTCCTCCTCTTCCTCCCCTCTCCCCCACTCTTCCTCCTCTCCCCTCTTCCTCCCTCTCTCCCCTCTTCCTCCCCTCTCCCCCTCTTCCTCCCTCTCCCCTTCTTCCTCCCCTCTCTCCCCATTCTTCCTCCCCTCTCCCCCCCCTCCCCTCACTCCTCTTCCCTCTCCTCTCCCCCTCTTCCTCCCCTCTCTCCACTCTTCTTCCCTCTCCCCCCCTCTTCCTCCCTCTCCTCCTCTTCCCTCCCCCACTCTTCCTCCCTCTCCCCACTCTCCTCCCCTCTCCCCCTCTTCCTCCCCTCTCCCCCTCTTCCTCCCTCTCCCCCCTCTTCACCCCTCTCCCCCTCTTCCTCCCCTCTTCCTCCCTCTCCCCTCTTCCTCCCCTCTCCCCACTCTTCCTCCCTCCCCCTCTTCTCCTCTCCCCTCTCTCTCTCCTCTTCCTCCTCTCCCTCTTCCTCCTCTCCCCCTCTCTTCCTCCTCTCCCTCTTCCTCCCTCTCCCTCTCCCCTCTTCCTCCCTCTCCCCCTTGTACCCAGTCTCTAAAGTCCAACTCTCGTTCACTATTTGTTAATGTTCCTCCGTTCGTCGATGCTTGTGACCAGTTGACTCTCTCTCCACCGGACCTTCCTCTCTCTCACTGGACCCTCACTCTCTCTCACTGGCCTTCCTTCTCTCACGGACCTCCTCTCTCTCCTGGGACTTCACTCTCTCTCAGTGGACCCTCACTCACTGGGCCTTCCTCTCTCTCCGGATCCTCCTCTCTCTCTGATCCTCCTCTCCCCGGACCCTCCTCTCTCACTGAACCCTCCTCTCTCTCCTGGACCCTCACTCTCCACTGGACCCTCCTCTCTCTCACCGGACCTTCCTCTCTCTCACGGACTTCACTCTCTCTCAGGCCCTCACTCTCTCTCTGGACCCTCCTCTCTCTCTCCACAGTTCCTCTCTCTCACGGACCCTCACTCTCTCTCTGGGACCTTCACTCTCTCTCACCCGGACCTCCTCTCTCTCCACTGAACCTCCTCTCACCGGACCCTCCTCTCTCTCACTGAACCTCACTCTCTCCTGGACCCTCCTCTCTCTCACTGGACCCTCACTCTCTCTCCTGGGCCTTCTCTCTCTCACTGGACCTTCCTCTCTCTCTACCCGGACCCTCCCTCTCTCACCTGGACCCCTCCTCTCTCTCCACTGGACCCTCACTCTCTCCACTGGGCCTTCCTCTCTCTCACCGGACCTTCCTCTCTCTACCTGACTTCACTCTCTCTAACCTGACCCTTCCTCTCTCTCACTGGACTTTACTCTCTCTCACTGGACCTCACTCTCTCTCTGGTCCCTCACTCTCTCTGGACCCTCACTCTCTCTGGCCTCACTCTCTCTCACCGGACCTTCCTCTCTCTCACGGACCTTCCTCTCTCTCCTGAACCCTCCTCTCTCTCACCGGACCTCCTCTCTCCTCTCTCTCTCCCAGACCTTCCTCCTCTCTCCTGGACCTCACTCTCTCTCACCGGACTTCCTCTCTCTCACCGGACCCCTCCTCTCACCCGGGACCTTCCTCTCTCTCCTGGACCCTCACTCTCTCTCCTGGACCCTCACTCTCTCTCTGGACCTTCCTCTCTCCTGGACCCTCACTCTCTCTCCACTGGACCCTCCTCTCTCTCCTGGACCCTCCTCTCTCTCACTGGACCCTCCCCCTCTCTCACTGGACCCTCACTCTCTCCTGGACCCTCTCTCTCTCACTGGACCCTCACTCTCTCCACAGTTCCCTCACTCTCTCTCACTGGTCCTCCTCTCTCTCCATGGACCTCCTCTCTCTCACCGGACCTTCCTCTATCTCCACCGGACCTTCCTCTCTCTCCTGAACCCTCCTTCACCCGGGCCCTCTCTCTCTACCCGGGCCTTCTCTCTCTCACTGGACCTTCACTCTCTCTCACCTGGACCCTCCTCTCTCACTCTCTCTCCGGACCTTCCTCTCTCCTGGACCCTCCCTCTCTCACCTGACGCCACTCTCTCTCACTGAACCCTCCTCTCCCCGGACCCTCCTCTCTCTCACTGTTGCT
>NW_024741901.1:18212585-18225085 GCF_018991925.1 Homarus americanus | reverse complement strand
GGTATAACTCCATCTAGTGCCCGGATTAACGTTACCTTGTCGTGGGGATAAAAAGAACCACTTTCAAATACCTGGGATGGGTAAAGGTTCTACTTGCCCAACCTCAAATGGGGAGATTGAAAATGAATCGTCGCTAAACACTTACTCCGGTTCACGTCTACAGGTGATGGGCTGGTACTTTACTAGGGGTATGGGCGATCTCTTCACCCTATCGTTTCATTTTCATCCTTTTCTCTCCTTTAATTTGTCTTCTGATGAGGAAAGGCATTCATTCTCCTGCTTCATCTCTTGCCTTGGTAGCTAGCAGACAGGCATTCCTGTCGGTCATCAATACCCTAAAGGTCAAACACATTGCCTCCAGTGGTTTGTGGGCGGTGTGCCACCTAGAGCTAGCGTACTGTCCGGAAGGCTAAACAACAGTGTTGGACATTAAATATTACTATGGAAAATTAAAATGAACAATGAGAAAATCAAAACAAAACATGGGATGTGACCTTATATAGAGGCCTTGAGTAGAAATATGCAGATGTTTGTGAAATAGGGCACAGTGGGACATTCTGGAATTAAGTGAAGATGGACAGGTTCCAAATACTGGCAACATTAATAGTGATTTTTACTTCATATAATCAGGTGGTGAAGAGCATGAAAGTATTGTGGCCATCATAAGCCAGAAGTGAGTAATAGTGTAAGGGATGCTGGGCAGTGCCAGTTTTCGTCGATCCAAGTTTATTGACCCATGAACGGTAATAATGCAGGTTTTAGCACCAACAAATGAAAGAAGCAGCAGGACCACATGGGTTGGGTAATAAAATGAGAGGATATAAATAATGAGTACCAGGTTTTGTATGAGGAACGCAAGATAATTACCAAATACATGGTTTGGAGGCATACCCTAGGCATCTCTATACATAGGGTCTCACCCCAGGACAATGTCAGCATTGTAAGGAATCAAATAGATTACATTATAATTCAGATAAAAGATTCAAGAAACAAATTCAATAACCAGAACCAAGACCTATCAGGGAAGATTGTGGGGCAGGGACAGAATATGAAATTAAAACGAAAATAGATTTTTAAAGTATTGTTGGGGTGACTGACGAACAAGAATCTGAACAACAATTTAATAATTAAAAAATAATAATGTTTTGACTGAGGAAAAACGAGGCCAAAAGCGAGTGGATGACAAATTAAATGTTTAAAAAATAGATGAACGAAGAAATTATAAAACGAAGTGGGAGAAACACCAAAAAAAAAATCAAAAGGATTATGAATGGGCCAGGAAGATGATCTAGAAATGCAAAGAGTGAATGATGATGACAGAAAACAACTGTAGAAAGTGAAAAGACTAAACAAATGACAGAAAGAGAAATAAATGAGTTGGGACAATTGGAAGCAAAGATTAATAAGAAACCTATTAAGGCAGAAGTAAAGAGGGCAGAGTATGTAGAACTATACAGTGAAAGGATAGAATGGAGTGAAACAAGAAGGAAATAAAGGTTTGAATACTGATTCTGGAATCAGAAGTTGCAGAAGCTGTGAGTAAAATGAAAATGATAAACTTGTGAAATTTGATCGCTTCCATCAATTTACTTATAAAACAAATGGGCAAGATTGGGATCTTAGGTTTGACTAAAATATAATCCTATATACAATACAGTATACGAGAACCTTTCCAGAAATTTCAAAACAATCATTACTGTATTTATATTACCATTTCCTAAAAACAAGGTGCAATAGAATGCACCCAGTTTAGAACCATTCTTAAGTCATGTAGCAAAGTCTTGTTGTATTTGCTTTTTAGTAGAATACAATTCATGGTGTGTTTAGAATGGGGAAAAGGATCTGCAAGCTATACAGTATGGTTTGAAATTTTAGAGTGAAAGGGCTAAAGAAGCCCCCCTAAAAGATTTTATATCATAATGTTGGTCATGAAAAAAGCTTTTGATAAGGTAAAACACAATAATCTTACAGGGTCTTGGACAAAATCGGCATCCAGTAAAGAGATATTAAAATTCGAAGAAATATTTACTGAGAAAGAAAAGAGAGAATTTTCAACTCCAAGGGTGTAGCCACAATTACTACTTATATAAAAAATATCACAAAACCTGTTATAAACGTTCAGCCACAAGACAAAATTAACATAAAAATGACATCAAAAGCAACTGTAGTCGTAAGGGTCCAGCCGCAAATGCTCGCCGCTAAAAACACAAACATAGTCTCAAAAGCAGCTCGGGCGACGAAAAATACATACATACATACTCAGGGAATTACGTCTCTAGCTACTTAACCGACTTCAAGCCTTAGTGTGGTACCAAATGGCTTTCAAGGTCTCGCGAGGGGTTTTAATTTATCACCAAGTCTTATTAGCCCAGTGATGGCCGAACAGTTTAGTGCGTGGGCTCACTACGCTCAAGCCATTGGGCTACTCGTAAACACCACAAAGATCTTCTTTCTCGCGTTTTAGGTAGCGAGAGGACGTTCAGATAGCAGAAGAATGGTAAGCTTGACTGCGGACCTTTAAGTGTCGCTAGTCCAAAGCTTACTCGTGATCCCAAGCGGAAACTTCTTTTCCCCCAAGTCATAAATTCTCTTCTAGGTGAAATCACAGTATCGTAAACAATCTGCCTTTAGGCTAGATTAGATAGGTTAGGATGCGATACCGCGACTTTCTTTTCAATAAAGATATTTGGTCTTTTTTGCAGTAAATTCTCGCAGTACACTAAGTATACGTATATTAATAACAATTCATCTGAGAATCTACCGTTGTGGTCGACACAAGTAAATAATAAATTATTTTCTAAAACAATTGCCTATCTATTCCCCTTAGTGGATGGAAGGGCTCTACAAATCCCAACAAAATGCATCAAAGCTTCAAGGAGATATGTACATTTCGGTATGAAAAATATATCGTATTCTACAAAATAAATGCTACATTACACGCACGTGAGAGCTTTCCACACAATAACGGCATAACATGATGCCTTAACCTACATAAAACATATACAATTTACTCCTAAAATATATACCTAAAAGCATAGTATTATCTTCAAAGTTGGGGTAACATACAGCAAGCAGGTTGGGCTGAAAACAAGCCGTTTATTTGGTCAAAAATTAAAAATAGAAGTGCACTACAGTATTGTATATTTTGATGCAGCAGGGTTTGTATCAGCGGTTATTCTCCGCATATACGCACTGGTAACAGCTTTATTTCAATACTTTAGAAGGATAACCAGGTGAAAGTCGATAAATTATAAAAATTACGGTATACAGCCGCTGTGCACATTAACATAATTTGGAAGAGTAGCCGCCTGAAACGTGTTTCCGAGGAATTAATTGCACTAATGCGGATTCTATCATTCGCTTGGTATTAAACACCGTAACAAGGATTAGATAACGAACATGGTTATGGTCAAATCAATGAATTTTGGGTCTTTAGATACAGTCTCTACAACCGAGGCAAATTTTGGCATGTTAGATGTACAGTAGCAGTAATTATGGATTAATATAATGTAAATGTTTGAAGTTCTTGTGACTTGTTACTGTCCATTATACTATCCTTTCCTACTATCCACCTCCTCCTACCCCGCCCTTTCTACATCATCTTACACATACACACATACCCTCTCTCCCTACTGCTGTCACCCTCTCTCTCCCTACTACCATCTCCTCTCCTCCCTACCACCATCACCCTCTCCTCCCCTACCACATGCCCTCTCCTCTATCACCCTCTCCTCCCTACCACCATCACCCTCTCCTCCTTATCTGTCACCTCTCCTCCCCCCACCCTCTCCTCTCCTACCATCACCTCTCTTCCCTGCTCATGTCACCTCTCCTACCTACCATCCTCTCCTCCCTACCATCCTGTCTCTCCTCTTATCTTCCCTCTCCTCCCTTCCTGTCCCCTCTTTCTACCAATCACCTCTCCTCCCTGTCACCCCTCCTCCCCTACCCATCACCCTCTCTCCCTACTATCTCCCCTACCACCTCATCTCTCTTCCCTACCATCACCTCTCCTCCCTACCCTCTCCTTCCTACATCACTCTCCTCCCTCACCATCTTCCCTCTCCTCCCCCACCATCACCCTCTCCTCCCTAACTCATCACCTCTCTCCCTACCACCATCTTTCTCTACCATCACCCTCTCCTCCCTACCACCATCACCCCTCTCCTCCCTACCATCACCTCTCTCCCTACTACCGTCCCTTCTTCTCCCCTATCACATACCTCTCCTCCCTACCACCATCTCCCTCTCCTCCCTACCACCATACCTTCTCCTCCCTACCATCACCTCTCCTCCCTCACCACCATCATCCTCTCTCCCTTTTCTCCTCCCCTAACCATCGCCTCTCCCTACCCCATCACCCCTCTGCTCCTATCACCATCACCCTCTCCCTCCCCTACCATCACCTTCTCCCCTATACCATACCTCTCCTCCCTACCCATCACCCTCTCCTTCCCTATCCACCATCACCCTCTCCTCCTATCACCTCTCCTCCCCTATCACCATCATCCTCTCCTCCCTACCATCTTCACTCTCCTCCCCTACCCTCCCTCATCCTCTCCTCCCCACCACCATCACCCTCTCCTCCTCCACCATCATCCTCTCCTCCCCTACCACCATCATCCCTCTCCCTTCCACCTCTCCTCCTCCCTCACCATCTCCTCTCTCCTACCACCATCCTCCTCTCCTCCCCACCCATCACCTCTCCCTCCCCCACCCACCATCACCCCTCTCCTCCCTACCTTCACCTCTCCTCCCCTTCTGCCCTCTCCTCCCCTACCACCATCACCCCTCTCCTCCCTACCATCACCCTCCTCCCCTACCACCATCACCCCTCTCCTCCCCTACACCCATCACCTCTCCTCCCCCACCACCCATCTGCCCTCTCCTCCCTACCATCACCCTCTCCCCTACCACCATCACCCTCTCCCCACCACCATCACCCTCTCCTCCCCTACCATCACCTCTCCTCCCCAGCCATCACCTCTCCTCCCCTACATCACCCCTCTCCTCCCCACCACCATCACCCCTCCTCCCCTACCACCATCACCCCTCTCCCCTCCCCTACCACCATCACCCTCTCCTCCCCTACCACCATCACCCTCCTCCCCTGCCATCACCCCTCTCCTCCCCTACCACCATCACCCTCTCCTCCTATCCTGCCATCACCCTCTCCTCCCTACCATCACCTCTCCTCCCACCACATCACCCTCTCTCCCCTACCCTACATCTCCCTCTCACCTCTCTACCACCATCACCCCTCTCCTCCCTACCCACATCACCCTCTCCTCCCCTACCTACATCACCCTCTCCTCTACCACCTCACCCTCTCCTCCCTACCCTCCCCTCTCTCCCCCATCACCTCTCCCTCCCCTACCATCACCCTCTCCTCCCTACCACCATCACCCTCTCCCCTCCACCACATCACCCTCTCCTCCCCACCACCATCACCCTCTCCTCCCTACCACCCATCACCTCTCCTCCCTACCATCACCCTCTCCTCCTACCACCACTCACCTCTCCTCCCCTACCCATCACCCCTCTTCCCTCCCCTACCACCATCACCTCCTCCCTATATCCCACCTCTCCTCCCCTAATACCCTCTCCTCCCCTACCACCATCACCCTCTCCTCCCCTACCATCACTCTCTCCCTCCCCTACCATACCCTCTCCTCCCCACCCTCTCCTCCCCTACCATCACCTCTCCCTCCCCTACCACATCACCCTCCTACCACATCACCCTCTCCTCCCTACCACCACATCTTCCTCACCTCCCTACTACCACATCACCCTCTCCTCCTTACCACCACATCACCCTCTCCTCCCCACCACCACATCACCCTCTCCTCCCTACCACCATCACCCTCTCTCCTCCCCTACCACCATCACCCTCTCCCTCCCCTACCACCACATCACCCTCTCCCCTCCCCCATCACCCTCTCCTCCCCTACCACCATCACCCTCTCCTCCCCTACCATCCACCCTCCTCCCACATCACCCCTCTCCCTCCCCACCCATCACCCTCTCCTCCCTACCACCATCACCCTCTCCTCCCTACCCACCCATCACCCTCTCCTCCCTACCACCACATCACCCCTCCCTCCACCACATCACCCTCCTCCTACCATCACCTCCCTCCCTCCCCTACCCACATCCCCCTCTCCTCCTACCACCACATCACCCTCTCCTCCCCTACCACCACTCACCCTCTCCTCCCCACCTCATCACCTCTCCTCCTACCCATCACCTCTCCTCCTACCACCATCACCCTCTCCTCCCTGCACCACATCACCCTCTCCTCCCTACCACCCAATCACCCTCTCCTCCCTACCACCACCATCACCCTCTCCTCCCACCACCCTCACCCCTCCTCCCCTACCACCCACATCACCCTCTCCTCCCTACCACCACATCACCCTCTCCTCCCCTACACCACCATCACCCTCTCCTCCCTACCACCACATCACCCCTCCTCCCACTCTCCTCCCTACCACACATCACCCTCTCCTCCTACCACCATCAACCCTCTCCTCCCCTACCACCACATCACCCCTCCTCCCCTCCCCTACCACACATCACCCCTCTCCTCCCCACCACATCACCCTCCCTCCCCACCATCCCTTCCTCCCCTCCATCCACCCTCCCCTCCCCTCCACCTCCCACATCACCCTCTCCTCCCCTACACCATCACCCCTCTCCTCCCCTACCACCATCACCCTCTCCTCCCCTACCACCACATCACCTCTCCTCCCTACCACCACATCACCCTCTCCTCCCCTACCCCATCACCCTCTCCTCCCCTACCACCACATCACCCTCTCCTCCCACCATCCCCTCTCCTCCTACCACCCATCACCCTCTCCTCCCTACCACCACATCACACCCTCTCCTCCCTACCACCACATCACCCTCTCCTCCTACCTACCACCCATCACCCTCCTCCTACCACCACATCACCCCTCTCCTCCCTACCACCACATCACCCTCTCCTCCTCCACCCCTACCATCACCTCTCCCCTACCCCATACCCTCTCCTCCCCTACCACCCCATCCTCTCCTCCCCTACCACCCCCATCTCCCTCTCCTCCCACCACCATCACCCCTCTCCTCCCCTACCCACATCACCCTCTCCTCCTCCCTACCACATCCCCTCTCCTCCCTACCACTTTTTTTTTTTTTTTCATCACCCTCTCTCCCTACCTCACCTCCTCCTACCTACCACCATCACCTCCACCTCCTACCACCCACATCACCCTCTCCTCCCTACCTGTCACACCTTTCGCCAACCATATAAACAAAGTTTGGCTCGTCTCTCATTCGCATAAATGAGGGAGTGGACGCAGAGCCTGACGATGCAAGTTTAATTTAGGATTAATCTGGTGGGGCTTCTATGACTGTAGGCCAGCCTGACCTCTGTCTATACTGTACCAGGCGTACCTTTCCCGTGCGTGTGTATGACTGTATGTGTTACTGTGTGTTACTCTCTCCTCCTTGTGTTACTGTCCTCAGTGTGTGTTGTGTGTGTTACTGTCCCTTCCTGTGCTACTCTGTGTGTGTTACTGTATGTGTTACTGTGTGTTACTGTCCTATTCCTGTGTGTGTTACTGTGTTACTGTTCCTTCCTAGGCGTGTTGTTGTGTGTTTACTGTCTTTACTGGGTGTTACTGTCCCCTTACTGGGTGTGTAACTGTCCCTTCCTGTGGCTGTGTGTGCTGTTCCTTACTGTGTGTGTTATGTTCCTTCCTGAGCATGTTGTTGTGTGTTACTGTCTCCTTACTGGGTGTGTTTACTGTTCCCTTCCTGTGAAGTGTTGTGTGTGTTACTGTCCCCTTTGTGTGTTACTGTTCCTTCCTGAGAGTGTGTGTGTTACTGTCTCCTTACTGGTGTGTAACTGTTCCTTCCTGAGCATGTTGTGTGTTACTGTCTCCTTACTGGGTGTTACTGTGTTATTTCCTTCTAGGCGTGTTGTGTGTGTTACTGTCTCCTTACTGGTGTTACTGTCCCTTACTGGGTGTGTAACTGTTCCCTTCCTGTGGCTGTTGTGTGTACTGTTCCTTACTGTGTGTTACTGTGTTACTGTTCCCTTCCTGAGCATGTTGTGTGTGTTACTGTCTCCTTACTGGGTGTGTTACTGTTCCCTTCCTGAGAGTGTTGTGTGTGTTACTGTCCTTGTGTGTGTTATGTTCCCTTCCTGAGTGTTATTGTGTGTTACTGTCTCCTACTGGGTGTGCTTTATTCCCTTCCTGGGCATGTTATTGTGTGTTTCTGTCTCCTTACTGGGTGTTTTACTGTGTTCTGTTCCCTTCCTGGGCATGTTATTGTGTCTGCCCTTACTGAGTGTGTTACTGTTCCTTCCTAGGTGTGTTTGTGTTGCTGTCCCTTACTGGGTGTGTTACTGTTCCCTTCTGGTGTTGCTGTATATTTACTGTCCTTACTGTGTGCCTGTTCCTTACTGTGTTGTTCTACCTGAGCGTGTTATTGTGTGTTACTGTCCCCTGCACATGTACTGTTCCTTCCTGTGTGTTGCTGTGGATGTTACTGTCCCCTTCCTGTGTGTTACTGTGTGTTACTGTTCCCTACCTGAGTGTGTTATTGTGTTGTTACTGTCCCTTACTGGGTGTGTTACTGTCCCTGTACTGTGTGTTACTGTTCCCTTCCTGTGTGTGTTGTTGTGTTACTGTCCCTTACGTGTGTTACTGGTATTTTCGTGTTCCCTTCCTGTGTGTGTTATTGTGTTGACCCCTTCAGTGTGTGTTTTGTGTGTTTACTGTCCCTTCCCTGTGTGTTACTGTGTGTGTCACTGTGTTACTATCATCTCCTGTGTGTGTTTCTTTGTCTGTTACGTGTTGTGTGTGTTACTGTGTGTTACTGTCCCCTTCCTGTGTGTGTTACTGTTCCCTTCCTGTGTGTTGTTGTGTGTTACTTTCCCTTTCGTGTGTGTTACTGTGTGTCACTTGTTACTGTCATCTCCTGTGTGTTACTGCGTGTGTTGTTGTGTGTTACTTTCCCTCCTGTGTATTACTTATATGTTTACACTGCTGCCCTCTCATGACTATCCATTTTTGCCTCTCATGACTATCATTTACACTGCTCCCTCTCACTGACTATCCATTTACACTTTGCCCTCTCATGACTACCCATTACACTGCTGCCCTCTGACTATCCATTTACACTGCCCTCTCTTGACTACCCATTTACACCTGCCCTCTCACTTATCCATTTACACCGCTGCCCTCTGACTACCCATTTACTGCTGCCCTCTCGACTATCCATTACACTGCTGCCCTTTCATGATACCCATTTACCTGCTGCCCTCGCTGACTACCCATTACCTGCTGCCCTCTCATGACTACCCATTTACACCGCTGCCCTCTCATGACTACCCATTTAACCCTCGCGGCTACCCATTTACACTGCTGCCCTCTCATGACTATCCATTTACCTGCTGTCTCGCATTATCCATTCTCTGCTGTCCTCTCATGACTATCCATTTACCTGCTGCCCTCTCATGACTATCCATTTACACTGCTGCCTCTCACGACTATCCATTTACACTGCTGCCCTCTCGCAGCCTGTTTTACCTGCTGTCCTCTCTTGACTACCCATTTTCCTGCTGTCTCTCTCATTATCCATTTACCTGCTGTCCTCTCATTATCCATTTCTGCCCTCTCGCGATACCCTTTACCTGCTGCCCTCTCATGATTACACACCGTTCATAATTTCACATTACCTAATAGCTTCTTGATATACCACAACACACATCTTTAACCCGTGTGACCTCCTGACCTTTGGGGTGTTCACTTAGCCATGAAGGAGGAAGGGAGGTGGGTTGGGAGGTGGGTTGAGGGAGGAGGTGGAGTTGTGGGAGGGAGGAGGTGGGTTGTGGGAGGAAGGGGTAAGGAAGGCAGGAGGGTAGGGGTATGGAGGGCAGAGAGGAGGTAGGGGTATAAGGCTGGGAGGAAGGAGGATTATGGTGGACAAAAAGTGGGGATGAAGGGGTGTAGGTGGACAGGAAGTGATTGGAGAGGGGGATGGTGGAGCAGAGAAAGTATGGTGGACAGAAGTGGGAAGAAGGAGGTCATGATTGGCAGGGGAAGGGGGGTTATGGTCAACAAAAGTAGGAGATGAGAAGGAGGGAAGATTGAAAGAATCCCCAGAGAGCGATGAGGCAAGTCAAAACACACACACACACACACACACACACACACACACACACACACGCACACACACACACACACACACACACACACACACACACACACACACACACACACACACACACACACACACACACACACACACACACACACACACACACACACACACACACACAATAATCGGTCCTCTTAGCCTCGATCTTAATGCCCTGGGTAATAAAGCATCATACCGTTAAATAATCATGGCGGAATGCGTAGAACCGTGTTAACAGGAAGATAACAGAGAACCATTGGCAAATTATCACCGTTTGTCAGGTGTTTACCGGGTTAGATAAATTAATTACTAAGCTAAGGTGATAATAGACGATCACCTTGCGATATATAGGGTGTACCATAAGTTAGTTTCTCCTCTCCTCTTCCTCCTTATTCTCATCTTCTTTATCTGCCTCTGCCCTTCCTCTTCTTTTTTACTTCTTCTTTCTTCCACCTTTTTTTCTTCTTCCCTTTCTCCCTGCCTCTTTTCTTCCTCCTCCCCTCTGTCCCTTTTCTTCCTCCTCCTTCTCCCCTTTTCTTCTCCCCTCCTCTTCTTCTCCTTTCTCCTCTTCCTTCAATTCTTCTTCCTCCTTTTCCTTCCTCCTCCTCCTTCTCCTATTTTTTCCTCTCTCTCCTCTTCTTCTTCCTCTCTTCCTCCTCGTCCAGTAGCAAGATCGATTTAGTGAAGGCTATGGTCTAACTCTCCAGGGCCAAGTTTTAATACATTGAGTGTCAGGTGTGAAGAGGATGGTGAAAGAAGAGGAGGTGAAGATAATGAAGAGGGATGATGAAGAGATGATGAAGAGGAGAAGGGTGAAGATGAAGATGAGGATGGTGAAGAGAGGAGGTGAAGAGAGATAATGAAGGAGCTGTGAGGAGAGGGTGAAGATGAAAGAAGGAGGATGGTGAGAAGGAGGTGAAGAGATAATGAAGAGGAGGGTGAGAAGATGATGAAGAGGGTGAAGAGGAATGAGAGGAGGAGGGTGAAGAGATAATGAGATGATGATGATGAGAGAACTGAAGAGGTTGAAGGAATGAGGAGGGTGAAGGAGGTGAAGAGATAATGAAGGAGGGTGAAGAGATGATGAGAGATTGAGAGATGAAGGAGGATGGTGAAGAGGAGGTGTGAAGAGGAGATGATGAGGCTGAAGAGATTGATGAAGAGGAGATGATGGGAGGGGTGAAGAGATGATGGGGAGGTGAAGAGATGATGAGAGGAGGTGAAGTGAATGATGGGGTGAGGTGAGATGTGAAGAGATGATGTGGGAGGAGGTGAAAGATGATGAGAGGTGAAGAGATGAGGGGGTGAAGAGTAGATGGTGAAGGGGTGAAGAGAAGGTGAAGAGATAATGAAGAGATGATGAACAGGAGGTGAAGATGATGAGGAGGGTGAAAGGAGGTGAAGATGATGAAGGAGGGTGAGTAGATGAAGGGGAGGTGAAGAGATGATGAGGTGAAGGAGGAGGTGAGGAGGTGAATGATGTGAGATAGGAGGTGAAGAGAGTGAGATAATGAAGAGATGATGAAGAGGAGGGTGAAGAGACGATGAGGAGAGGGTGAAGGGGAGGTGAGGTGAAGGAGGGTGAAGAGATGATAGTGGAGGGGAAAGAAGAGGGGGTGAAGAGAGGTGAAGAGAAGAGGTGAAGAGGATGATAAGAGGAGGGTGGAGAGAGAATTGAAGAGGAGAGGGTGAAGGAGATGATGAAAAAGGATAAAGAAAGGGATAAACAGAAGAGGATAAAGAAGAGGATAAAGAAGGGATAAAGGGGGATAAGAGAGGATAAGAGAGGATAAGGAGAGGGATAAAGAGAGGATAAGGATAAAGAAGAGGATGAAGGAGGGTGAAAGGGGAGGTGAAGATGAGGTGAAGAAAGGAGGTGAGAGGGAGGTGAAAAGGGAGGGTGAAGGGGTGAGAAGAGGGGAAGAGAGGTGAAGAGATGGTGAAGAGGTGTGTGGAATGAGGTGGATTGATTGGTGGGTGAGGTGGTGGGGTGTGAAGGTGGTGTGTGAAGAATGGGTGAAAGGAGATTAACTAATTATTAGAACACCTGTATTAAAGTGTTTCTTTATTTCCCCGTTAGTGCTGTCGTTTAAGATAAGGGTTAGAGTGTGAAGCAGAACAGCTGACATGATCAAATGGCTGTGCTGATAAGAGGACAGGAATGCGTAGTCACTAAATAATCATTGATGGCATAAATTTGTCAAGTGTTGATAATTGGGTTACATGCTAAGTAATCAGTGCGCGCATTTTGTATTCTGAGGTCGGTCCAAATGTAAACTAAAATATTTATAAAGGTGGCAATACGTAAC
>NW_024741901.1:18122500-18212485 GCF_018991925.1 Homarus americanus | reverse complement strand
CATCCTTCCACCCACTCACCTCCACCCCTACCACCATCACCCCACCCCCACCACCATACTCCACCCCTACCACCATCACCTCCACCACTACCACCATCACCTCCAACCCTACCACCATCACCTCCTCCACCCCTACCACACCATCACTCCACCACCCCTACCACCATCACCTCCACCCCTACCACCATCACACCTCCACCCCTACCACCATCACCTCCATCCTCACCATCACCCCACCCCACTACCATCACCTCCCACCCCTACCACCATCACCTCCACCCCTACCACCCATCAACCTCCACCCCTACCAACCACCCCCCCACCCCCCCACCACCCACCCACCTCCACCATCACACCATCACCTCCACCCCACCACCATCACCTCCACCCTACCACCACCTCACCCCACCCCACCACCATCACCTCCACCTCCCCTACCACCATCACCCACCCCACATCACCTCCACCCTACCACCATCACCTCCAACCCTACCACCATCACCTCACCCCTACCACCATCACCTCCACCCCTACCACCATCACCTCCACCCCCTACCACCATCACCTCCACCCCTACCACCATCACCCCACCTCTACTACCATCACCTCCATCCTCCTACCATCACCTCCACCCCTCCAACATCACCTCACCCCTACCACCATCACCTCCACCCTCCTACCATCACCTCCACCCCACCACCATCACTCCACCCCCTACCACCATCACTCCACCCCTACCACCACACCTCCAACCCTACCACCACCTCCACCCCTACCACCATCACCACCCTACCACCATCACCTCCACCCTCCACCACCACCTCACCCTACTACCATCACCCAACCTCCACCATCCTCCATCCTTCTACCATCACCTCCACCCCAACCACCATCACCCCAACCCCTACCACCATCACCTCCACTCCTACCACCATCACCTCCACCCCCACCACCATCACCTCCACCCTACTCACCACATCACCTCCACCCCTACCACCATCACCTCCACCCCTACCACCATCACTCCACCCCTACTACCATCACCTCCACCCCTATCACCATCACCTCCACCCCCACCACCATCACCTCCATCCTTCTACCATCACCTCCACCTCCTACCACCATCACCTCCACCCCACCATCACCTCCACCCCACCCATACCTCTACCTCCCAACCATCACCTTCCACCCCTACCACCATCACCTCCACCCCTACCACCATCACCTCCACCCCTACCACCATCACCTCCACCCTCCCTCACCTCACCACCATCACCCCCCCCCACCACCATCACCCCACCCCCACCACCATCACCTCCACCCCCACCACCCTCACCCCACCCCCACCACCACCACCCCCATCCTCCTACCATCACCCTCTACCACCATCACCTCACCCCACCCCATCACCACCACCATCCCTGCACCCCACCACCATCACCTCCACCCCTACCACCATCACCTCCACCCCTACCACCATCACCTCCACCCCTACCACCATCACCTCCACCCTACCACCATCACCTCCACCCCTACCACCATCACCTCCACCCCTACCACCATCACCTCCACCCCACCACCATCACCTCCATCCCTACCACCATCTCTTCCCCCCTCCACCATCACCTCCACCCCCTACACCATCACCTCTGCCTCCCTTCACCCACCTTCCTCTGCCTCCCTACACCATCCACCTTTCCTCACTCCCACATCAACGGCCTCCTCCCTGCACATCCACTCTGCCTCCCTACACCACCCCTCTGCCTCCTACAACCTTCACCTCTTTCCTCCCTACACCATCACCTCTGTCTCCCCTACACCATCTTTGTTCCTCCCCCACCATCACCCTCTCCTCCCCACCACCATCACCCTCTCCCTCCCCACCACCATCACCCTGTCCTCCCCTACCACCATCATCCTCTCTTCCCTACCATCACCCCTCTCCTCCCCTACCACCACCACCACCCTCTCCCCCTATCACTGTCACCTCTCCTCCCTACTACCATCCTTCTCCTCCCTATCCTGCATCACCCTCTCCTCCCTACCACCATCACCCTCTCCTCCCTACTCCTGCATCACCCCTCTCCTCCCTACCACCATCACCCTCTCCTCCCTACCACCATCATCCTCTCCTCCCTACCACCATCACCCTCTCCTCCCTCACCACCTCTCATCATCCCTCTCCTCCCTGCACCATCTCTCTCCTCCCTCTTCCTCTCTCTACCACCATCCTCTCCTTCCCCTACCATTCTCCTCTCCCTCCTACTCCACCCCTCTCCTCCCCTCACCATCACCCTCCTCCCCACACCATTACCCACTCCTCCTCCTACACCACCACCTGCCTCCCTCCCTCACCACCCACCCTTCCCTCCACCCCCTCTCCTCCTCTACACCACCTACCCTCCCTCCCTACACCATCTGCCTCTCCTCCCTTCACCACCTCCTCTCCTCCTACCCACCTCCTCCTCCCCTACCCACATCCTCTCCCTCCCCCCTACACCACCTACCTCTCCTCCCCTACCCACACCTCTCACTCCCTACCACCATCACCCTCTCCTCCCTACACCATCACCCCTCTCCTTCTACCATCTCCCTCTCCTCCCACTACCATCACCCCTCTCCTCCCCACCACCATCACCCTCTCCTCCCTATCTCCTCACCATCTTCTCCCTACCACCATGCCCTCTCCTCCCTACCCATCACCCTCTCCTCCCTACCATCTCCCTCTCCTTCCTACTACCCTACCCTCTCCTCCCTACCCTGTCCCACCCTCTCCTCCCCACCACCCATCACTCTCTCCTCCCCTACCCCACCATCTTCCTCCTCCTCCCTACCACCATCACCCCTCTCCTCCCCTACCCCACCATCACCCCTCCTCCCATCCCCACCACCATCACCCCTCCTCCCCTACCACCATCCCCTCTCCTCCCCTACCATCACCCTCTCCTCCCTACCACACCCTCTCTCCTCCCCACCATCACCCTCTCCTCCCTACCTGATCACCCTCTCCTCCTACTACCATCACCCTCTCCTCCCCTACCACCCATACCCCTCTCCTTCCCCTACCACCCTCTCCTCCCTATCACCATCACCCTCTCCTCCCTACCACCATCACCTCTCCTCCCTACCACCATCACCCTCTCCTCCCTACCACCCATCACCCCTCTCCTCCCTACCACCATCACCCTCTCCTCCCCACCATCACCCTCTCCTCCCTACCATCCCTCTCCTCCCTACCACCCATCACCTCTCCTCCTATCACCGTCACCCTCTCTCCCCTACCACCATCACCCCTCCACCCTACCATCACCCTCTCCTCCCCTACCACCATCACCCTCTCCTCTCCACCATCACCCTCTCTCCCTACCATCACCCTCTCCTCCCCTACCATCACCCCTCTCCCCTCCTACCATCATCACCCTCTCCTCCCTACATCATCCCTCCTCCCCACCATCACCTCTCCTCCCCTACCACCATCACCCTCTCCTCCCTACCATCACCCTCTCCTCCCTACCACCATCACCCTCTCCTCCCCTACCACATCTCCCTCTCCCCTCCCACCACATCACCCCTCCTCCCTACCATCACCCTCTCCTCCCCTACCACCCATCACCCTCTCCTCCCCTACCCACCATCACCCCTCCTCCTACCACCATCACCCTCCTCCTACCACCTCACCCCTCTCCCTCCCCTATCTGTCACCCCTCTCCTCCCTACCACCATCACCCTCTCCTCCCTACCACCATCCCCTCTCCTCCCCTACCACCATCACCCCTCTCCTCCCTACCACCATCCTCCTCCTCCCTACCACCACATCACCTCTCTCCCTACCACCATCACCCTCTCCTCCCCTACCACCCTCACCCTCTCCTCCCCACCACCACCTCCACCCTCTCCTCCCCTACCACCCATCACCTCCTCCTCCCTACCACCCACATCACCCTCTCCCTACCATCACCCTCTCCTCCCCTACCATCACCCTCTCCTCCCTACCCACCACTCCTCCCTCTCCTCCCTCCCACTCCCATCACCCCTCTCCTCCCTACCACCACATCACCCCTCTCCTCCCCTACCCCATCACCCCTCTCCTCCCCTACCACCCATCACCCTCTCCTCCCCTACCACCATCACCCTCTCCCCTCCCTACCACACCATTACCTCTCCTCCACCCAATCACCCTCTCCTCCCCTACCATCCTCTCTCCTCCCCACCACCATCACCCTCTCCTCCCTACCCACCCATCACCATCTCCTCCCTACCACCCATCACCCCTCTCCTCCCTACCACCACACATCCACCCTCCCTCCCTACCACCACATCACCCTCTCCTCCCTACCACCACATCACCCCTCTCCTCCCTACCACCACCATCACCCTCTCCCTACCTACCATCCACCCCTCTCCTCCCCTACCACCACCATCACCTCCTCCTCCCCTACCACCACATCACCCTCTCCTCCCTACCACCATCACCTCTCTCCTCCCTACCACCCACATCACCCTCTCCTCCCTACCACCCCATCCACCCCTCTCCTCCCTACCACCCATCACCCCTCTCCTCCCTACCACCACATCACCCTCTCTCCCTACCACCACTCCCCTCTCCTCCCTACCACCACATCACCCTCTCCTCCCTACCACCATCACTTTTATCTCCCTCTCCTCCCTACCACCACCCTCACCCTCTCCTCCCTACCCATCACCCTCTCCTCCCTACCCACTGTCTACAAACAATTTCGCCAGCAACATAAACAAGAGGTTTGTCCTCTCATTCGCATAAATCGAGGAGTGGACGCAGAGCCACGACTGATGCAAGAGTTTAATTTAGGATTAATCTGGTGGGGGCGCTATGACTGTGGGCCAGCCATGACCTCTGTCTATACTGTACCAGGCGTGCCTTTCCCGTGCGTGTGTATGACTGTATGTTATTTTGTGTTTTACTCTCTCCTCCTGTGTTTTACTGTCCTCTTAGTGTGTGTTATTGTGTGTTACTGTCCCCTTCTGTGTTACTCTGTGTGTGTTACTGTATGTGTTTGTGTACTGTCCTATTCCTGTGTGTGTTACTGTGTTACTGTTCCTTCTGAGCGTGTTGTTGTGTGTTTACTGTCTCCTTAGTTGTTACTGTCCCTTACTGGGTGTGTAACTGTTCCTTCCTGTAGCTGTTATTGTGTGTTACTGTTTCCTTACTGTGTGTTACTGTGTTACTGTTTCCTTCCTGAGCATGTTATTGTGTGTTACTGTCTCCTTACTGGGTGTGTTCTGTTCCTTCCTGAGTGTTATTGTGTTTACTGTCTTTGTGTGTGTTACTGTTCCTTCCTGAGAGTGTTATTGTGTGTTACTGTCTCCTTACTGGGTGTGTGTAACTGTTTCCTTCTGAGCATGTTATTGTGTGTTACTGTCTCCTTACTGGGTGTTACTGTGTTACTGTTCCTTCCTGAGCATGTTATTGTGTGTTACTGTCCCTTACTGAGTGTGTTACTGTTCCTTCCTGAGTGTGTTATTGTTACTGTCCCTTACTGGGTGTGTTACTGTTCCCTTCCTGTGTGTTGCTGTATATGTTACTGTCCCTTGCTGTGCTACTGTTCCTTACTGTGTTACTGTTCTCTACCTGAGCGTGTTATTGTGTTACTGTCCCTTACTGTGTTACTGTTCCCTTCCTGTGTGTTGCTGTGGATGTTACTGCCCTTCCTGTGTTACTGTGTGTTACTGTTCCCTACCTGAGTGTGTTGTGTGTGTTACTGTCCCCTTACTGGGTGTGTTACTGTCCCTTACTTGTGTTACTGTTCCTTCCTGTGTGTGTTTTTGTGTGTTACTGTCCCTTACTGTGTGTTACTGTGCGTGTTACTGTTCCCTTCCTGTGTGTGTTGTGTGTGCAGCCCCTTCCAGTGTGTGTTTTGTGTGTTACTGTCCCTTCCCTGTGTGTTACTGTGTGTGTCACTGTGTTTACTGTCATCTCCTGTGTGTGTTTCTTTGTCTGTTACTGCGTGTTGTGTGTTACTGTGTGTATTACTGTCCCTTCCTGTGTGTGTTACCCTTCTGTGTGTTGTGTGTTACTTTCCTTTCGTGTGTGTTACTGTGTGTCACTGTGTTACTGTCATCTCCTGTGTGTTACTGCGTGTGTTGTGTGTGTTACTTTCCCTCCTGTGTGTGCTTATATGTTTACATGCTGCTGCCCTCTCATGACTATCCATTTACACTGCTGCCCTCTCACGACTACCCATTTACACTGCCTCATGACTACCCATTTACACTGCTGCCTCTCTCATGTATCCATTTACTGCTCATGACTACCCATTTACTGCTGCCATGACTATCCATTTACTGCTGCCCTCTCATGACTACCCATTTACACTGCTGCCCTCTCATGACTATCCATTTACACTGCTGCCCTTTCATGACTCCCATTTTACCTGCTGCCTCTCATGACTACCCATTTACTGTGTCTATACCATTACCGCCCTCTCATACCATTTACTGCTGCCCTCTCAGCTACCCATTTACACTGCTGCCCTCTCATGACTATCCATTTACACTGCTGTCCTCTCATGACTATCCATTTATACTGCTGTCCTCTCATGACTATCCATTTACACTGCTGCCTCTTGTTCTTTACTCCTCTCAGATTTTCACTGCTGCCCTCTCATGACTCCTTACCTGCTGTCCTCTCTTGACTACCCATTTACACTGCTGTCCTCTCATGACTATCCATACACTGCTGTCCTCTCGACTATCCATTTACACTTGTTTACCCATTTACACTGCTGCCCTCTCATGATTACACCGTTCATAATTTCACGGTACATTACCTAATAGCTTCCTGAATACCACAACACACATCTTTAACCCGTGTGACCTCCTGACCTTTGGGGAATTCACTGTTAGCCATGAGAGGAGGTGGGTTGGGGGGTTGGGAGGTGGGGTTGGAGGGAGGAGGAGGTGGGTTGTGGGAGGGAAGGGGTAAGGAAGGCGGAGGAAGGGGTGGGTATGGAGGGCGAGAGGTGGGGGTATAAGGCTGGGGAGGAGGAAGGAAGGAGGGGTTATGGTGGACAGGAAGTAGTGGGATGAGGGGTTATGGTGGGCAGAAGTGGGTGGAAGAGAATGTGGAGAAAGCAGTGGGAGGAAGGAGGTTATGGTGGGCAGAGTTATGGTCAGCAAAAGAAAGTGGGGAGATGAGAAGGAGAAGATTGACAGAATCCCCCAGAGCGATAGGAAGACAAGTCAAAAACACACACACACACACACACACACACACACACACGCACACACACACACACCCACACACACACACACACACACACACACACACACACACACACACACACACACACACACACACACACACACACACACACACACACACACACACACACACACAGCTAATAGGTCCTCTTAGCCTCGATCTTAATGCCCCTGGGTAATAGAAGCATCATACCCGTTAAATAATCATGGCAGAATGCGTAACGTGGGAACCGTGTTAACAGGAAGATAACAGAGAACCATTGGCAAAATTATCACCGTTTGTAGGTGTTTACCGGGTTAGATAAATTAATTACTAAGCTAAGGTGATAATAGACGATCACCTTTTGGTGACATAAGTTAGTTTCTCTCCCCTCTTCCTCCTTATTCTCATCTTCTTTATCTGCCTCTGCCCTTCCTCTTCTTTTTCACCTTCTTCTTTCTTCCACCTTTTTTTCTTCTTCCCTTTCTCCCTGCCTCTTTTCTTCTCCTCCTCTGTCCCTTTTCTTCCTCCTCCTCCCCCTTTTCTTCTCCCCTCCTCTTCTTCTTCTTTCTCCTCTTCCTCAATTCTTCTTCCTCCTTTTCCTTCCTCTCCTCCTCCTTCTCCTATTTTCTTCCTCCTCCTCTTCTTCTTCCTCTCTTCCTCCTCGTCCAGTAGCAAGATCATTTAGTGAAGGCTATGAGTCTAACTCCCCAGGGCCAAGTTTTAATACATTGAGTGTCAGGTGTGAAGAGGATGGTGAAAGAAGAGGAGGGTGAAGAGATAATGAAGAGGAGATGATGAAGATGATGAAGAGGAGAATGAAGAGATGAAGATGAGGATGGGTAAGAGAGGAGGTGAAGAGAGATAATGAAGAGGAGATGATGAAGAGGAGGCTGAAGATGAAAGAGGAGGATGGTGAAGAGAAGAGGAGGGTGAAGAGATAATGAAGAGGAGGAGGGTGAAGAGATGATGAAGAGAAGGGTGAAGAGATGAAGAGGAGGAGGGTGAAGAGATAATGAAGAGATGATGATGAGAGGACTGAAGAGGTTGAAGGAATGAGGAGGTGAAGGAGGTGAAGAGATAATGAAGGAGGGTGAAGAGATGATGAGAGAATGAGAGATGAAGGAGGATGGTGAAGAGGAGGTGTGAAGAGGAGATGATGAGGCTGAAGAGATGATGAAGAGGAGATGATGGGAGGGGTGAAAATGATGGGGAGGTGAAGAGATGATGAAGAGGAGGGTGAAGAGAATGATGGGGTGAGGTGAGATGTGAAGAGATGATGAGGGAGGAGGTGGAAGATGATGAGAGGTGAGATGAGGAGGGTGAAGAGTAGATGATGAAGGGGGTGAAGAGAAGGTGAAGAGATAATGAAGAGATGATGAACAGGAGGTGAAGAGATGATGAGGAGGGTGAAAGGAGGTGAAGATGATGAAGGAGGGTGAGTAGATGAAGGGGAGGGTGAAGAGATGATGAGGTGAAGGAGGAGGTGAGGAGGTGAATGATGATGGATAGGAGGTGAAGAGAGTGAGATAATGAAGAGATGATGAAGGAGGGTGAAGAGACGATGAGGAGAGGGTGAAGGGGAGGTGAGGTGAAGGAGGGTGAAGAGATGATAGTGGAGGTGAAAGAAGAGGGGGTGAAGAGAGGTGAAGAGAAGGGTGAAGAGGATGATAAGAGGAGGGTGGAGAGAGGAGTGAAGAGGAGAGGGTGAAGAGGAGATGATGAAAAAGGATAAAGAAAGGGATAAACAGAAGAGGATAAAGAAGAGGATAAAGAAGGGATAAAGAAAGGATAAGAGAGGATAAGAGAGGATAAAGAGAGGGATAAAGAGAGGATAAGGATAAAGAAGAGGATGAAGGAGGGTGAAATGGGGAGGTGAAGAGGAGGTGAAGAAGAGGAGGGTGAAAGAGGGAGGTGAAGAAGGGAGGGTGTGAAGGGGTGAGAAGAGAGGAAGAGGGTGAAGAGATGGGTGAAGAGGTGGATGAAGAGGAGGTGGATTAAGAGGTGGTGGGTGAAGAGGAGGTGGGTGAAGAGGTGGTGGGTGAAGAGGTGGTGGGTGAAACGGAGGAGACAGTTAACTAATTATTAGAACACCTGTATTAAAGTGTTTCTTTATTTCCCCGTTAGTGCTATACGTTACAAGATAAAGGTTAGCAGTGTGAAGCAGAACAGCTGACATGATCAAATGACTGTGCTGATAAAGGAACAGGAATGCATAAATCACTAAATAATCATCGATGGCATAAATTTGTCAAGTATTATAATTAGGGATTTACATGCTAAAATAATCCAATGCGCACACATTGTATTCTGAGGTCCAAAATGTAAACTCAAAATATTGCAAAATTCCTGAAAATATGAATACAAATTAATATTATAAATCTTACAAAAGTTTCTCATTATCCACGAGGAACAACTTTTCTTTACGTCTTCTGGTCGTCAGATGATTTCTTCATGTCAAAATTGAATTTTTTGCTAAATTTATTGCCATTTTTGCAAAAGTTCTGCAAACAATTTATATATTTTGTTTGTAACATTTTATCAATTCCCATGGGAAATATATTTAATTTATATATTTTGGTCATCAAACGCTATTCCTAATCTCTATTTAACCTTAACACGTTTTTGTACTTTAAAAAAAAAATATGGGGAGGTGGGAACCACATGAACATGTATGAAGCTGCCGCGTACTGAGGGGTAACTTGGCTGATGACGCCATACTGCCCAGGACACACACACAGCCCCTACCATCCACTGGAAACATTAATTTGTATGTTCACTATATTCCTTTTCTTTCCTCCAATAAAAGATTTTGTCTAACGATCCTCCCCCACATGTCAATGTACTTTATGTAAAATAAAGTCATTTCTATAAATTGTACATTTTCAGCCTTTGGCCTGCTAAACTTTTTCAATAAACAGTTAATTATTATTACTACTACATACAGTACACACACACACACCCTCTCTCACAAACACGGACCAATCCTTTTCGCTATTGAGCCTCGCCGAGCCCCGTGAAGTTAAAAATAACGTAATTACAGGTAGGACGGGTAAATGTGATGACAAGAATGTGGGGAGGACGAAATTAACACGTCAGTCCTTAATTAATGTACTGAACCAAACTGTGTCGACAAGAAATAACAATTTATCACGTACTCATCACTGGAGGAATCAATAACATCATTTATCACGTAGTTATCACTGGAGGTTCAATAACATAAATTATCACGTACTCGTCACTGGAGGTTCAATAACATTATTTATCACGTAGTTATCACTGGAGGTTCAATAACATAATTTATCACGTACTCGTCACTGGAGGTTCAATAACATCATTTATCACGTACTCGTCACTGGAGGTTCAATAACATCATTTATCACGTACTCGTCACTGGAGGTTCAATAACATCATTTATCATGTAGTCATCACTAGAGGTTCAATAACGTCATTTATCATGTAGTCATCACTAGAGGTTCAATAACGTCATTTATCATGTAGTCATCACTGGAGGTTCAATAACGTCATTTATCACGTACTCATCACTGGAGGTTCAATAACATCATTTATCACGTACTCGTCACTGGAGGTTCAATAACATCATTTATCACGTACTCGTCACTGGAGGTTCAATAACATCATTTATCACGTACTCGTCACTGGAGGTTCAATAACATCATTTATCATGTAGTCATCACTAGAGGTTCAATAACGTCATTTATCATGTAGTCATCACTAGAGGTTCAATAACGTCATTTATCATGTAGTCATCACTGGAGGTTCAATAACGTCATTTATCACGTACTCATCACTGGAGGTTCAATAACATCATTTATCACGTACTCGTCACTGGAGGTTCAATAACATCATTTATCACGTACTCGTCACTGGAGGTTCAATAACATCATTTATCACGTACTCGTCACTGGAGGTTCAATAACATCATTTATCATGTAGTCATCACTGGAGGTTCAATAACATCATTTATCAAGTACTCGTCACTGGAGGTTCAATAACATCATTTATCACGTACTCGTCACTGGAGGTTCAATAATGTCATTTATCGTGTAGTCATCACTGCAGGTTCAATAACGTCATTTATCATGTAGTCATCACTGGAGGTTCAATAACGTCATTTATCACGTACTCATCACTGGAGGTTCAATAACATCATTTATTACGTACTCGTCACTGGAGGTTCAATAATGTCATTTATCATGTAGTCATCACTGGAGGTTCAATAACGTCATTTATCATGTAGTCATCACTAGAGGTTCAATAACGTCATTTATCACGTACTCGTCACTGGAGGTTCAATAACATCATTTATCACGTACTCGTCACTGGAGGTTCAATAACATCATTTATCATGTAGTCATCACTGGAGGTTCAATATAACATCATTTATCATGTAGTCATCACTAGAGGTTCAATAACGTCATTTATCATGTAGTCATCACTGGAGGTTCAATAACATCATTTATCACGTACTCGTCACTGGAGGTTCAATAATGTCATTTATCGTGTAGTCATCACTGGAGGTTCAATAACGTCATTTATCATGTAGTCATCACTGGAGGTTCAATAACGTCATTTATCACGTACTCATCACTGGAGGTTCAATAACATCATTTATCATGTAGTCATCACTGGAGGTTCAATAACGTCATTTATCATGTAGTCATCACTGGAGGTTCAATAACATCATTTATCACGTACTCATCACTGGAGGTTCAATAACATCATTTATCACGAACTCGTCACTGGAGGTTCAATAACATCATTTATCATGTAGTCATCACTGGAGGTTCAATAACATCATTTATCATGTAGTCATCACTGGAGGTTCAATAACATCATTTATCACGTACTCGTCACTGGAGGTTCAATAACATCATTTATCATGTAGTCATCACTGGAGGTTCAATAACATCATTTATCACGTACTCGTCACTGGAGGTTCAATAACATCATTTATCATGTAGTCATCACTGGAGGTTCAATAACGTCATTTATCATGTAGTCATCACCGGGGTTCAATAACGTCATTTATCATGTAGTCATCACTGGGGGTTCAATAACATCATGTATCATGTACTCATCACCGGGGTTCAATAACGTCATTTATCACGTAGTCATCACTGGGGTTCAATAACGTCATTTATCACGTAGTCATCACTGGGGTTCAATAATTCTCAGAGCAGTTGTGTTCAATAGAAGGAAACATCGGGGTGAGTTAACGTCAGCGAGTAATTGGACCGGTGGACGGCATCAAGTGGGCGTGTCCGATTGAAAAGAATACACGGCTATGTGGGCATACTGTGCTATGATTGGTCCCCGGCTCACTGTGACGTCAGCTAGTCTCCCTCCTACAACTGGAGCCCTACCAATCACAAACTTTAACCGAACTGAAGCTTTTAACGTAGCCTTACATATATTTAACCTAGCCAAACCTATCCCTCACACCACAAACCTAACCTAACCTAACCATGACTCTAGTGGGAGAAACATAGATGACGTCAGAGTGGGGTAAGGACCAATGAATGAACGTCACCGCCCGGGAATACAAATATTTATTATTATTATATCCACAACCCCCTGACGGAGACACGATGATCCTCCCCATACTGGCCAGATATTTTGTAAATAATATTGATTATGTGTTAAAGGAATATCCTTCCTTCCTTAGGCTTTAGTAAGCCCCTTTATAATATTTATACTGTATATACTTGTCACACTTGCCAGATGCTTCTGGTGTCATTGAACAGGGGTACCTAGTGACAGCACTAGGATCCCGCTTCCTCTATCAAGGAATAAACAATTGAAATTGAAAATTGAATTATTATTATTATTAATATTATTATTATTAATATTATTATTAATATTATTATTATTATTATTATTATTATTATTATTATTTTACATTCTAGCAAACCAAATGGAAATAATCACCATCACAGCAGTAGAGAGATATTTAGTTATCGGCTAAGAATATACACAGGGCCAGGCAACTCTACGCACACATGATCCCAGACAGGCACACACACACACATGTACGCACTAGGTCAAGCACACACGTATACATGGCGTCATACAAGTGCACACGTTCATGCACAAGTGGTAACACTCATACACGGTTCTGCTGACGGGGAGAGGAGGTCCTACAGGGAAATTCATTAAGACAAGAGAAAATATTTAATGACAGAGTTAGGCGGGGGAAACGTTGGCTTGATAAACAAAGAGACGGGTGTGTGGACTATGACACACACACACACACACACACACACACACACGAGCGCGCGCGCAAAGGAAAAAAAATGGATTGGGGCATTTAGTTGTTCATAGTTTGCCAGCCTGTCTGTATCCATCTGTCGGGTAATAGTTTATCTGTCAACCTGTCGGCTGAGTTTATCTGACAAAGTGTCTATCTCTGTCGACTGAGAGTTTATTGGTTAGCCTGTCTGTCACTCTTTTCGGCTGACAGTTTATCTGCCAACCTGTCTTTGTCTGTCGGCTGTGAGTTTATCTGTCAGCCAGTCTGTCTATCTCTGTCGGCTGAGAGCTTATCTGCCAGCCTGGGTCGGCTGTGAGTATTTGATCAGCCTGTTTATCTATCAACAATGCCAACCAAGCGCCAATAAACCTCACTCGCTTTAACATTACAAACTCAAGACTTAACTCTTACTTCTTTTTTTTTTTAGATTACCCCCGAGGGGGCTAGTTTATTGGGCACCCCCTTACATCCTGTGCAAGGTGAAGCACAGAAGCGTTTACAGCGTCCATCTGGGACTCTTACTAAATCTTAAACCTTGACCCGAGCACATCAGTCAAGGTCAAGAGGTCAAATTCTAAAAAAAAATATTCCTTCCTCCTTTCTCCTCGCTTTTTTGCTCCTCCTCCTTCATCCTTCCTTCTTCCTCCTCCTCCTCCTTCCTTCCTCCTCCTTCCTTCTACTTCCTTCTTCCTCCTAATTCCTTCTTCCTTCCTTACTTCCTTCTTCCTCCTCCCGAGAAGGAGACGAGGAAACCGGTGGTATTGTTCAAACATGAAAAGTCAATACCCGGTAAAATGGTTCCTCTTGATTACCCTAATGTATGCCTATGTCTACCTCCCTAAATACCAGATAGGTGTGTGTCAGATGGAGACGGGGAGAACCATCCGTCTTGTTAGATCATGGATGAGAGAGAGAATATTACTCACCTCCTTGAGCTTGTTGGTGACCCACTCCTTGATCTTGGCCGCCTTAGCCTCCACCTTCTTGGCGTCCTGCAGCCGAAGTTGTCTCTGAAAGATGACATGTGTAAGAACCTCCACCTGATCCATGGGTGTCCGTCCTCATAGACATCAGTTACGCCACACCCCAAATCTAACCTAACCCAACCCAACCTAACCCAACCCAACCTAACCCAACCCTAACCTAACCTCGACCTGTTAATGGGCCCCAGTCGTCAAAGCACCAGTTATACAAGGCCCCCAACTTAACCTAACCATTACGAGGGCAAAATAATTCTGACCGAGGCTCATTAGGACTGCGGCCCATTATGAGTGAAGCTCTCGGGTACTGTATGGGGCCAATGAGGCTTGAATTCCCTTGGACTGGGGCCCATTAGGACTGGGGCTTATCTATCCAGTAACCACCTGTTTTACTCTCTCATTTGAGGAGTTGAATAAAGTTGAGTTTAAAAGGAATAGATTTTAGTGATAATTACCAAGAGACGGGTAGATCTACAGGCGAACATAAAGGTGAACATATATACGGATTTAATTACATATAGTATATAGATAAATGATAAATATAATACAAGCTTAACACAACCCAAGAAAAATACATGAATCAGTAAGCAGACTGACTGACATAAGTATATAGAAACAATTAACGGTTATCTTGTACAGTATAAGCTCCATACAATGAAATGACTATAATGATACACACATCGAGATAAATATACGAATAAATAAATTAAGAGATGAACAGACACATACAAACAATGATAAATATTAGAGATGTATGAATTAATATATTGATAATATTATGTACAAATAGAAAGAGTGTTTGCAACGATAAATATACTCTATGAATGACAAGAGAAGTTAGGTTCAGCTGGCAGGACAATAAACCTTTAAATACTGATACTTTATTATGTATTAACTAATCAGGCAGTGGATAGTTCAACGGTCCCATATCCCGATAGTGATGGCAATCTTAGCCAGGCACTGATCACCCTACCCTAACATAACGGTTTTGTTAACACTCACGAAATTTAGCGAGAGGTCGAGGCTGGTTCCCTGGTCTGGCCTCGAGTATTCAGAGGTTCGCGCGTTATATATCTCCGTAAATGGTGATAAGGCAACAAACTAATTAAGATGAGGTCTTCTGTGTAATTTAGATACCACTTTGGCCATCGTCGCAGATTACGAGAGCCAGTTAGAGACCTTCTAATATCATGTAAACAAAACAGATTAACCCATTTAATACGACCACCATCGACCATTTAAACTAACCCAGTCACTCGGTGTGTATCTCAGGAGAGGTAGGTATTGACACTTCCTCCAAAATTCATCGCCAAGGAGAGATAATTAATAGCTATCGTCTCTTGTCGTACGAGCAAGGCGCCAGCATCGAGAGCTTATGGGGGTCCGTCCCGTATCAATGGCCGCCAACGATTAATTCAATTTAAACCATGATTGAAGCAGCCAAGTCTTGCCTCTATACGTTTCGATCTATCTTTGTTTTTTTTTTAATTTTCTTTAACCCTCTTCCATGCTTCTTTACCTTCCATCCTCCTCCTATTCCGCCTCTCATGCTTTCTCCCAGTCAATACACCAATCCATTTTATCCTTCCCGCCTCCTCTCCTTCCTCATTCTCCTCCGCCTCAATCTTTCCCGACATTCACCCTCATCTCTCTCATCGTTCTCATTCCCTCAGCCTTTTCATGCCTTCAAAATTATTATTCTTTCTTCTCGTCACCCTACTTCTTCCATCATCACTTCCGTTCTTCTAGTTCCATCATTTTCACGAATGTTGTTTCCCTCCCGCTTACATCTCTTCTCTCTTGCTATTAATTTTGTCTCTTCCATTCTTTTAGTAGTTCTTTTAGCTCGCATTCCCTTCCGCCTATCCTTTTTTTCATCCATCCATCTAACCTTCTCCCCCATTCTCCTCTGCCTCTCCCACTCAGCGTACTTCAACCATCCTTTTCCATCCTTCGCATCCTTCTTGCTTTCAAACTCATTCTTCTTTGTTTTCTCATTCTCTCTTCCATCCTCCTATCCATTCTATTACTCTCATCCTTCACTCCCTTCCACCTCACATTCCTTCCTACCTGTGCCCCTTCAACTATCACTCCCCCAATATAACTTCCCAAATGAACAATATCAGGTTAAATGGCGCCTGAGCTCGACACACGACACCCTGGCGTTAAAAAGCAATATCTGGCCTAAATGGTTCCTCCCCCGCGGGAGATAATGGCCCGCTCCACGTCAGCCTGGGTGGGTGATTTCCTGCCAACCCCCGCCAAGGAGGACCCCACCAACGCCAGTCACACACATCTCGAACACGTCAAACTCGATAAGCACTCATCACTTGACGGGGAACTGTAATTCAAAACTGAGAATTCAGGAAAAGAAACTTGTACATAAACACAAGCACATATTAATACTTATACACAAAGTAATTCCCGCCAAACGCTGCTAACAATAACCCGCCAAATAATGCCCGACACACTCGAACGCGCCATTCTCACTAATCACTTATCACCTGATTGGGAGGCTACTGATGAGATACTGTGCCTTAATTCTCATGGAAACTTACGTTAATTTATCGATTCGCCTTTACCTCTATCCAAATGTGGTCTCATGACCAGCTTAAGGGAGGAAATAAGATGTAAATCCTAGATTACAGGCAGCACATCTGGGCCTTCCGTATCGACAACTATTTAATAAAGATATAAGCCTATACAGTTATCTCACACGCGTTTTCAAATTGGCTTTCACACACACACACACACACACACACACACACACACACACTGATAGATATAAGAATAGCACCATCCCATCTACTGTGTTGTTAAAATAATAAACAGCTCCTGATTTATGTACTGCACAGCCCTGTAAATGTATTGAACGTATATTATTATGTCTAAATCACATGTAAATTTGTAAATTTTCAGCCACCGGCTGCAACTCTATTAATAAACCGTTTATTATTATTATTATTATTATTATTATTATTATTATTACAGACACACTAATGGCTATTCAGGGATTTCCACGGTGGCGAATGTCTGATGGTAACCTTGCTAGCAAACATCAACAAAAAACTATTTTACTAGCTAAGATTGGCAACAAGTTACCTCATGAAAAAAGGCAAAATGACAACACACTTACTCTTAAACATACAAGTATTATGATGCAGGCAAACTAGACTGACGATTAACCCAGCGAGCAAACGGACCCGCCCCGCCATGCCATGCCCCGCCCTCATATCCCCAGCGACCGTCACACATCATACGCGGCCAGACACAAACTAGCAGATCATACGAGCCCCAATAGCTTTACTAATACTCGCACTGTTGACATTTGCAACATCGGTATATTTCCATACACAAGCGATGAGGATTTTGATAAAGAGCGAACGGATATGTCGAGAGTTGTCCGGGGGGTAACAGTTGAATGTATAATGTAGAGGGCGCCACCGAGGCACTGAGACTGAGGGATATCTATAATGTATTTGGTTATTCTTCCTTTTATAATCTTTATCAGTTTTTTTCATCCCCCTTTTCTTTGTAAAATTTATTACTTATTTCACCTCTTCTTCCTCCTTTATTCTAACTTATCTGTGCCTTTCATTTCTCCTCTCATCCCCTCACGAATTCTTTTTCATGTCCCTCCTTTCTCCATTATCTTTGGTTCTCTCTTCCTATTCTACCCCTCTCATTCAATCCGTCCGTCCTCCCTCTCATTCTGTCTGTCCGCCCTCCCTCTCATTCAATCCGTCCGTCCTCCCTCTCATTCTGTCTGTCCGCCCTCCCTCTCATTCAATCCGTCCGTCCTCCCTCTCATTCTGTCTGTCCGCCCTCCCTCTCATTCAATCCGTCCGTCCTCCCTCTCATTCTGTCTGTCCGCCCTCCCTTTCATTCAATCCGTCCGTCCTCTTCCATTCCGTCCGTCCCATTCTATCTGTTTACTTATAATCTGTACTATCTCCTTACCATCACTGCCTCCAACACTACCACCGTGACCAGCAACTCTCACCACCACCCTTCACCACCACCACCCTACCCACCCCACCACTACCCCTTACCACCCCCATCACCACCCTTTATCACCATTAACACCCCTCACCACTACCCCTTACCACCCCCATCACCACCCTTTATCACCATTAACACCCCTCACCACTACCCCTACCACCACCCCACTTACCACCGTGACCAGCACCCCCGTCTATCACCATTAACACTACCACAAGGCACTACTCACCTGTTCCTCCACCTGGGTCGAGAGAGTGGTGATGACAGCTTCCTTCTCCACCATCTCCACCTGCAGATCGTCAATGTCCTCAACGCCGTCCACTCTGATTCCACCAGCAACGTCACTCCCTCCTCCACCGCCGGCACTCCACTCCAGCCTCCGTTCCATCACGCGAACCTGAAGAAGGAACAACTGGGAGTTAGTACACAGGTAATACAAGTTAGTAAGAGAAGTAACACAGGTATTAAAGTCAGTAACATAAGTAACATATTAGAGGTCAGTAACAGATAAGTAACAGGTATTAGAGGTCGGTAACATAAGTAACACAGATATTAGAGGTCAGTAACAGACAAGTAACACAGGTATTAGAAGTCAGTAGCATAAGTAACACGGATAATAATAAAAATAAAATAATAAAAGTCCGTAACAACTAAGAAATAAGAAATAGGTAAATAAAGTCAGAAACAGATAATAAAAGTTAATAGCAAAATAAGTCGGTAACAGATAAAGATAATGTTACTTAAAAAAATAATCATAATCTCGCGACACCCGACTGATACCGAGACAATTTTTTTATACATTAATAGTGAAGGAACTACTATATACACAGGGTTCTTAAGTACAAATTGTATGAATGAATAATAATAAAAATAACAATAATAACAATAATAATAATAGTAGTAGTAGTAATAATAATAATAACAATAATAAATTACTGTACTGGCTTGAAAAATTTTAAGTTGGCTAATAAGGTAATGTGCTTTGGAAAGGTGAGATCTGGTTTGGTTTGGTTTGGGTAGGCTAGGGTAGGGTAGGGTAGGGTAGGGTAGGGTAATGTACGGTATGTTAGGTTTGGTTTGGTTTGGTTGTGAGGCTAAGTGAAGTTAGTTTAGGTTAAGTTAGTTTAGGTTAAGTTAGTTTAGGCTAAGTTAGTTTAGGTTAAGTTAGTTTAGGTTAAGTTTAGGTTAAGTTAAGATAGGTTAAGTTAAGATAGGTTAAGTTAGTTTAAGTTAAGTTAGGTTAAATTAGGATTAGGTTAAGTTAGTTTAGGTTAAAGTTAGATTAGACTAGGCTAGGCTAGGCTAGGCTAGGCTGAGGCATTAATTATGGAGGTAAAAATAAAGTGGCGCTTGACTGAGGTGGGCCGTGTGTCAGGGAGGGTCCGGGCCTCGCTTGACCCATTACGGACTTACACTAATCCTGGCTTAAGCTTTTGCTCTCTGTCCTGTCCTGCCCCACGCTCGCGTCCACACACACACACACGACGAGATAAAATTACTGTACACACACACACACACACACACACACACACACACACACACACACACACACACACACGAATAGTAAGAGGAATTGAACCCGGAGTGTACCATGACTGGGGCCCAAATTCTACTGTTAGGCTGGAGTAAGTCAAGTTGGGGCCTAACTGACAGCTGGGGCATATCTGACAGCTGGGACCTATCTGACAGCTGGGACCCATATGAGATCTGGGGCCTATCTGACAGCTGGGGCCTACATGACGAGTACCAAAGGTCAGCAGTGTGAACTCCACGGATACACCCCGCCCCGGTTCACTGTCATGCCCCGCCTGGCGAAGGAACAGATTGAAGCCAGTTCTTTAAATTTTTGGTTCGGCACAGCTCACTTTTCTCTTCCTTCATCATCTTGTGTTCGGTATATCGCTATCTACCTCACTGACTGACTAACTCACCACTCACTGGCAGATATAAATACTACCAGTAATATATTGCCGAATTCTGCTAATATTAGACTAACTTGATTTAAATAATTAAACTTAACAAAATTCAAGTAGTTTTGTCAGTAACGGAGAACAAGCAGACGTTACAAAACTCTGGCACCTCGCTCTAGTGCCGCCTGGTGCTACAGTCACACGTCCTTCTCTCACTGAACACCTCCCACACACATACTCGCTACTGAAGGGTGTTAGTGCGTCCCATAGGTATAAATGCCCGTTTGAGACAGTGAAAAAAAAGTTCGCTGTGTATTAAGCCTTCAGAACGCAAGTGGTTGGCACTGCACTCGACCACCTTGATTTCCCTAAACTGTAATGTTAGGTACCCATCTACAGCTGAGTCGACTGGAAATGTCCTGTTATCAAACCAACGATCCTCAGGACAGAAGGAAAGCGATGTTAAGATGATATGAAGACGAAGTTCCCAAGGCCACTGAGAAGACACCATTTCACTACCCATGGCAACTCCTAAAGGCTGAAATATGGTTAAAAAAAAGCCTCCAAGAACGAACATGGCAACTCCACCAAACTGGGCGATCATACGCGTCACATCCATATACATTAACCCAAATCGCCTCCCTCCCTGCCTGCCTGCCTCTCCCCGGGCGGGCCATCTTACTCTGAAACACACCAACTCAAAATCGAATTCGGGCCAATCTTGCACGAGCCGAACCTAACCCAACTTGCTCCCTGACGAACAGCACTCGAGGGAGGACGGCGGGGAATGGCGTCCACCTTGGGTCATCTTCAGGGTCATTCCAATGTCAGGTAGGTCAAATATAATGTGTGGTGAATGTAGTTTGTTCGTAATCATCTGGAGATACCTACAGTTTTAATAAAGACGAGGTTTAATGGTTTATTGACGAACAATTTACAAATATGATGATTATAGACGAATGTGTTGAAAAGTAGAATGTTTACAGACGACTGTTGGTAATTTTGTAATGTTTATAGATGTATAGATGCATTACAAAATATGTTTAAAGTTACAAACGACTGTTAAAGTTATATGAATGAGAAAGCGCTGCAAAAAAAGTTTTTTAATATTTTACAGATGAATATTATTAAACAAAGGCAAGGTTTAACTCCTATGGATACTTGTATATTTAGTCAAAATAGATTATATAGATAAAAATTTGAACTTATAACGATCATAGTTATTACTGATGAAGGCTCAACTATGTGTCAAGGTACAAAAATATTAACCGAAAATTAGTATAAAAATTATAATCTCCAGGAAGCGAAGAAGTTAAGGCAGGTAAAAGGTCTCGACGGTTACACACTACATCAAGGTCAAGTCTTACAGGTTACAACGTCGTGTGGCAAGTCGGCTCTTAAAGCTTTATACAGTGCCCCAAGCTTATAGTACCGTACTGCAGTGAAGTCAATAGGTTACAGTACTCGGACAGATCAACAGTGGGCGTTACAATCACAGGATTATGCTGCTTGCCGAGTTAACTCGAAGTTACAGCTTCCCTTAAAGGGATACGCTGGGCGTTACAGTTACAAGAGACAAGTCAAGTTACAGATACATACAAGAGACCTAATTGTATACCGAGTTAGCCCTACAGGTTACAGCAGCCCAGGCAGATCAACCCCCCAAGTTATATTATACAACACCATGTATCGAGTCGTCTAAAAAAAAAAAAAAGTTATATACAGCATCGTTATGGCAGGTCAGCTGTAAAGGTCAGTGTTCCGGGACGTGAGGTCAACAGGGTGCCGTCGTCCGAGGGAAGGAGGAAGGGGAGGGAGGAGGGAGGGAGGGAGGGAGGAGGGAGGGAGGGAGGCAGGGAGGAGGAGGGAGGAGGAGGAGGAGGAGGAGGGAAGGAAGAGGGAGGGAGGGAGGGGAGGGAAGGGAGAAGGAGGAGGAGGGGAGGGAGGGAGGGGAAGGAGGAGGAGGTGGAGGGAGGAGAGGGAGGGGAGGGAGGGAAGGGGAGGAGGAGGTGGAGGGAGGGAAGGAGGAGGAGGTGGAGGGAGGGGAGGGAAGGAGGAGGGAGGAGGGAGGAGGGGAGGAGAGAAGGAGGAAGGAGGAAGGGAAGGGAGATGGATGGAGGGTGGAGGGGAGGAGGAGGAAGTCAACATGTAGTGTAAAGGCTGAAACTAAAATGTAGTGAAGATTTCTGGCTCGTGTTGGATTAAAAAACCAGGGCGGGCGTCAGTCACCCACACTATCATATTCAACAGCTGGCCGAGGGAGGGAGGGAGGTCACAGCCGCTACAACATGGACTCACAAACATTTCTCCTCCTGTTTTTTCCCCGTGAATTGGTAGATTTTGTCGTAGGCGGAGATTTAATCATAAGTATACGAGATTTTCTTTTTTCGTGAGTAGAGATTCTATGGTAACTGGACGAATTAAAAACACGGACGATTATCTAGCTTATGATACAAAACAAGTAAGATGGCGCCGAAAATACTCGTAGACAATCGTACCTGGAAGTTGTCCTTCATACCAAGTTGGATAGAAAAAATAGCAAGAACCTTTGAGAATCCGAGACCAGGAAAATGATACTAAAAGATTTGAGCGTTAATATTTTGTCTTCACTGGACCCTAAGTTTTACAGCAACTTCCTTCCCATTTCTGTCATTTTTTTATGGGAATTCTTAAGGTGGACTTTCAATGGTTCAGAGATGACTTGGCACTGATTTCTAGAATCCCCTCCTCCCACACACATACACACAAACACGTACACAAACACACAAACGCACGCGCACACACAAACACACACGGATCCAAAACATTATTACTCCACCTTTAAATCCTGAAATAACCCCTAAAGTCAGTCAGTCAGATGCATTTCCACACTTCCTGTCAATAGAAAATAAATATACTGTATGGACCCTCGTGGACGTGAGAGCACTGTTTAGTTCCACAAGTAGAATTTTCTGTAGGAGCAAGTCAGTGCCACTGCTTAACTGTGCACTGAGCTCTTGCAAATATTTTAGACGAAAACTTTTTGCATACTAATGTTTCCAGTGAGTTTTATCAGCCGTGGTCCTGGCGAGCGGGCGTGTTTACCTATTTGCATTCATGACAGTGTGGGCGCGAGCACAGGTATTTATACAAACCTTTACTCCATACAAAAAATATTTCAAAATAAGAATTATACACTAAACACTGACTAAATAAATATATAAAGTAAATAATAAACCAGCTAAGTAAAAACCAGCAGAAGATATGAAACTAATCTTTAGTCCATACACAAAAACATATAAAAATAATATTTACACTTTACACACCTAAGGTATAATTACCTCAAGAAATTATAAAACCATCTAAATAAACAATACAAACCAAGCAACATGAACTAGCCAAAATTTATTCCGCAAAAAAAAAGGACAACACAATCAGATAATTGGCGGGAACCAACTGGGCCATTACAGCGATTATTTATCAGATACACCTTTACTTTTTGTTTTTGAATGGCAACTTTTATCCTCTTAAATCTAATTATTTCAAGAGACCTCTAATTACTCATGGGGATTTAAGCACCTTCAACACCACCTGAGATCGGAGTTCCAATAATTTTCAAACAATCTAATTCCCTTTAGAAGCTTGCAGCTGTTCCTATTATTGCGGACGAGCGAGTATTCCCCATTGGTCTAGGGAATGAATCTATCGCCCTGATTGGTTCAGACAATTGTAACCCATTGTTCTGATTGGGTGACCGGGTGAAAATGCTGACCAATGCTTTGTGTGTGGGAGAGGTAGAGAGATTCTTTATATACATGTATTTATTGGAAAATATATACAAGCTCTGTAACCACCATTAACATTGTCAATAATTAACCAATACCATGGTTATAAACACAACCACCACATAAACACAACCACTAGCAGCAAGTCACCAATACAACCACCACTACCACCACATATAAACACAACCACCAACACAACCACTCTATCATCACAACCACTGCCACTTCGCTTTCACCACTGTTCCCAGCCAGAAAACATCTAACCTGGAACCAATTTACAACAAGAACCAACGTTAAGTAAATTAAGTTCTAATGTGTACAGCATAAATTTACATTAATGTTCGGGTTTAAAAAAATTACTATATAATGATACGAATAAGTGGTCTGACTGACACCATCGACCACAAGCGGCACTAACTTGAGGATTTGCTGTACATAATACTTGGCCACACGAACATAACAGCGCCCGGCTTCCCCCACCACCTGAACTAGTGCACGTTCACGGAAGCTACGATATAAATACGCAACCAACCTCTCTGCTTGAAATGGCGTTCTTTTATTACAAAAGTATTGGAAGCAGTTCTGTCATGAACATAAGTACATAACTCGGCAATGATCGGTCGAGACGCAGATCTGTGTAATAAGCAGCAGGTCTACAGAAAACGTGAATTATGGAAGGTTTGAACCATATGGCAAACTATGAACATTTATTAATTTACCCAACCCTTTTTGTACAGTAAACCCAGTAAACTGCTGTGACGTCCTCACCAACGGTTGTGACGTCATCCCAACAACTGTGACACCATCAAGAGGTTAGAATAGGTCAGGTCGAGTCAGGTCAGGCTAGAGTAGGTCAGGCTAGAGTAGGTCAGGTTTGATTCGCTTAGAGTAGGTTAGGTCAGGTTAGGTTAGAGTAGGTTAGGTCAAGTTGGGTTAGGTCATGCCAGGTTAGAGTAGGTCAAGTCAGGGTTTACATTGCTTATTTTATGCTTGTTATGCTTGCTTTATAAGTCGGCTTTATTTTCTTGCATAACAGTGTGCAGTACGGAGATTATATCAAGGGTAGATGGGAATCTTTTGGAGGATGGCTGGTCCCTAACTCCCTGAATTTGTTATATTCTTATGGAATTAATTGCTTCGATAACCGTTGATTCACTAACCAACGACTTTTCACAGTCCCCTATATGCATCAGTTATCGAGGTACACCTGCACAAGTCTTTTGACGGACAAACAAACAAAAACAGCTACCGTACTCTAAGAAGCACAACAGACAGGCAAAATATGGAGACTACCACACCAACGGCACCACACTAAACCCACAGCACCATCACCCTGAACACTATGCGCCTTTAACCGCGCCTCGCTCCATTACCCCACTTAGTGAAGCTTAACACTATCTCCCTGAAGAAAAAAATATATATACTGGATCATATCTTATAATTAGACCAAATTACAACAGAGAAAACAGTCATACAATAAAGCCCACTTAATGGAGCTTAGCAGTATCGTATCTTAATAAAAGCTAAACAGGATCGTTTACTTTGTAATTAGATCAAATCACACCAAAACAAAACACAATCCTACAATAAACTCCATTTTGTGACTTTTATACTCCATATTTATTCTATTAACTGAAGAAACCTCTCAAGTGTTTTTCACGTGACGACACAGAATTACTTTTCCATAAGTTTACATTTAATTATAACAAACTCGACTAAAATTCAAACCAAAATATGCAAACTCAATTACGTAATTTACATAATGGTAGAATTTGTATTCAGTTTACATTTTTAATTGGAGTGAGCAACTATCTAACCACGGGGTTAATTTCCCGACTCTTCAACTACACCAGCAACACTACAGGTCTTATTTGCCCTTAAAATCCTACTCGTGCTGTTGCAACCTCTTAGTTATGTGGCTGTACACATGGTCTATGATTTCCTTCTTTCCAACACCTCTTCAAAAAAAAAAAAAATATTAATAATTTATAATATTTTCAACATATAGGTTTTGTACTGTTACGATTTATGTAATATATTTAGTTCATTATAATTTCAGAGATACAATAATAATAATAATAATAATAATAATAATAATAATAATAATAATAATAATAATAATAATAATAATAATAATAATAGTAATAATAATATCAATAATAATAATAATAATAATATTAGTAATAATAATAATAATAATAATAATAATAATAATAATAAGCAACACTTCATCAAGACCATGTGTGGTGTTTATATTCATTAATTATTCCTATTATTACCACAGTATTAGCGAGGAGCCCGAGACGCAAGACAGCCTGGAGTGTTGAAGGAGATGCCTCTTAGTCAGTGTAATAAGTTCTTGAGCAACCATAAAGTTGACTAATGCAGCTAAAAATCATATGAAAAATACTAAAAAGACAAGGACCAGACACACACACACACACACACACACACACACACACACACACACACACACACACACACACACACAGAAATATACAGGTCGACAGCGTGACAGACCCGAAAACCAACCAGCCAACAGATCTGACTGACAGTGATGAAAGCCGAAGACTGATGGACGGAGCAACAAATGAAATAGCTACCGGTGTACTTTTTACGACGTCTAATCTTCATTTCTGTTTCATCAAACCGTTTAAGAGTAGAGTAATTAAATTATCAAAATTAATTCATATCAATTACCGAAACTCATTAAAGTGTAGTCAGGTCAGGTTAGGTTAGGTTAGCTTAAGTTGTTTATTTACCTTAAGTTCAAATTCTGAATTTTCGCAAAAAAAATTTCAACGAATATCTACGATTACCACAACATCTGTTCTACAATTTGATGAAAAAATAACGCTAGAGCAAACCCCAGTTCCGCCTAAGAACTTAAAGAGAAAGAGAGAGAGAGAGAGAGAGAGAGAGAGAGAGAGAGAGAGACCCCCACTCTCACTCAGTGTGCATTAAAGGATTCAATCTATTAGTAGGGCCTCGGCGGGGGTCAAAGGTCGGGGCTCAATTACCGTAATCTTCTTCAGCTTCTTCGTAAATTAAAAGCTACAACCTTATCTTAAAAAAATAAGGAGTTAATGAATATTTAATACCCTTGTAAAATATACGCTCAGCATTTATTAGTTTCCTAAGACAAGGGCAACCGAGAATTAGTAGTTCGGTTGCATAAAGACACACTGGAAACAGCTTTGCTCGCATGCGAAAATCATTTTCACTCAAGTCAGTTAAGGCAGACAATAAGCTAAGACCGCACGCAACGCACGCAAAAGCAATGTTTGTGAAGTTTTATGTACCCTACTGGTCTGTGTTGCCATGGATATTACAGTCAGTGAAGTATGGTTACCGCAGTCAGTGAAGTATGGTTACCGCAGTCAGTGAAGTATGGTTACCGCAGTCAGTGAAGTATGAATGCCACAGTCGTGAATCGTCAGTGAAGTATGAATGACTGTAGTATGATGCCCAGTCAGTGAAGTATGGTTACCGCAGTCAGTGAAGTATGAATGTCAGTGAGAGAAATACGGAAACTGAAGTGAAACAAAAAAAATCTACCTCTAGCAACAACGAGCCTGACCTCTGATATACTGACAATCTATACATTATCTTCCTGGAGTGATGAACAACTGAAAATCCTCCAAACGTGGATAATGTCTGCCCACTAAAACAAAAGACAGTACACGGATACGAAAGTGTGACCGATGACCCGACAGGCAGACACAAACACTATACCACGGTCACTACTCACAGCGATAATATAAAAACACAAAACAGTATAAATAGAGAATCACCTGTCAAAAGTTGCCAATAAAGCGTACAGGTCGGAGAGCAGTGCACCAGAATAACAAGGGCTTTATTTATAAGCCTTACCAAATTGAATTACAAAATATACTTGGGGTAATCACGATTTCATGGCTATATCCCGCTCTGCCAAATTGAATTAGGAACTATAACAGAGTAATGGGGATTTTATGGTCAGATCCCCGATAATATTACTGAAATCGCCAGGTAGGGAATCGCGCTCAAGTTAATCCATTATTCTTGGAGATTACTCGCCAGTCTGTTTTGTGGAGGCGTTGGTGGGAGGAGGGAAGAGAAGTTCAAGGGGTTTAGTCTTAAAGGTGGGGTAAAGACCAGAAGCGTATAGGAAGCAAGTGACAGTAACACCGTCTTGTGGAAGATTACAACAGTGTACATCGGAGTATATCCTCTTACGGAAGGTTACAAGGCCTTTAATAGTCTATTCGACTCCTTTACCATGGGATCAAGGCTGCTTTACGCCCGCTATCAGAGATTGTATGGCCTGCTGCTCCCCTTCCTCCGCCGTCATCACTATTACTACTCCTTCACTCCCCCACCTTCCTTATTCCCCTACTCGTGACAAACTGCTCTACTCTACACCATAATTTACCTCACACTTCTCTCTCCCACATAAAGTCTTTACCTTATTCACTGACGTCTCTAACATATATCACAAACACACACGACCACGGACACCCCTTTAAGACAGACAATAATATTATATATATATATATATATATATATATATATATATATATATATATATATATATATATATATATATATATATATATATATATATATATATATATATATATATATATATATATATATATATATATATATGTATATATATTCTTCATCTCGCTGCCACAAAGGTATTCAGGAAGTTCATTTAACTGAAGTAGAAATCCGATTCAGACTGGGTCAGCTCTTTACACTATCTCACTTTAAAGCCTCCACAAAAGTCACAGACGCACTTGTACAAGAACTGCAATTTGCTGATGACTTTGCAATTGTCGCACAAACTGAAAAGCCAGACATATTCATTAATGGCAATCGTTTGAACGCGGTCGAACAATTCAAACACCCCGGGAGCAAATTAGCAAATGACGAGGTTATTGACGAGGGAAAACCAACTTTGCTTTGGTTTTATTTCGGTGTCGTTTTACTGGTGTCGATTAAATAGAGAGGTCGTGATCATACAGGCACAGTCTGTGCTCGAACGTCATCCTCACTTCACTCTCAACACGGGAACTTAGTCGTTAAATCCAGCTCCTACTGTCGAGGAGCGAAGATAAGTGAAAATGAGTTAGGGAATGTGAATCTGAATGAAATTGAATTGAACACAGAACATGAGCGAAACAGTAAGTGAAAAATAACTTAAGCATGAAAAGTGGTGAAATTGCGCTAAAAAGGTGAAAATGCGAGAACATGAGTTAAGAGACAGACTAACTTTATATCCATTAATCCTTAACATCATACAAAATTTATACAACTATTTAAGAGAAACTAAATTATACCATCGCACAAAAGATAACAAAACCCAATTAGGTAATATTTATCCATATACAATAACACGTGAACCCAGATCAAGTTATATTCCCTTCCAGTCAACAAATCGTCAGTACCTGAATGAAAACCTAAACTCAGACAAAAACTCTCCTCTGGCCATTATTGGTTTATTTAAAATCGAAACAGATTATCTCTAGCGTAAGCGTGCAGCGCCGGGGAAAGGTGATTATCCGTCGGTCCAGCTAAGTTCAGCAATGATTCGTTCGCCAATTAAATTAACGTTGTTGTTTTTTTCCAGACGGCTGCTTCCTCTCACTGCGGTGAAAGTAACCCCTAAACAGCTAAAACACCCAAAACAGTAAATAAACAATGTGTCCTCACAGCGTAAAAGAAGCAATTCCCTCAAACTTTGGCCAAAAATCGTCCAAAAGTACTGTACGTGGACGAGAAAAATAAAGATAATTGCCAATGTCGCAGCCAAACTCTTCCTTACAAAGAATAACCTAGTACATTATGTTGGGTTATTTTAGGTGCTGAAATTACCGGATTATTTTCAGAGATTATTTCAATCAATCGATCTCCTCTTAGGTTCATTAAGTAAGGTTAGATTGTTAGGTCTAGGTTTTGTTGATTAGATTAGATTAGTTTGCAGTAGTGCGATTATTTTTTTCTTCACCAATAAGCCTATGGTAATTAGTTAAGGAAAATTTGTGTTGTCAGAAGTTGCTAATACCTTAACCTTATTGCCAAGACATTTCAACTCGGGTTTCTAGTGTCTATTCTCTTTCTCAGACCTGGAAACTTATGCGGCTCTTCCCAGTGTTCATCCCTCCACAACACCATATATACACTTAATGAGGCCCCGAGCGGTCAAATTAAATTACCAAACCTGCTAATCCATATTTAACAACGTACCCCCTCCAACGATTATGAAATTACGAAGTTACCCACAACGAATTGCTAAACAGTAGTAGAACTCCTTGACCGCTTTTATACTCGGGGAAAAAATATTGAATTATTTAGATGCATAACCAAAAGAGGGAAAAATAGAAAATAAACATGGAAAAAATGACCGAGTAATCAAGTTAGGGAGAAATGTCATTAACATTATTCAGCGTGTTTCCCCCACCACCCGCCCACCACTTAAACTCCAGCACCCGCAAGTCACTCTTATATGCAGCTCAGTGAGAAAATGCACTTACACCAATTAAAATATTCTGCGCATATACCACATGACAGAATTTATGCATGCAGCAGCAGGGGCCAGCTTTTAAATGCAGTGACAGGTGCACGCCAGCTTGTTAAATTACTGTCGAAAAGTTGATATGCAGAATGAACTGGTGTTGGCGACCAATCAGTGAGCTGTAGCATATGCATGTGCATTAAGGGCTGCTATTCACAATTTCCATTCAATCATACACATACGAGCAGCCGAAATGGAGTGTTCAGCCTGTGGTTAACAGTGCTAAAATGAGTTTTGAATGGACAACTGTACAAAATGAGTTAGTCATTTTTTTATGAATAGGCTACCTTACTATATATATATATATATATATATATATATATATATATATATATATATATATATATATATATATATATATATATATATATATATATATATATATATATATATATATATATATATATATATATATATATATATATATATATATATATATATATATATATATATACATATATATATATATATATATATATATATATATATATATATATATATATATATATATATATATATATAGTATAGGATACCACGTTGAGATACGGCCATCATTTATGGAACACTATCACATAAAATGAAGGACAACCATTTCTTAAGCGTTTATATACAGTATTAACTTTTTAATTTTAGTTCTAAGCGAAATCTAAGAAAAACAACTGATCATTTGAGAATTCGTGTTTCAATGTGAGGTAATTGGTCTTGTTTATACAAATGTCTTTCAGCTTAATCTTCACACAATTTTAAACTGCAAGGATAATAAAATGACACAATGATTAAGGTGTGAAATTCATAAGTTAAATAAGGAGATAACCGAAGAGTTATGTTCTTAGCCTGAGATTTTCATTACGTGAGTTTGATCCATAAATACTGATGGTGCAGCGGTTGTCTACCCAGTCACCAATCCATAGACAAAATATTATGCCTGATGCTCCAGTTTTCATTAATTAAAAACTATGCCAAATATAAGACAGTACTGGGACCCTTGCCGATGATAGGATCCACAATGGACACTGATACTAGTGTTTGGTTTCTTAGAGTTGGTAACTCTGATTACTCGCAGAATTACCGAAGAATTTATAACCCTCTATTCCCGTTAATTTGCACTCAGGTACAGTCCCAACCAAAAAAATGGTTTGTCATGAAGTCGATGTGATTCGAGGCTTTCCGAGCAACGTTACTCGACCTGTTTCAGAACGGTTAGTAGTTCTACATCCGCGACCTATGAGCATGAATGAGTATTTACGTAGAACGATTGAGTCCTCGGAGGCTTCAGATCATATATTACATGACTCGGAGTGGATGTTGTACATGGATACCAGCACCATGCCAGTCATCAAGGGGATTTTACAAGGAATGGAGCGAGGAATTATCAGGGTGACGTCACAAGATGTGAGAGGCGCTATCATTGCCCTTCACGAGGGTATACAGTACGTAACGCTCAGATGGCACGGGGAACTAGGGTGAGCGAACCCACAGTATCACGATGGGTTAGGCGCCATGAAACAACTGGTGTCACACAAACTTACAACCACAAACGTCTTACTATAGGTGGACCCCGGGAGGTTCTGTTCCTGCAAGTCCCTTGGTCCGAAACCTTATTTTGGTGTCAATTAAACAAATGTAATTTACTTAACAGTAACATGGCAGATCTCATGTTGACCGATATATTGTATATTGCTGTTCCTGTCCAATCTAATATCAAGTAATATTTGGTTAGTCACTTCATGAATGAAACTCCGTTAGTACAACGACGAAATGGTGAAATGTTCGTTTTGAGGTCTGTGTCTCAGTTATGATGTTCCGACACACTTCCATTTAATGAATATTTCAGTGTTATTGTAATCATCAGCCAATGGCCCGTTTACTTGTTCTTGATTCTACCCAGCAAGATATACACATTAATACTGATTAACGGATTTCCTGTTATATTGAAGAATGTAGTGTGGCATACAAGGACGACTCCCTTCCCCCCAATCCTACCCCTCATCTCAGCTGTTGCCGAATCGCCGAGTATGGCGAGCAGGCGTACCAACTTATGATGATGCTCTGGGGATCATACCAAAGCATTTCGTCTTGTTTCAAATTGTAGCGACGGAAAATCTAACGATACTTTTTGAGGACTATACATGACTCACAATAACGATCTTATCGACCAATTACGATATAGTAATACTTGTACTCACTGCTAAACACGGAGAGCAGGCATATCAACACAGGTCCAAGAAAAATTATTTAAACTTCTGGCCCAGTATTTTAAGTGTGAACTAAGGCATGTGGCCCCTACAGTTCCCGCCAACACATCAAAGGCTACATGTTTAACAATCCCAAAACATCCTACACTAGTCACTGATCATTTCCACATTTGTTATACACATACACACATTCACATGTATCCATACCAACACATTCGCACATACGTACACATTCATGCTGTCACTTCCTAGAGCCAAGAAATAAAGATAAGCGCAAAGTTTGAGGGTTACTTCAGCAATCATGCATAATCAAGATTAGAGAGAGGGACTTAAAAAGACAAAATTAAATGCTTCAACACCACGCATTCATTAAAAGACGACGCGTACTCATACAAAATGTAACAAGGTGATGCTGAAGTGTGAGTAAACATGTGGCCATGAAAAGAACAACTTTCTTTTTTTTGTCGGCGGAGGAAACTAAGAACAAATTATTGCCTGCACGTGAAACACCTCCCTCACGCGCAGAAATACATTATCGGTTATTCAGGAAAAAGAGTATTTGGGCTGCCTGAACGCAATCAAAAAATCAATGGGAGAAATGCATCCTCTTTTCCTCCTCACACGACAGTGCTCCCAGGCCGGAGGAAATACGCTTACATATTTCTTATGAACTATTTTCTTTTTAGCTCGCGCAAGCCCAGGCGACATTAAATTTTATGCCTCTATTCAAATTTATGTTCTAATGTACACCGTAAAGATGATTATTTGTCACTGAATTCATCATCTCGCATTATATTTGCGAGATGATGAATTCGCAGTGACAAATACAGTAATCAAATTAATCAAATAAATGGTTGTATGTTCTAAAATATATAAAACGAATATTACAGGAACTGTTTTCAAGATAAATTTAAGATAAGTGACACACATCTGGGTAACGTCTCCTCTCAAGGTTATTCGATTTTCGTTAAGAAAGGATCGGCCCCTTGACAGACTCCCTGAGAGAGAGAGAGAGGGAGGGAGGGAAGAAGGACCGCGGGGTTGACGCTTACCTCCATTTTTTTTTCACTTTTTTTAATTACATTTTAAAAACTTTACTACTACTACTCCTAATAATAATAATATTATTATTATTATTATTTTCATTAAATGATCTATAAATATATAGTATTATTTTTCATTATTTCAAACCTTTACAAAATACCCGCTCTTGAATTTTTAAAAAAATGTCCCCGATACATCAATTGTCTCTGGGAAAAAATGGATGAGCAATTTCTGATCTAGCCACTCAGAATAGCCGGGGTTTATTTAATTTTTGTGGAAATGAAATCCAAATTGATTTTTGTGAGCAGCGCACAGTGGGAGGTAATGGACGACCACTAGTTTGTCCCGCTGACCCGCCAAACTGAGAACACGGAATTAGGAAATGGGTTGCGCTGCATTACCTCTGCTCTGGTAACAGCCCGTGGTGTCTCGAGCACGACAATGCATGGCATGAATACCCTTTTCCTAAGAAAATATTATACACTGGTTTAGTGGGATGGATATTCTTACAATTAGGACTAGGATAACTTTATAAATGAAACTAGGATTATGTACTTATGGGTAAGAAATATTTTGAGATACTGTAAAACTAACTTTCTAGTTATGAGGATATATATATATATATATATATATATATATATATATATATATATATATATATATATATATATATATATATATATATATATATATATATATATATATATATATATATATATATATATATATATATATATATATATATATATATATATATATATACCTTCCTGATTAAGGCTGAACCATCTTCCTAATTAATGATAAAACACCATCCTATTTATAATTATGTAATCACTGACGACAAATCCGTTGCCCGATTTTTCATAGAAAATAAATTAGTCCCAGCTTAATAAAACTACCTAATCTATCCCAATAATCTTGGGTTGGGTTAGGTTTGTATTCTGTATCTTACACTGCTGGTTTTTGTTTCAGTGTATAAGAATCAAATCCGCCTATACCATACAAGAGGATTCAATTCTGTACAAAAGCTATGTATTCCAGGTTCTCCTGCAAAGATAGATTTAAAATCGTACCCGGGTCCGCACCCCTTTCAAATTTGGCATTATATAAAATTTAGAATTGAGTTTTATATAAATTTCATCTCTTAAATGGAAATTATACATTGTTGGGCATGACACGATTACTGCACGTAATAATTTTCTTTATCTTCAAATTTCCCGGAAAAAAATCAAAATGCCCTTCGAGAGAGAATCCTGAAAACCTATTTGTTTCCAGTAACCGTTAACAGATGGGGACGAGTTCCTAGGAAACTGTTACATACACATATACGAGTAGGATATTCTGTTCGTATTCAGTAAGGTAAATAACTGTTGACTGTAAATGTTTTCACGACGCATTTTTATTCCTTTAAAATAAAATAAAAGTAAATTTTTATAAGTGCTCTCGGCGATTTTAAGGTTTTTAACACATACAATAGATATATCTCACCATTCTAAGTAACTCATTCTATAAATTACCGTCGCAAAACAATAATAATGAACCTGATAGGACCTGACCTAACCAACCAAAGAAACCTATGTAACCTTATTTAACTTCCTAGATGGGTGGGTCCGCCTCCCGACCCCTGCTATAGTAAACAAAGTACTTATTTTGTTATCTGGTACCAACGATAGTAACTTTGTTGAAGGATGATGTATTTTAGGTCTTTTTGTGGACGCTGGGATGGAGTAAGTTGTAAACAAACAGTTGATACACAGCGACTGCAGATTTTTGGGAGTAGTATTTACGGTAAATAACCACAAATTTAAATATCTCGCTTACATGTAATTTATGATAGAAGTGCCATGGGGAAAAGTGATGAGATGGGCGAGACCTACAGATAGCAACTATTCAATTGCAAACATCTTTGGAGAGTCCACTTATCAAATACCAAAACAAATTGTCATGCGATTGCTCATATAATTAGAATTAACCCATAACTATCAATCTTTGCAAAAGCCGATAATTTGCACAAGAAATGGTCAGATTTGAGCATAAAAAAACTTCTCGTCCCAAAACCTGAGGACAGCCAATGGACGAATATTTACCCTGAATATTGCATGAGCTGAGTGAATTGCTCTATTACTACATGTTGTGTACTCATGGAAATCCAAATTGATAACTTCCGAACATTGTATCACACGTTCGTTAACTCGGAAATCGGACTAAATAATCTTGGTATAACCAACAAAACATGAGTTATTACGTTGGTTTATTACTTAACTTTGTGCTTTAATTACACGGTTTCATAACTACACATTTAATTTATCCTTTACGGCTGGAACAAGAACGAAAACATTTCAAAAACAAAACGAGGGACAGTCCCTACCTTCACACTCTTCCCAGATATACTGCAGGCTGTGTTGACCGTTTTAACTCCTCACACAACATTGTTTTCGTTTTACTTTTCCACAACAAAAACTCTCGATCTTTGCTTTTAGTGTTGTTCCGCTGAAAACATGGAGAGATTTTATTTTTTCTGCACGACCGGTGATCAGGGAATGCTCCATGGTTCCTCTACACGGTCGGTGGTGACCTGAACAGGGCTGTCGGGATTTCGGAATCTTGTTTACCAAACACGCTGATTGGTTCAACTGCTCGTGTTGTGATTGGTTGCGAGTCCATGACGTAATTACTATTTTCTATAATATAATGTGTGGTGAGGATAACGAAGATCCCAGATACAGTAGTTATATTAGAGTAGTCCTCATACTCGGTGAATTTCATTGTTCCTGTCATTAGTTTTATAAATTAATGAATAATAAACACTGCATTATACACCATTCAGAGTGTTATATGATCACACTGGAACAGACCGTTGGCTTCCTTGTCTCGACTCTCGATATCGCTTCGTGTGTGACTCAGAAGAATTTTTTTTTACGGGTATTAGCCCACCCAGGCACAGATCACTGACCCACATCGGGGCCTGGGGGGCGAAAATGTAATAATAATAATGAGAATAATAATAAAGAACCATAAAGAAATGCAAAAATGAAAAAAATCAAAAGTGAGAAACAATTTGTGTTGTGTTGTCAATAGTAAGAGAAACAATCGAGACCCTGCAATTGTGTTTAAATGAGGCAGAAGTCAAATCAGCAACCTGGGACTTGGTCACAATTTTCGTGATGCCATATGGCAGCAGGGTCTACCATTAGACAACACATTATGCTTCCAAAATCTTCCCAGGCGGTAGGACCGCCCTGTTTGGTAGCTGCCTACTACCTACTACCTGTCAAATATAATATAATTCTGCGAAAATATCTCTCGTAAAATGTAGGTAAGATAATTAAATACATCTAAAATTTATTTATGTGTATTCTAGATGGTATTTTAGCCATGAAAAAGCATATTTCCTAAGTCGGTAATTTACGGACTGTCGGAGCAGTGACGTCACGGCTTACCGACTACGTCATCAATTTACCGATTAATTATCAGACGAAGTACCGGATTTGAACCAATCAGCGCGTTCCATAAACAAGAGTCGACTGGTGACTGCACTGACTGGGGTCGAATGCGAGGTGGGTTTTAGATACACTCGCTGTAATGTGACCATTTAAGTACATATTAAAAAGCCATCCTTTTTAATATAAAACAGTTTCTTTTACGTATGTTAGTCAATATTGTTTAAGAACTATATTTCACATTCTACAGTGGCATTCACTCCAAAGTATAATTATTCAAAGGCGCAGTAACACAGTATGGCAACTCACTATCCCAACAAGGTGTGTTGTTAAGTAGGTAGTTACCGACTGAGTTGCCAAGAGCGTATTTCGTCAAGATATTCTCCCCGAAATTACTGTGAAGAAGTACAGTACAGTAACACCCCAGCCCCCAGGCAGTGTGAAAGGAACTTGGAAAAAAATAAAATCATTTTGTAAAATATATTACAGAATATATTTCGATTTATATATCTTGACGATCCTATAATTGAAATCAAATGGCATAATACTAGAATTATTTGTTTAAACACATCAAGTAATGAAAACAATACTGTAATGTATATTTTGTTCTGATAGTACAGTGAGGTGACTTCAGTGCTTTATCAGTCCCGGAGTTACTACTGAACGTGAGAAAAAAAATGACAGTTGACAGAAGGTCAGTCGCAGACATTTCCGCAGTGTTGTTTGTGATAAATACTTTCTTTGGGTGTTTTTTATTAACCAATAAAAGTCATTCAGATTCTAGAATAGGTTACAAGACCTCGGCGATAGAAATAAAGAAATATTTAAAAAATATTTCGGAAAATCTATAAATTATTGATAAGTCGGGTAATTTTTTCACGGCATTCATTTTTTACTGTCGATGGACAAGTGTAATTACTACCCTAGTTCCGTGTTTAAAGACCTTAACTGTTGGCGCTCATTAAATGCATTATAACGTCAACGTTGATTGTAATATCTGTGGTTGTAAGAGCAGCGAGATGTAAGTTTGCGGTTAGAAACTGATGTAATAAGCGCTACAAGATTGCTTGTAACCGTTAAGGAGAATTCTGTTGATATTCTCCCATATTAGGTGAAATACTAGCCTGTTGTTGATGTTCGACGTGATTGGAATTACTTTGTTTCTTAAAGTAATTTAGTAAATCGATTATGAACACTTTACAGAAAATGTCTACAAGGATATAGCAGCCTTGAAAATACTCTCTGTGGATATATTTTTCACTTCTCTGAAATAATCCGGTATTATTTGGGAGATTATTACTTTGGTCTTCCTTAATTGCCTCGGCCATTGATGCGAGCTGTGTGTACACGTGTTGCCTCCTCCCTCTCCGTGCTGCTTGGGACGGATAAATCCCACCAATTTACCACTGGACTACCAAACGTAAAACCAGTAAACTACGATAATTTCCAAGTGCACTTTTTCAGCATTATTTACTGATTTCCGCTGAAGTCATCTTGGTCACAGCGGCCGTTACATCACAGTCTCCCCTCCGCTACGAGGTTCAAATGAATAAAAAATAAATGGTCACTGAACTATGTTTAATTTTAAGAGGAACGAACTTCTGGTCACTGCCATGAAACAAAAACATAAAATGGATTCTTAATGCGTTTGTCAGCTCCCAAGAACAATCATATACAGTATGTCACAAACGCCGTAGACCAGCCCAGGTAATATGGCGTACTTGTTGCCAGATGTATCTTACCAAAAATTCCCATTATTATTTGTTTTTTTCCTTCGTAACCAAAAATCAATCATTATAGACAAATCTATCGACCTTTCGTCTACTGAGCAAATTTATTATACAAATATATAATATACACACACGGTCTTACAAATTTTCGTAGAGATAGTGTGATTTTGGGGGGAGAGAAAGAGCGGGTGAAAGGTTAGAGGTGGAGGAAGTAAGTTATAGTTCAGAAAATGAAGAAATTTAAAAGGCAGGCTGACTGCCTTGCTGTGGGTTAGCTAAGCCAATAGTGTGTCAAGGTTGTGTCCCTGGGTTAGTTATTGTCCGTCGGTACAGGTGCTTGTACTGCATCAGCAACATTGTCCTCACTTGTTGATGTGTGAAGCCTCCCCCCCCCCCACAAATAGAGTCAATGTTCTGTTATAATAAAAAAAAACACGAAATCACACAAATATGTAAGGAAATGTGTATCAAATATCCGAGTCACGTATATATATATATATATATATATATATATATATATATATATATATATATATATATATATATATATATATATATATATATATATATATATATATATATATATATATATATATATATATATATATATATATATATATATATATATATATATATATATATATTCCATTTGTTCCTATGGCAATATCGTCCATTCTATTATAAAACTGCAATAAAAAAGAAATTCCCCGTATCACAATAAAATTGTTTTGAAAAATGTTTTAATTTCAATATCACGGTAAAATTTGCATATGGTCCCGACAATTTGGGGTAAATTCTTTTATGAATATAAATAAATATGATTACAATGTATATACGTTCCTGTCGAGTGATTTTTAAAAGTTTAATTCACATGACGGCATTATGTATTCATAAAAAACATTAAGCATCAACACTGTGGTGTGAATATACCACAGCTATGCCAAACTACCTGGCATTCGACTATTATGCACATACATGCCTTTATATATAATATATATATATATATATATATATATATATATATATAGTTATATATATATATATATATATATATATATATTATTTTTTTTTTTTTTTTTTTAAACACAAGAGGTCCTAACAATACATTTCATCACTAAACAACATGTATCAACGATCTGTGGATATTCGATGACTTTTCCAATTTGTTAAATAATTCCTTCAAACACCGCACAGACTGTTAATCCGTCTCCCTCCCCCAAAAACGTGAATATGTAACAAACTAATTTTCTGCTTATTAAAATATTTGAAGTGGAGAATAATTGTTATTTCGCTCGGCCTAATGTCTGTTCATCACTCCACTTAAAAGCTCTTTGAGGTTTGTGAAGCGGTTTTCTGGTTAACGTCTTTATAATTAACATATACCGTAAATTGTTGTTTGTTACGTATTTCTGTGCTATAGTAAAGATTATATTTAACACGTATTCTAAGCAGGTCCATATAAGTGACAATTATTTAACATTAAGATAACTCTCTAAAACACTATCAAAGAGTCAGCAACACACCACAACTTTACAGACGAGACCAAGACCACCTAATTATCCTAACAGAGTGAAAGTAGAAGCGTAGCCCGGAGGAGCCCTGGTGTAGCCCGGAGGAGCCCTGGTGTAGCCCGGAGGAGCCCTGATGTAGCCCAGAGGAGCCCTAGTGTAGCCCAGAGGAGCCTTAGTGTAGCCCGGAGGAGCCCTGGTGTAGCCCGGAGCCCTAATGTAGCCTGGAGCCCTGATGGTGCCCGGAGAGCTCCCAGGCGTGAGCCCGAGCCCCACTGTAGCCTGGAGCCCTGATAGCCCGGAGGAGCCCTGGGTGCAGCCCGAGCCCCGGTGTACATGCAGGAACCCTGATGTAGTCCGGAGGAGCCCTAGTGTAGCCCAGAGGAGCCTTGAGTGGAGCCCGGAGGAGCTGGTGTGGCCCGAGCCCTAATGTAGCCTGGAGCCTGATGTAGCCCGGAGGAGCCCTGGTGTAGCCCGGAGCCCTGTGTAGCGCAGGAACCCTGATGTAGTCCGGAGGAGCCCTGATTAGTCCGAAGAAGACCTGTGTAGCCCAGAGAAGCCCTGTAGCCTAGAGAAGTCTCTGGTGAGACTGAAGGATCTCAGAGTGATCCCTGGTGTAGCCCAGAGGTTCTGGTAGTTTGAAGCTGGCCCCTGGTGTAGCCTGCTGAAGCTGCCCTGGTAATGCACAGAGAAGTCCTTGTGTAGCCTAGAGGGAGCCCTGGTAGCCTGGAGGAGTTTGATGCAGCCTGGAGGAGCCCTGGTAGGCTCTGGAGGAGCCTGATGCAGCCCGGGAGCCCTGGTGTAGCCTGAGCAGCCCTGATGTAGCCCGGGAGCAACCCTGATGTAGCCCGGAGCAGCCCCGGCAGTGTAGCCCGGGAGCTGCCCTGAGGTAGCCCGGAGCTGCCCTGGTGTGGCCCGGAGCAGCCCTGATGCAGCCCGGGAGCGCTCTGGTGTAGCCCGGAGCAGCCCTGGTAGCCCGGAGCAGCCCTGGTAGCCCGGAGCAGCCCTGATGTGGCCCGGAGCAGCTCTGGTGTGGCCAAGCCTGGTATTCTGAGGAGCCTGGAGCAGCTCTAGCCTGATGTCCAGGCTCTGGAGCAGTCTGGTGTAGCCCGAGGATTCTGATGTCCTGATATTCTGAGCAGCCTGAGGTGCTCTTATGTAACCCAGAGCAGCTCTGGTGTAGCCGGGATGCCCTGGTAGCCTGGCAGCCCTGTGTAGCCCAGGCAGCCCTGGTGTAGCCTGAGGAGCCCTGGTGTAGCCGCAAGCAGCCCTGGTGAGTTGGCCGAAGGAGCCCTGATGTAGCCTGGTGAGAGCCTGATGTTCGGAGGAGCTCAGGTAAACCCTCATTCTCTCAGACTATTCTAATTCATCCCACTTATTGTTATTCGTAATCATCATTCATCGCCATCACATCATTACCCACCCCACTCCCACATTATATTGTCCTTCTCAACCATCCATCATCACATTATCTTGTTCCTCCTCCTCCCTCTGTTCCTTCATTTTGTCCTCTTCCTACTCTTAACTACCCCCCTCCTAATCTCTCTCTCTCTCTCTCTCTTAGAGATGATGGTGACTTGAGTGATGACGCCATGGTGAGTACTAGCACGCCCTCCTCCTCACCGACCCCCCGCCTTCTCCTCCCCCCACCACCCTCCAGTTCCCTCCTTTTATTTGTATTTCTTCATTCCTCTTCTTCCTTTCATTCCACTGTCCCTCTCCCATCTCTACAGATAATGATAGTGACGATGGCATTCTCCCAACCTCTTAATGTTCCTCCTCCCTCCTGTCCCCTCTCCTCCATCTCCATTATTTCTTCTTATATAATATAAATACATCTGCTTCTACAATCTATCACACCGACCTCTCTCCTTCCCATCTTCATCTTCTTCTTCTTCTTCCTGTTTCCTCTTTCCACCTCTTTAATATTCTCCTTATATTCTTCCGTCGACAGATAATGTTCTTAATGCCAATACACCCACACCCACCACACTAACCCATTCCTCCTTCTCCTCCTCCCACCCCACTATCACGCCCTTTCTCCTCCTCCCACCCCCACCATCACACCTCCTCCTCCTCCCCACCCCACTCATCACCCCTTTCTCCTCCTCCCACCCCCACTGTCACCCCTTTCTCCTCCTCCCCACCCCACTCATCATCCCCTCCTCCCACCCCCACCATTCACCCCCTTTCTCCTCCTCCCACCCCAACCATCACCCCTTTCTCCTCCTCCCACCCCCACTATCACCCTTTCTCCTCCTCCCACCCCCATCATCACCCCTTTCTCCTCCTCCTCCCACCCCACTATCACCCTTTCTCCTCCTCTTCCAATTCTCTATCACCCCTTTCTCCTCCTCCCCACCCCACCATCACCCTTTCTCCCCTCCCCCCACTATCACCCCTTTCCTCCTCCCACCCACTATCACCCCTTTCTCCTCCTCCCACCCCCACTATCACCCCTTTCTCCTCCTCCCACCCCCACTATCACCCCTTTCTCCTCCTCCCACCCCCACTCACTTCACCCCTTCCTCCTCCCACCCCAACTCCTTTCTCCTCCACCCCCACTATCATCCCTTTCTCTCCTCCCAACCCCATCATCACCCTTTCTCCTCCTCCCACCCCCACTATCATCCCTTTCTCCTCTTCCACCCCACTCATCACCCCTTTCCTCCTCCCACCCCACTATCACTTCTCTCCTCCCACCCCACACTATCATCCCTTTTCCTCCCCTCCCACCCCACCATCACCCCCTTTCTCCTCCTCCCACCCCCACTATCACCCCTTTCTCCTCCTCCTCCCACCCCACTATCACCCCTTTCCCTCCCTCCCACCCCCACTATCACCCCCTTTCTCCTCCCTCCCACCCCCACTATCACCCCTCCTCCTCCCACCCCATCATCATCCCTTTCCTCCTCCACCCCCACTCATCACCCCTCCTCCCACCCCACTATCACCCCTTTCTCCTCCCACCCCACTATCACCCCTTTCTCCTCCCACCCCACCATCACCCCTCCCACCCCCCACCATCACCCCCCTTTCTCCTCCCTCCCCTCCACTATCACCCCTTTTCCTCCTCCCACCCCCCACCATCACCCCTTTCTCCTCCTCCCACCCCACCATCACCCCCTTTCTTCCTCCTCCCACCCCACTATCACCCTCTTTCTCCTCCTCCACCCCACTATCACCCCCTCCTCCTTCCACCCCCCACTATCACCCTTTCTCCTCCTCCCACCCCACTATCACCCTTTCTCCTCCTCCCACCCCTACTATCACCCCTTTCCTCCTCCCACCCCACTATCACCCCCCTTTCCCTCCTCCCACCCCACTATCACCCCTCTCCCTCCCACCCCACTATCACCCCTTCTCCTCCTCCCACCCCACATCACCCCTTTCTCCTCCTCCCACCCCACTCTATCACCCTCCCTCCCACCCCACTATCACCCCTTTCTCCTCCTCCACCCCCACTCATCACCCCTTTCCTCCTCCCACCCCCACTATCACCCCTTTCTCCTCCCACCCCACCATCACCCCTTTCTCCTCCCACCCCCACTATCACCCCTTTCTCCTCCTCCCTCCCACTATCACCCCTTTCCCTCCTCCCACCCCACTATCACCCTTTCTCCTCCTCCCACCCCCATTATCACCTCTTTCTCCTCCTCCCACCCCACTATCACCCCTTTCTCTCCTCCTCCCACCCCCACTATCACCCCTTTCTCTCCTCCTCCCACCCCCCACTATCACCCTCCTCCTTCCCACCCCACTATCACCCCTTTCTCCCTCCCACCATCACCCCTTTCTCCTCCTTCCCACCCCACTATCACCCTTTTCCTCCTCCCCACCCCACTATCACCCCTTTCTCCCTTCCACCCCACTATCACCCTTTCTCTCCTCCTTCCACCCCACCACACCCCTTTCTCCTCCTCCCACCCCACCTATCACCCTTTCTCCTCCTCCCACCCCCACTATCACCCCTTTCTCCTCCTCCCACCCCCACTATCACCTTTCTCCTCCTCCCCCACTATCACCCCTTTCCTCCTCCCCACCCCACTATCACCCCTTTCTCCTCCTCCCACCCCCACCATCACCCCTCCCTCCTCCTCCCACCCCTCCTTTCTTCCCACCAACGATCATCACCATATCATCCCATCCCCACCATCATCACTCCTACCATACCTCCTTCCTCACCACCCTATCCCACCACCACCTCCCCATCCCTACACCCACTCTCTCCCTACACCCCTCTCCTCCCATCCACACCCCTACACCCATTCTCCGCCCATCCCCACACCCCTACCCCCCCCCGTTACTGCTAAACTAATCTGTCGTTTACAAACTCTATCAATAAACCGACGACCACGCGAGGCTTGATACGATCCACCACTCGTAAGAACATATGAAAAACCCGCCCAATTGTTTTATTTCGGACATAAACCCGGATATTTACTAAATTACGAAAACAACTGCAAAACTATATTTCCGCCCGGCTGAATTTTTGCTTAATGTGGTGTTGTGGGGAAAATTATAATAATGTTGGGGATATTGTTAAGTACAGTAAGCTACAGTATTGTTGGGGAAATTACAGCAGTGTTGGGGATATTTTATGTACAGTACAGATTTATTTATTTATTTTTATTTTTTTTTTTTTTTTTTTTTTTGGGGGACTACAGTGTTGAGAAAATTAACAACATATTGCTCGGGAAATTAAAGTACAGTCTAGGGGAAATTTTCAGTAGACAAACAGTACAGCAATGGTAAATAAAGAACACACTAGGGAAAACATATCAGGGTGTGAGGAAAAAATACAACACGCATGGTTAAAATTACAGTAGTCTTGGTAGAAAATACAGCGGTGTTGGGGAGGATACAGTCAAGCTGGGGTGATTACAGTGTATAAAGGGGAAGATGTAAATTGTATATATAGTACTGCAACGTATGTGGGGGATACAGTGTAGATACCTGAAAGTTTAAGTATAGTTTTTGCCATTACAGTAGTGTTATGATAATACAAAAGAATGGAAAATTTCATGTGGTTATACAGTTTTATAATATAGTGTTTTGGGTTACAGTGAAGTGATTTAAGGTAAGATTGTAAGATGGCTGTGTGATATTGGATGTTACAGTCACGGCTTGATGTTACAGTGCACGGTGGAGGTACTGATAGGCTTGGATGTTACAGTGCACGGTTTTGGGTTACAGTGGACGCCTTGGAGGTTACAGTGCGGCTTGGAGGTTACGGTGCAAACTTGGAGGTTACAGAGCGCGGCTGAGCTACAGTGCACAGTTTGAAGGTTACAATACACAACTGGTGGTTACAGTGCACAGCTGGAGGTTGCAGTGTATGCGGTTTGAGTCACAGTGCACGGTTTGGAGGTTACAGTGCACAACTCGGAGGTTACAGTGCACGGCGAGAGGTTACAGTGTACGGCTCAGAGGTTACAGTACATAGGTTGGGTTACAGAGCGCGGCTTGAGGGTTACAGTGCAGCTCGAAGGTTGCAGTGCACGGCAGGAGTACGGTGTACGGCTCAGAGGTTACAGTACACATGGGTTGGAGGTTACAGTGCAACTTGGAGGTTACAGTGTACGACTAGGAGGTACAGTGCGTACGGAGGCGCTCGGGGTTACAGTGCGCGGCTTGATTTACAGTGCGGCTTGGAGGTTACAGTGCACGATTTGAAGAACCAGTGCACAGTTTGAAGGTTGCAGTGCACAGTTTGAAGGTTACGATGCACAGCTGGAGGGTTACAGTACAGTTTGGTTACAGTGCACAGCTTGGAGGTTACAGTGCACAGTTTGAAGGTTACAGTGCACAGCTTGGAGGTTACAGTGCACAGTTTGAAGGTTACAGTGCACAGCTTGGAGGTTACAGTGCACAGTTTGGAGGTTACAGTGCATGACTTGGAGGTTACAGTGCGCGGCTTTGAAGTTAATGTTTGACTCACGTTAGTTACAACATTAACAGCACTAAATGGTTAAAGTTTACTTTATGATAAGATTACAGCGTTAATAACATTACAAAATTATAGTCTGGGTGACGTTAAGATTACAGCATTAACAGAAATACAAAGATACAGCTAGATGCAAGTTAAAATTACAGTATAAACAGCACCGGAAAATCTGAGGTAACATTAAGGCAACAACATTATCAATTAACAGCACCGCACAGCACATTAAGATTACAGCACAAACAGCATTAGAGAGTCAGTTCCCAGCAGTCAGGAGTGGCTGTGGTGGTCTGGCTGCATCCGGCCAAGGCCACACGAGTATCGGATAAAGGTTAAATTTAAATAATAAATTGACCATCTAAGGACATCAGCTCTGTGTGTGTGTGTGGGGGGGTGTGTGTGTTTGTTTATTCCTACACACACACACCTACCACGTGAGGTCCCTCATAACACCATCTATGTGAGAATTACTACACCACGTGAGGTCCCTCATAACACCATCTGAGAGAATTACTACACCACGTGAGGTCCCTCATACACCATCTGTAGAGAATTACTACACCACGTGAGGTCCTCACAACACCATCTGTGAGAGAATTACTACACGTGAGGCCCTCATAACACCATCTGTGAGAGAATTACTACACAAGGTGAGGGCCTCATAACACCATCTGTGAAATTACTACACCGTGAGGTCCCTCATAACACCATCTGTAGAGAGAATTACTACACCACGTGAGGTCCCTCACAACACCATCTGTGAAATTACTACACCACGTGATACCTCACCATCTGTCAGAGAATTACTACACCACGTGAGGTCCCCTCACACTCCATCTGTGAGAGAATTACTACACCACGTGGGGTCCTCAACACCATCTGTGAGAATGCTACACCACGTGAGGTTCCTCATAACACCATCAATGTGAGAATTACTACACCACGTGAGGTCCCTCATAACACCATCAATGTGAAAGTACTACACCACGTCAGGTCCCTCATAACACCATCTGTGTGAGATACTACCGTGAGGTCCCTCATAACACCATCTGTGAGAATTACTACACCACGTCAGGTCCCTCATAACACCATCTGTGAGAGTACTACACCACGTGAGGTCCTCATAACACCATCTGTGAAATTACTACACCACGTGAGGTCCCTCATAACACCATCTGTGAGTGACTACACCACGTGAGGTCCCTCATAACACCATCTGTGAGAGAATTACTACACCACGTGAGGTCCCTCATAACACCATCTGTGAGGAATTACTACACCACTGGTCCCTCACAACACCATCTGTGAGAGAATTACACACCACGTGAGGCCTCATAACACCATCTGTGAGAGAATTACTACACCACGTGAGGTCCCTCATAACACCATCATGTGAGAAGTTACTACACACGTGAAGTCCCTCATAACACCATCTGAGAGAATTACTACACCGTGAGGTCCCTCATAACACCATCTGTGAAATTACTACACCACGTGAGGTTCCTCATAACACCATCTGTGAAGAATTACTACACCGTGAGGTCCTCACTATCATCTGTTGAGAGTACTACACCACGTGAGGTCCCTCATAACACCATCTGTAGAGAATTACTACACCACGTGAGTCCTCATAACACCATCTGTGAGAATTATTACACCACGTGAGGTCTCTTACATAACATCTTGAGAGAATTACTACCACGTGAGGTCCTCATTAACACCATCTGTGAGAATTACTACACCACGTGAGGTCCTCATAACACCATCAATGTGAGAATTACTACACCACGTGAGGTCCTCCTATCAATGTAGAGTACTACACACGTGAGGTCCCTCATAACACCATCTTGAGATTACTACACCACGTGGGTCCCTCACACCATCTGTGAGAATTACTACACGTGAGTCCTCATTAACACCATCAATGTGAGAATTACTACATCAGGTTCCCTCATATCAGTGTAAATTACTACACCACGTGGGATACTCATCTGTGTGAGGTACTACATTCCCTCATAACACCATCTGTGAAATTACTACCACGTCGGGTCCCTCATATCACCATCTCAAGAATTACCACCACGTGAGGTCCTCTAACACCATCTGTGAGGAATTACTACACCACGTCAGGTCCCTCATAACACCATCTACGAGGGAGGTTACCACACTGCGTGTTTGCTGTTCATCACCTACAATAATCTATATGTTCACTGTATGTTCTCTTTACCTTTCTCTAGAAGGCTTTTGTTAAACCACCAATGTTATTGTGTCATTTATGTCCAATGTATATTTTCTCAGTCATAGGGCTGCAGAATTTTTCAATAAACCTGATATTTTTATTATTAATGCACACACAGGTCGGTTTCACCATACCCAGAAAAGGCTGGTTATCCATTTCATAACTAGACTTGTTAAGTACTAGACGGTGGACTCATAAAGCAAGGAAATTCGACGCACCCATGACGTAAGGAGTCTCCAGAGCGTAATTTGGTGAGATGGTCGAGATAAGCCCCAGCCAGCCAGCAGTAACAAGCCCCAACCTAATCTAACTCAATCATCAAGTTTGGGGTCCCAGTCTTAATGGTTCCCAATCTTCATGGATATGTAAGAGTAGGTTGGAGCCTATGGGGTAAGATTGGGATCTATTAGGACTGGGGCCCAATAGACCAGCGCCAGCCTTGGTTGAGATGGGTAATGATGAAGAGTTCACTGGGCGGAATCCTTAATGAATCGTACGTTAGATTCCTTCCTTGCCTGGAACTGTGAGGACTCATTTACTTAACGTATTTAAGATAATACTAAAATATGAAACCGACCATGTCCAAGTTACACTGTGATTCGTCATTAACTAGATTTTGTTCTCTCATTTTCAGTAAAAGAATCAAGTTAGTAATCCTTGTGCAGATAATACACAACCAACGCAGGAGAATGTGGTTAAGTTACAACACATGAAGAGTAAGTAAAATAATTCGTTCTCTCTGTCAGTCGGTGGCAGAGTTACTCCGTCGTCCAAAGTCCAGGTCAGAGGTGCTGCAGGGTTTTAATAAAGGTTAGTTTAATTGTTCAATTCTCATTCGCTCAATTTCGTTATATAAGGTTATATTAAGTTGACTTGTCAGGTTATAGCAGACTGTTACAGAGATATTTTTTCTCGGAATGAGGGAATGAGTGAGTGGGGGGATGGTGGTGAGTGGTAAACAGAGCTGCCAACATAAGATTAGATCACATTTTCAGAAGGAGAATAAACAGGGAATTAAATGTTTTGGTGCTAGGGTAAACAGGTAGGAGATGGAGATACAAGGTTTACGAGCAATCAACACCAGCCTGGCGAGTTTGCTACCACGTAATAAATATATTTTCCATTAAGTGACACGTGGAAAACCCTTATTCAATTTTGCTTTAGAACCCTTCAAACACGATTTAATATTCATTATTTAGGCAAAGTCAGAACATTTCACCTTCGTTCCTATTGGCTACAAGTCCTCAAGTTCTTATTCAACATATCCGATTGTTGAGAGCTTCGAAGATCTCAACTCTTTTCCATTGGTTAAAAACTCTTCTGACAACCCTTTCAACATTTCTCATTGGCTAGTCTTTCTTACACCCGTTTTCATCATAATTCCAACTGGGTTAAGACTTCTCCAATACCGTAGCGTGTACAATAGTGAAGAGGAAGAACGGATGGGGGTGGGGGCACTAAACACCCCGCTAAGACTTCGTAGTAATGACGACAAAGTGGAGGTCGTTGTGTGGGCGACGGCAGAAGGAAGTCGGCCCGGCCTGTTGGACAAATTTTATCTAGGTTGGGGCGAGAGCGTGAGTGGCTTACGGCTTAATGATGGTTTGTTGTGTGTGTGTGTGTTTTGTTGTGTGTGTGTGTGTGTGTGTGTGTGGACCTCTCCTCATCTTTCCTCCTACCATCCATCTACTGCCAACCCCAGAATCCTGCCTAAAATAATCATCTTACTTCAGAGACTCGTTCATTCAGGACTACACAATCAACAAACTAACTCATTAATCAACATGTAAAGTTTAGATTATATTCTACTATACTGTTGCTTACCAGTACTACTTAAACTAATAGTAGGACTACAATTATACACTACTGCTATTACAACCAAATGTGTCCATCAAACAGTCCTCGCCACCATACCACTCACTTGACACATTTAAACTGATAAGACATAAACCTGAAGAGTCTTTATACAAAAATAAAACAGAGAGACCCAGGCTAAAGGTAATGTGGGTAACACCGATGTTGACGTTCATGGGGGAGGTGTCCTTATTAATTGATTAACAAAAAAACTCCTCCTCTACCTGCCCCATTTCCTTATCTAAAACACCCCCTCCATTTCCTTCACCATCCATCCGATCTCCACCCTTTAATCCTTCTCTCTACAACTTCCCCCCACCATCTCATTCTTCCTCTCTTATTTCCACTCATTTTCATCCTCCTACTCAGTCTTCATTTCCTCCACCTCCTCTTCCCCTTCTACTACCCCTACTCTTCCCTTTACCATCTACACCATCCTATCTTTTGACGTCACCTTACCTCTCCCCCACCACTACCTCCTCCACCCTCCTCCCCTCCACCGTTGACCCTGATAGGTCTACCCCCTCACCCCCCACAAAAAATCCTATTTTCTCACAGTAACAGTTGATTGGTTTGATGGCATGAGGAGTAAAGGTGGAAAATATTGTATGTTAACGATAAGTCTGTTTGTCATCGACTGAGCGAGAGGAGGAGAACACCATAAATCAAATGATATGTGTCAAATGGTCACAGTGTCAATAGACCCCAACCTGACAAAACCATTAATGCCGAAAGACATTAGGACTGAAGTCTATTACTACGGGCTGAATAGGACTGAGCTCCAATGCTAAATATTTAAAAGGTTAGGTTAGTTATGGCCTATTGGGTCAGTCTAACAAATCTGGGGCCAAATTGACCAGTAACCGAAATAAATATCATTAGTCATGAAAATTATCGAAACCTTTGTAATTCTTTACTGTAATTAACTCCATGCTCTAGACGCCTTGTAATTGTGTAAGCAGAAGCCTCATCATTAATGTTAACTATCATAAAGATTAAACTATGTAATCACTATTTTTCCACATCGATTAACAAGGAACAGCAACACAAACATTTACTGACTCAAAACATGGCTTCATTAGCGGGTTTTTTTTCATTATATAACAAACAATACAGACCTGGACGGACCCACGAGGTATGAGAAGGTGTTTACCAAACTTTCACCGCCACAAGCATTATTTAGTCCTCTTGTTTTGAATACAAATATCCCTGTGCCTCATTCAGGGATACCAGAATCTCACGCTCATTTCACCTAGAGATTAGCTTACCCTAACCTAACCACACCTCATACCCCCAAAATAGTATTGGGTGGTTAATCTTCAAGAGAATAAGCTGGGTGGGAATATATTCTGAACCTTGAGCTGAGATAAGGGACATAAAATAGATTAGGTTAGGACACCACAGGCAGCAATACACCCCCCCAACTCTCCTTCGTTCCGGACATATTTTTTTTTTCCTTTTTCGTTAACCAAAAGTTCTGTGGCTGAAAAAATAGCAGTATGGAAACTTATCCTTAAATAACCACTAACGTAAAATTAGTTTAGGTTAAGGTAGGATCAGGTTAAAGTGCTCACCGTAAAGTATATTTTGGTTAAGTTTGGGTTACGTAAGGATTATTCTGTTGAGGTTGGGTTGAAGTTGGTTATTGGATTGGGTCAGGTTGGTTAGTTGGGTTAGGTCGGGTTGGTTAAGTTGAGATTGGTCAGATTGGTTAGAGTTTGATTAGGTCAGGTTAGTTAGTTTAGGATTAGGTCAGGTTAGTTAAGTTAGGGATTAGATTGTGTTCCGTATGTTTGAGATTGGTTTAGTTTGGGTTTTAGCTAAGCTGCGATACCACGATTTTAACACTAAATTTGTCTGACTGCATAAAAACATAGCTCCCAGACACTGATTAACGTATGGCTCAAAATAGACATACAGTTGTATTAGATTAGAAACCCCACAAAAACACAAGGTTCTCACCCCTACTGACACCCAGCAAACACACAACACCCTACACTAAACCAATATATGGGTTGACGCTACAGGCAACACCACTCCACCACAACACCCTACACCACTAAAACCAATATATAGGGTTGACAGGCTACAGGCAACACCACTCCCACCAAACCTTACACCACTAAACCAATATATGGGTTGACACAGGCTACAAACACCACCACCCAACCTCTGCACCACTAAACCAATATATGGGTTGACACAGGCTACAAGCAACACCACTCCACCACAACACCCTGCACCACTAAACCAATATATGGGTTGACACAGGCTACAGGCAACACCACTCACCACACCTTTACACCACTAAACCAACCTATGGGTTGGCACAGGCTACAGGCAACACCACTCCACCACACCCTACACCACTAAACCAATATATGGGTTGACACAGGCTACAAACACCACTCCTCCACAACACCTTACCACTAAACCAATATATGGGTTGACACGGCTACAGGCAACACCACTCCACCACAACACCTACACCACTAAACCAATATATGGGTTGACAGGCTATAGGCAACACCACTCCACCACAACACCTACACCACTAAACCAATATATGGGTTGACAGGCGACTACAGGCAATACCACTCCACCACAACACCCTTCACCACTAAACCAATATATGGGTTGACACAGGCTACAGGCAACACCACTCCACCACAACACCCTGCACCACTAAACCAATATATGGGTTGACAGGCTACAGGCAACACCACTCCACCACAACACCCTACACCACTAAACCAATATATGGGTTGACAGGCTAAAACACCACTCACACACCTACACCACTAAACCAATATATGGGTTGACACAGGCTACAGAGCAACACCACTCCACCACAACACCCTACACCACTAAACCAATATAGGGTTGACAGGCTACAGGCAACACCACTCCACCACAACACCCTACACCACTAAACCAATATATGGGTTGACAGGCTACAGGCAACTCCTCACCACAACACCCTGCACCTAACAATATAACTAGGTACCAGGCAACACCACTCCACCACAACACCCTGCACCACTAAACCAATATATGGGGCTTGACACGGCTACAGGCAACACCACTCCACCACAACACCCTGCACCACTCCCTAATATATGGGTTGACACAGGCTACAAACAACACATCACACACCCTGCACCACTAAACCAATATATGGGTTTACACAGGCTACAGGCAACACCACTCCACCACAACACCCTTCACCACTAAACCAATATATGGGTTGACACAGGCTGCAGGAACACCACTCACCACAACACCCTACAACCAAAACCAATATATGGGTTGACACAGGCTACAGGGGCAACACCACTCCACCACAACACTCTCACCACTAAAACCAATATATGGGTTGACACAGGCTACAGGGTAACACCACTCCACCACAACACCCTGCACCACTAAACCAATATATGGGTTGACACAGGCTACAGGCAACACCACTCCACCACGAAGTATGGTGTAGTTACCGTAGTTGTCATGGTGTGTCATTTATCACTTATGGCAAAACGCAGTGAAAAAATCATGAAAGAACGGGAGGGAGGAGGAAGAGGGTAGTGAGGGGGAGGAAAGGGGTAGTGAGGGGGGAGGAAAGGGGTAGTGGGAGGAGGAAGAGGGGTAGGGGAGGAGGAAAGGGGTAGTGGGGAGGAGGAAGGGGTAGGGAGGGGGAGAAAGGGGTAGTGAGGGGAGGAAAGGGGTAGTGGAGGGGAGGAAAGGGGTAGTGAGGGGAGGAAAGGGGTAGTGGGGAGGAGGAAGAGGGTAGTGGGGAGGAGGAAAGGGGTAATGGGAGGAGGAAGAGGGGTGGGGAGGAAAGGGGTAGTAAGGAGGAGGGAGAAGGTAGTGAGGAGAAGGGAGGAGGTAGTGAGGAAAGAGGGGTAGTGAGGAGGAGGACGGGGTAGTAGGAGGGGAATGAGGAGGGTAAGATAGCGGAAGCAGAGCGACACTACACCAGTTCATAATACTACTACTACTACTACTACTGCTACTACTACTACTGCTACTACTACTACTACTGCTGCTACTAACACTACTACCACTATACCACCATAAATACCACTACCAACACCATCACTATCACCACCACTTCCTAATATAAACTGTTTCTTTACACCATCTTAATCTCCGCATGTAATACTTGAGCGAGAGAGTCGACATACTTGGAAACTCTCCCGCTCACCAAGTTTTAAGTTCTGCTCCAAGTTTTCTTCTCTATAACTTGAGGACATTTACATACGCCATCGGATATGCATTAGGGCGTGGCAAGGTAAAACTAAGGTGTGTGTGTGTGTGTGTGTGTGTACTGTTCTTAAAAAGTAAACATGGATTCGAGTCCTATTTGTACTCTCAAGCTTTGATCCCATCTACGATCCACATGGCCCAGGTTCAGTGGTTTACAATCCTAACCACGACACAGTATAAAGGTTTCCAATCTTAACCACAACACTGTTTTTATTGTTTCTGGTCCCACACGCCCTGGGCCTTTCAAAACAAAAAGCAAAATCCCACATCGTCTTGGTCCTTCTGAAAACAGTCAACAAACCTTTAAAAAAAAATCCCAGGCCTTCTTGACTCCATCTTGCGCTAAAAAAACCTCTGAGTTGGTTCCAGAGCAGCAGAGCACAGATATAAATGCAAAAAAAAGTAAAGCTACTCTGATAAAACAGTGTATGCGAGCTAGGACCTCCAGCACTTATCTCAACTTCCACACGAAAAATACGTGTACCGCTTTACACCACCTTAGTGGGGAGGGGAAGGGGAAAAGGAAGAGGAGGCAATGAGGGGGGAATGCAGTGTGGAGGGGGAGGCAGTGGGGAATGGGGGCAGTGGGGGAGGGGGGCAGTTGAGAAGGGAGGCAGTGGGGAGAGGGAGGCGGGGAGGGGAGGGTGGGGATGGGGGCAGGGGGGGGCAGGGGGAGGGGGGAGTTGAGAAGGGGAGGCAGGGGAGAGGGAGGCAGGGGAGGGGAGGCAGTGGGGAGGGGGAGGCAGGGGAGAGGGAGGCAGGGAGGGGGGAGGTGGGGAGGGGAGGCAGTGGGGGGGGAGGCAGGGGGAGGGAGGCAGGGGAGGGGAGGCAGGGGGAGGGGGGGGGGAGGGGGGCAGGGGAGGGGGGGCAGTTGGAGAAGGGGAGGCAGTGGGGGGGGCAGGGAGGGGCAGTGAGGAGGGGAGACAGTGAGGAGGGGGAGACAGTGAGGAGGGGAGACAGGAGGAGGGAGAGACAGTGAGAGGGGGAGACAGGTAGTGAGGAGGGGGAGACAGTGAGGAGGGGGAGACAGGTAGAGGAGGGGAGACAGGTAGTGAGGAGGGGAGACAGGTAGTGAGGAGGAAGAGGTAGGAGGAAGAGGGGAGGTGGAGAAGGAGGGAGAAGATGTTAAGAGGATGGATAGTGGGGATGATGGGGAGGAGGAGGAGAGTGGGGACTGATTAGTATGGAGAAGGTGGTGTGTAGTTGTTCAATATTCTCTGTCTCTCCTTCATTTTTCAATCAAAATTATCAGTGCTCCTCATCCTTCATCAACAACCTCCCCTCACAACAACCACCCCCTTCCGTCCCTAACTCTCCTTCTTCATCCCTCACTCCATCCCGAGCCTCCTTCCCCTTTCCACTGAACTCCTCCTACTGCATCTCCTTGTCCTTCCCATCTTTCCCTAGAACCCTTTCAGCATGGTACCTTTCTCTATGTCTTCCCTCATAACCCTTCCCCACCTTATCCCCATTTTTTTCCCTCGTCCCTCCACCTCTCCTTTTTGCTAACATCCCAATTCCTTCCTCTTTCCTTTCCCCAATATCACTTTCACACTTTCTCCCCTGGTTCCTCTCCCTCAAATCCCGGTCTTTTTTCCTTCGTCCCTCTCCTCGAATACTCCTTCCCAACCCTTTCCATCGTTCCCATCCCTCAAATCCTTCCCTCGTCCCTCTTCAAATCCCTTTCCCCCACTCCTCCCGGTGGCCCGGCTGTGATCCATGTACATTGCAGTATTTCATCAGGACAGCCTTGTTCACCCCGCCCACCGCCCACCTTCACCCTCAATACACTCCACCCGCCCTCCTGCCTGACTATTGACACTGCCCAGAGACCCTGGCTGAATCCGCTCTTCCAATAATACCATTTGCCATCCGATTCTCAAAAATATATAAACAGAGATAGTATTTTTATTTCAACGGCGATGGTATTTTCTACGCCAATAGCTGGTATTTACGTCAATAGGTAGTACGATCTCTACTTAAACAGAGGCGGTATTTCATCTTCAAATCAGCTGGCATTTTCTTCGGCAGGAGCTGTTTTCTACTTTAACAGAAGTGGTATTCCTCCTTTAACAAAACCAGTGTATTTATTACAATAGAGCTGGTATTTTTTTATTTCACGAGCTGGTATTTTTTACTTCAATGGAGATTGTGTTTCTACTTTAATATATTTGATACTAAGACATAATAAATACAGTATTACTCGTATATTGTCCCTAAGTTATTATAAACCAAACCAAGGCATCGTTCGTGAAAGCTAAACAAGAAATCCAGTTTAATCCGCATTATGATTAAAGCCAATTTCCATCGGATACCTTTAAAAAATATCTGCAGATCAGGTATTCCTCCTCCTATTATCATACGTGTTTAGATAAATATATTGTAAATAAACTTAAATATCATAAACGAGTGTACAATCTCCCAGAGACCAGTTATGCATATTCATCAATTTCGTTTTCAATCCTGTTTCCTCTATATCAACAAATCTGTGGAATTTCTGAATCCATACGGGTATAGGGTATATGATTGTATATAAAACCAGAGGTATTGGATGGGGATGTGATACCACTTTTTATTTAAGCCCCTCAGAATTTTTTGTATGATAGATCTTGTATTTCCACTATATACTGTAGGTGTATAACGGAAAGAATTGATTATTAAAACTTATTGCTGGAAGTTAATATAAAGCTAAAGTGACGAACAGAAACCCATGAGACTTGGAATTATTGGAACGAGACTCCAAACTCCCGCAACGAGTCTCCAAATTCCCTATGAGTCTCCAAATTCCTAACAGGTCTCCAAACTCCCTGACGAGTCTCCAAATTTCCACGAGTCTCAAACTCCCACAACGAGTCTCCAAATTCCTAACGAGTCTCTAAATTCCCAAGAGTCTCCAAACTGCCACAACGAGTCTCCAAATTCCCCACAACGAGTCTCAAACTCTCCCACAACAGTCTCCAAGAATTCACGAGTCTCCAAATTCCCACAACAGGTCTCAAATTCCCCAACGAGTCTCAAATTCCCTAACTGAGTCTCAAATTCCCACAACGAGTCTCAAATTCCTAACGAGTCTCCAAACTCCCACAACAGAGACTCCAAACAACAGGGAATTCACCCACAGTTGACGCTGCACGATCTCGTCTGGGTTTATCACAGATTCGAAGAGAGAGATAAAGGAAGGAACTTTTATACGCGAGTGTACACAAGTGAATTCAGAATGTTCTTCAGTTCCTATTCGTGTGTCTCAATACATACTAAAACATCTCAGTGTACCCCAATGCATACGTGTGTCTGGTGGAATTCATTGCATATAAAAGCTTAAGAGTATTGTGCCAGACTGTAAAGGTTAAATAGAAATTCTTTAACTACACACACTGGTGGCCGTGCTGTGTTGTGTAATAAGTTTTCTTCCTCACGACAATGGCTGGTAGCGTTCTGATGCGTTGGCACTGCCACTCAGACACTGTAGTTGGTTACCAACTACAGTGTCTGAGTGGCAGTGCCAACCATAGGTCGCGTTGTGATGGATTGCTACTGTCACTCAGGCCTTTCTGGAGTAACTGTCTATCGTTTCTTTTCTACCCCATAGTAATGACTGGTGAGGTTCTGATGGAGTTGGATCAGGGCAGGTAACTGTCACTCACACTGTCCTAGCATCTCTAGTCAACATGTTTCATCGGCGGAAATTCTAAACTTTCACTCCAATATGACTGTCTCTTAGCCTGTCCATCACTCCCTCACGAGAAAGACACAGACAGACAAAGATGAGAGAGCGTGACCTGGGTATCATATCGACAAGTGTTGAATAATTCCCTGGGTGGTGCTGGCGAGCTGTCGTATCTCCCAGCTTTATGTTCTGTGTTGCTGCGGCGGAGGTAAACATTTGTCCCCGCCAGCCATCACTGTGGGGAGACCAGGGCGTGACCTGATCTTTACTTGCCTGATACGACCTTCACCTGTCTTGACCTATACCTGCCTGGCCTTTCTTCTCCTGGCTTGACCTATACTCAGCCTAACCTGACCTACAGTATACCTGCACCTGACCTTCACCTCCCTGCCCTTCCCCTCCCCAACCTGACCTGACCTTCACCTATACCACAGAATTTAGAAACTCCTGCACGCTGAAAAAAATAAAATAAAACATTGTTGGTCAGTCAGTGAAGCCAGGAGAGACATGCATAGAGTTAAACAGCGCAGGCAACAAGGTCAAACTCTGGGGTTGATGCACTTTGTTCATTACTGAAATAATGACATTGAGGTTTTGTTTTTGTTTTAGCAACGTCCAGAGTTTATTAGTCCGGTAACGTTATTAGTCCGGTAACGTTATTAGTCCGGTAACGATTAGACTTTGAAATAGACGTTATCAAAGGGATTGGTGAATAGATAGATAATTATACATAGATATAAACCTATTAAAAGGAAAGAGATACATTGGTATATAGGTTAATATAAGAAGATAGATATAGTTTGAGATATATAGAATAAATATAGACATATAGACAGACGGACGAACGGACGGACAGTAAGATAGATAGATAGATAGATAGATAGATAGATAGATAGATAGATAGATAGATAGATAGATAGATAGATATATGATAATAGTTGACTTGCTACTACACTTGCTTGTCTTATCTGGTGGAAGAAGAAGAAGCTCCTTTACCTTTTTAAATCCCAGAGTTGATTAGTTTGTGCTCCGAGATGAAGTGTTTTGTTCCAAACATTTACGAGATAAACCCTGATTTTTATGGTTTATCATTCGAGACTCTTAAAACACGTGAAGCCAATGAATCAAACCTAACCTAACCTAACCAACAAACCTAACTTAACCAACTAAACCAAACTTATCTTAATCAACCAACCAAACTTAACTTAACCAAGTCAATTTAACCAACCAATCAACCCAACCAAACCTAACCTAACCTAACCTAACTTATCTAACCAACCCAACTAACCAATAAATCCAAACCTAACTTAACCAACCAAATCAACCTAACTTAACCAACCAAACCAAGCTTACTCCAAACCAAACTTAATTTAAACCAACCAAACCAAATCTAACAACCAACCAACCAAACAAAACCTCACCAACGACCCAACCTAACTTAACCAAGCAGCAAACCTAACCTAACGTACGTAATCTTAATGAAAAGATTATGAGAAAGTAAAACTGGTTTGGATGGGTTTAGTTGGTTCGTTTTTTCCGTTAGAAAAAAAATTAAACCAGCTTGGTACAGTTGTGGAGATGGGTTCCTATACCCACTGTGGTAACCCGTATCTCCAAGCGGCAACGTGGCAGTACATAGTAGTATCACTATTTGTTACTGTATATGAATGAATGGGTATTGGTGGTGTAATGACGTACGTGATTGGTAGATTGGTTTGGTATTATCATATAAGGACAATATACTTAATAATAACAGGTTCTCTATTCCACTGAAATTTATAACAGGTTCCTTACTCCACTGAAATTTATAACAGGTTTTCTATTCCACTGAAATTGATAACAGGTTCTTTACTCCACTGAAATTATAACAGGTTCTCTATTCCATAAATTAATAACAGGTTCTTTACTCACTGAAATTTATAAAAGGTTTTCTATTCACTTAAATTAATAACAGGTTCCTTACTCCACTGAAATTTATAAGAGTTCTCTATTCATAAATTAATAACGTTCCTTACTCCACTGAAATTATATGGGTTCTTTACTCACTGAAATTTATAACAGGTTCTCAATTCCACTGAAATTAATAACAGGTTCTTTACTCCATTGAAATATATAACAGGTTCTCTATTCCACTATTAATAACAGGTTCCTTACTCCATTGAATATAACAGGTTCTCTATTCCACTTAAATTAATAACAGGTTCCTTACTCCACTGAAATTTATAACAGGTTCTATTCCACTGAAATTGATAACAGGTTCCTTACTCCACTGAAATTTATAACAGGTTCTCTATTCCACTGAGACCGACGACAGATTTCCATTTTTTTTCCACGAGTTCTCAGTTTCTCCACATCGAGGAAAGGGAGAGGAGAGATAACAGGATGGAAGGGAAGATAACGAGAGAGTTAGAACACAGAAAGGAGGGAAGTAGAGAGACAATGAAAAAAGGAGGAGGAGGAAGACGGGAGATGAAGCGATAAGAAAGGCGGAGGAAGAGGAGGGGGGGGTAGAGGGAGAATAAGAGAAAGATGAAGAGGGAGATTAGGAAGAATGGAGAGGGAACATAAAAAGGGAAAAAATAGAGAAGGAAGAGGAATAAAGAGATAAAGGGGAAGGAGGGAGTGTAAGGAAGAGGGGGACGATAATTCAGGAGGAAGGAAGGTAGTGAGAGAAAGGGGAAGAGATGGTGGTTACTGATGGAGAGGAAAGGAGGGAAGGGGGAGATAAGGGGATGGGGAGTGAGAGGAGGAGGGTAAAGAGGAAGAGGGGAGGGAGGGATAAGATGGGAAAGAAAGGAGGAGGGAGGAGGAGGGAGGTACTTAAGAAATAAATCTAACTTACCGCTAGAGTCGCAGGATAATTTTGGCACCATTTCGGTGTGAAACTTAACAAACGAGCTTTTGAAAATTCGGACCCACGTTGGGGGCGACCTGTGGTCACCTGATTGGTCAAGAAGATATGAAGAAAATCGGCGCAATTTGGATGGAGGAGAAGATTGTGACGACTCAAAGGATTGGCATGGGAATGGAGAGGTTTAAAGGGGATCTGAAGGGGTTTAAGAAGGATTTGATTGATAGGACTCATGGCCTCTATTGACGTTTATAGCTCAAAGATGGAGGCCTCCTGATCGACGGGTTGTAGGTCAAATGAAGCTCAGTCTCCGACCTAACTTAACCTAACCATTGGGATTGGAAACCATCATGATTGAGGTTCAAGAGGAGTAGATCCATTGCGACTGGGAATCCAATCCAATGGTTAGGTGAGGTTGACACCCTATTAGGACTGGGATTTAATAATAATAATAATAATAATAATAATAATAATAATAATAATAACAATAATAATAATAATAATAATAATAATAATAATAATAATAATAAATAATAATAATAATAATAATAATAATAATAATAATAATAATAATAATAATAATAATAATACCTTCTTACCCTGCCTAGATAGCCCCCCACCTCCCCTCAACAAAACAGACCCTCCATGATCTAAGACAGTTTCATGGATCCTCACTGTCAGCTGCCAGGAGCAAGAAATACTTGTATCTGCCATTGGGAAAGTTTGAGATATTTTTCTTCCAATACGTCATTCGGAAAATCTTTCTCTGTCTCTCTCGACGTGGCTGTCAGGGGTCAAAAATCTGTACGTCATGAACGGTATGGTTGAAAGTCATGAGTCAAAATCGGTGTTAAGAAAACATGGTTAAAAGTAAGGTACATATACTATCTATCACTTACCGTATATGTACTGCATATATGTACCGTATATATGTGCATTGTTATTGAGCACCATCTTCCCTCGTTACTCCACCTCCCTCCGTCCACTGCCTAACCCGCCACTTTGTTTAGTGACTAACCTGCAGTAGTGTTGTCTGTCAGTCCGGGAAGTTACTTAGTTCCTTTTGAATATATCTGTTGCTACGTCATCTACAGTTTTTTTTAATAGTTTAAGTACAAGATAGATAACTTACTAGGATATTTTTTTTTCTTCAGAAAGTAGGTGTCATATCCTTGTATTAGTAATTTATCCACTTGTAACTTACATTCCTCAACGAAAACTTCACTTTTATCACAAACTCTATTATAACTAATAAACTGAGATATAAAACACCATAACTGTTTTGTTTTTTAAGTTTCCTCATAGAAAAGAGAAATAAACTATCTGACATTTGAAATCCTGGTGTTTGTCACGTAATGTTGTCACAAATTTGATCTACTTTGAAAATTTGAATATCCAGGTATGAAGCCTTTTTATCGGAGTCATTTTCTCTGTTTAATTACCCTAGCCTCTACACACAAACACACCCTACCTAGCCCCTACACACAAACACCCTACCTAGCCCCTACACAAACACCCTTCCTAGCCCCTACACAAACACCCTACCTAGCCCCTACACACACACAAACACCCTACCTAGCCCCTACACAAACACCCTACCTAGCCCCTACACACACAAACACCCTACCTAGCCCCTACACACACAAACACCCTACCTAGCCCCTACACAAACACCCTACCTAGCCCCTACACAAACACCCTACCTAGCCCTACACACAAACACCCTACCTAGCCCTACACACACAAACACCCTACCTAGCCCCTACACAAACACCCTACCTAGCCCCTACACAAACACCCTACCTAGCTGCTACACAAACACCCTACCTAGCCCTACACACACAAACACCCTACCTAGCCCCTACACACAAACACCCTCACCTAGCCCCTACACACACACACACCCTACCTAGCCCCTACACAGACACCCTACCAGCCCCTACACACAAACACCCTACCTAGCCCCTACACACAAACACCCTACCTAGCCCCCTACACACAAACACCCTACCTAGCCCCTACACAAACACCCTACCTAGCCCCTACACAAACACCCTACCTAGCCCCTACACACACACAACACCCTACCTAGCCCCACACACACAAACACCTACCTAGCCCCTACACACAAACACCCTACCTAGCCCCTACACACAAACACCCTACCTAGCCCCTACACACAAACACCCTACCTAGCCCCTACACAAAACACCCTACCTAGCCTCTACACACAAACACCCTACCTAGCCCCTACACACAAACACCCTACCTAGCCCCTACACACAAACACCCTACCTAGCCCCTACACAAACACCCTACCTAGCCTCTACACACACAAACACCCTACCTAGCCTCTACACACAAACACCCTACCTAGCCCTCACACACAAACACCCTATCCCCAACATCCGCCGACACACACCCTCACACCCATCTCCACACCCAAACCCACACACACACCCTATCTCCTCACACACCCATCTCCACACCCTATCCCCCACACAAACCCATTCCCACACCTTATCACCCCCACACTCACACTCCATCCCCCCACACAAACCCACCACCTCCACACCCACCCCACACATCCATCCCCACACACACACACCACAGTATCAATATAGACCTTTAATTATTTCCATTACCAAGTGGACATGATCCGTCAAGTGTCCGACTAGGGGGGGGGGAAGGGGGGGGGTTACAAGGTCTCTCAATTATCTCCCTCAGCCCGACCCCGGTTATCTCTCACTAGGCATCTATCTGTCTCTATCTAAAACTCTCACAAACTCCTTAAGTTCTCAGGGAGGGGAAGAAAAAAAAAACTCTTGGTGAGGATTCTTGTTATCTTTAACCCTCACGATCTCTCTTAGCCTTCACTCAAATTCCCCTAATCTCATTCCTTTCTCTTCTTTTTGTACTGTTTTTGTTGGCTTTCTTCCTTCCTTCCTTTCTTTCTTTCTTCTTTCTTACTCACGTTTGTTTGTTTCTTTCTTCTTTCTTACTCACTTTCGTTTCTTTCTTTTTTTCCTTTCTCCCTTTTAGCTTTCTTAATTTCCAACTTTTTATTTCCCTTTCTTCTTTCCCTGTTTGTTTCATTCTTTCTTCCTTACTTTTTCTTTTATTCCCCTTTCCTCCACCCCTTCCTTCTTTCCTTTCCCTCAATCGTCTTTTTTTCCTTTCCCTCAATCTCCCTTTTATTCCTTTCAATCTTACTTCCACTTATTCTTCCATCTACGGGTCAGGTTAACATGGGGCCCGGTTGAACTAGAGACCATCAGGATTGGGGCCCAACTGACCTACTGCGAATTAAATTGGTCGCGTGGGGCAGGAGGTAGAAATGTAGATAAAACATTCGCTTATATAAATAGTACCAAAATCCCACTCTGAGTATAATGGCTTAACTGGGGACGATGGTTTAAACAGCTGAGGACGATGGTTTAAATCCTGTTGAGGACGATGGTTTAACCATGGAGGACGATGGTTTAACCCCGAAGACGATAGTTTAACCCGTTGAGGGAGATGATGACCTGTTGGAGGACGATGGTTTAATCCGTTGAGGACGATGGTTTAATCCGTTGAGGACGATGGTTTAACCCGTTGAGGGCGATGGTTTAACCCGTTGAGGGCGATGATTTAAAGCGCTGAGGACGATGGTTTAACCCGTTGAGGACGATGGTTTAACCCATTGAAGACGATAGTTTAACCGGTTGAGAGAGATGGTTTAAACCGCAGAGGACGATGGTTTAACCCGTTGAGGGCCATGGTTTAACTCGTTGAGGACGATGGTTTAACCAGTTGAGGACGATGGTTTAAACCGTTGAGGGCCATGGTTTAATCCGTTGCGGACGATGGTTTAACTCGTTGAGGACGATGGTTTAACCCATTGAGGGCGATGGTTTAACCCGTTAAGGGCGATGTTTCAAACCGTTACGAGTATTGATGGTTTAAACCGTTGAGGACGATGGTTTAAACCTGTTGAGGACGATGGTTTAACCTGTTGAGTATTTTGCTTGCTTGAACCTTGTTGTGGAGGACGCATGGCTTAAACCGGTTGAGGAAGATGGTTTAACTTGTTGAGGGCTGTATCGTTTAACCCGTTGAGGATGATGGTTTAACTCGTTGAGGACGATGGCTTAACCCTCGTTGAGGTGGAAGATGATTTAACCCGTTGAGGACCATGGTTTAACCCGTTGAGGACGATGGTTTAACCCGTTGAGGGCGATGGTTTAACCAGTTGAGGACGATGGCTTAACCCGTTGATAACGATGGTTTAAACCGCTGAGGACGATGGCTTAACCCGTTGATGACGATGGTTTAACCCGTTGAGTACGATGGTTTAACCCGCTGAGAACGACAGTTTAACCCGCTGAGAACGACAGCTTAAACCGCTGAGGACGATGGTTTAACCTGCTGATGACGATGGTTTAAACCGCTGAGGACGATGGTTTAACCCGTTGAGGACGATGGTTTAACCAGTTGAGGACGATGGTTTAACCCGTTGAGTACGATGGTTTAACCAGCTGAGGACGACAGTTTAAACCGCTGAGGACGATGGTTTAACCCGTTGAGGACGATGGTTTAACCCGTTGAGGACGATGGTTTAACCCGTTGAGGGCCATGGTCTAACCCGTTGAGGACGACGGTTTATAGAACTCTTTTAGGACTGGTTGAGCTCTTTGAAGACAACGGCTTAATATCGACAATTTAAACCATCAACATCAAAGGGTTAAATCATCGTCCTCAAAGGGTTAATATATTCAGGTAACTTTGTGGTGTCTTATCATAGTACCTGTAAGCAATATGACCCCAAATCACGCGATACAATACACTGTTTTACAAACCTTCATGACTGAATTTAAAATTATTTGAGGAATTAACACAGGAATGCTCTTATAAGTTGACAATGAGTGATAACTATATAACTTATTTAAACACACGTAACAACAAAGATCGTCATTTGTTTAACTTTTAGAAATGTTAAGCTCAAGGTAAATTATCTTTAAGAGTGTGTGGGCGTCGTGTAGTTATAGAGGTAAGTATAGTGACTGTACACCTGTGAGAACTTGTTGAGGCAATGAAGATATCTAAACAAAGGTGTTCGTGAATAACAAAGGTCACCTTCTTAATCAACCCACCACGACCTGGCCCATGGCTTTGTTAACACGCACAACTCTACTCACGTAAAACCCACCACGACCCGGCCCATGGCTTTGTTAACACGCACAACTCTACTCACTTTGACCAGAATATTCAAGATTAAACAGAAAAGTCTTTAATGAAGACAAAGCGAACACAAAATTACAAAGTTTTATAATGAGTCACGGATTTTAATGGCGACGGAAGCACTAGGAAAAGGTGTTTGGGTCACTGAATGTTTGTTTAATATCTCACTAGACACTGACTGGAACTGTTACTCCAGTATCTCTCCACACCAGAACTGTCAACTGTACAGTCATTTCTCTCTGTAAGCGGCTGGTCAGTGCTGGGAGCAGTAAACCATTCTAAAATGCAAAGTAAAAACAATACATAAATATTGTCTCCCATTCCGGTGCGTCCTTTGGTCTCGGGTTCACCGCCTCAGTATTGCCACACACTGTTTTTAGCGTTCCTCAGTTCCTTCTTTGATCTTGATAAATTTGTCATTCTTTTGTGTTACAAGACGGGAAGGTTTAATGGATCCTGTAAAGTTTTCTCCGCCTTTGAGGACCTCCTCGTTCCAACACAGTTTGTATCTAGTGCTGTTTCGTCTCCCTGCTATGTCTTGAGATGTTTAGCCTGCCCCTGTACTGTAATCTAAATGTACCTTTCGCAGAAGCTCGTCGGGTCGAATTCCGCGCTGGGTCACTGAGTGGTGCGCCCCCAGTCGACCCAGCTGCACAATGGGTACCTAACTTACAGCTGGGAAAGTGAGAAGCGGTAGAGTGTTGTGCCACTTAAGCTGTCTCGTGTGTATCTAAGATTTATGGGTTCAGTGATCTATATCTACAATGCCCGTAACGGGTCGTCAGGCCTAAGTGATTCACTTTCAATTCCTCAAAAAAATTCCCAACGTAACACAAACAGGATCTGGCTTCTGAATTTGCCAGTGTATTACAAACAAGATCAAGTTTCCCAATCTCCCAGTGAATGACAAATAGTCCTGTTCGCCTTTTTTCCTCCCGTCAGTACGTCTGATGCTGAAATTGAATTTGGTGAACTCTGCCTCACAGTCTCGGGAAGCTTGCTGTAATGTCTGGCCTAGACTTGGTTGAACTTGTAATCTAATTATGAGGTACAGGAGACGCTGGTGCTGCTGGTATTAGATCTGTGTTTCGTGTGATCAGAAGAGAGAGATGTGTACTGTATTTTCCAACTTGTTGGTTATTAATACACAGGAGACGGTGTTTCTCCAGATAACGTATTCCACCCTCGCTGTGTGTGAGGCCCGGAAAGGCACCGTATATTCCGACTACTGTACTTGGATCCCTTCTGGCGAACTCAAGGCATCACGAATGGAAATTAATAATAATAATAATAATAATAATAATAATAATAATAATAATAATAATAATAATAATAATAAGCGGTTTATTAATAGAGTTGCAGCCGGTGGCTGAAAATATACAGACTTACATTTGATTTAGACATAATGATATAATATGCGTTGAATACATTTACAAGGCCGTACAGGACATAAATCATGAGTTGTTTTTTTTATTTTACCATACGTTTGTTTGTGCTTTTTATTTTCTTTATATTCTCTTAAATCAAAATTATCTCAAAGGTGAATATTACCAATATTTGTTTAGTCTACAGTGCTGTATACCTATGCATCACCTGCACACTTTTTTACGTTGAAAAATTAAGGAAGCTCTAGCTCGGAACAATATTATTCAGCACAGTGTTACAGTATACCCGTCCGTCTGTTAGACTATCCGTCTCTTTAATAACTAAAGAACTCTTACACGAACCTCAAGTAAATCTTGTTAAATGGAGCTTCATCTTCGTAAAAGTTGAGTCATGTTCGGTTTCAGCATTTATCAAAGGTGTATAAATGAAGGTAACCCCGGTAGTAACTTCAGGTGATTGGTTTCCTTACAGTGTCCGAGAAACGTTACGTGAACCTCACTTAAATTTTTGTGTGTATTTTGATATTCATTAAAGATGGGTCAAGCTCGATAGTGTCAACTACCCGAGTGGTGTCAATCACCCGAGGCGTCAACCATCCGAGTGGCGTTAACCACCTGAGTGGTGTCAACCATCCGAGTGGTGTCAACCACCCGAGGTGTCAACCACCCGAGTGTCTTACCTTCTATCCTTTATTCATTCCCTTCCGTCCCACCTCCACCCATGCCATCTCTTACCTGGTGAGAGAGACACAAAGCGTTAAAATAGTTTATCACAAAAAAATAAAAATTAATAATCAGAACAACACCGTTATAGTACATCAAATAATACAACAACACCTATAGTACACCATTACAGTATAGTACACCATATACACAATAACACCTGCAATAGTACATCATTATAATACGACCTAATTATAATCACACACAAAGGCATCATATTTTCCCTAGGATGAACAAACACAGAGACAAAAGTAGCTATAACTTCCCAAAAATAGGGAAACAAAATACTAAACCCCTGTCTAGTACATCCTGGGGAAACATACTGCTTATGTACACTGACAATTAATTCGTCAATGTGAGGATTTTTCAGGTAACACAATGTCGATATAAGTGAAATTACTGAGTCTATTTTATGTACAAGATGGTGTGACAGTAACGTATATTGATCCTGTGTTGTACTTGTGTGTTAATGTCAGTCTACAATACCTGTACTTGTTTTTGTGCTTATACCTGTGTCTACCTGTACCAGGATCTGTACCTATACCTGCACTTGTACATTTAGTTATCACTGTATTAAAATTTGTCAGTAGTTTTCTCCGTACTTGAGGTATTCTACGGAGACGCTTTCATACTTATACACATACACACTGTCCTGGCTGCCTTACTCCCGTCTCGGTCAGTGAGTAACATAGATAACTTATGATCACTATAACCCCTCCTCTGGTGTGTGGGATTATTACCACAAAGACTTCCTACTGTCACACCAAAACACTCCCATCATCTTACTTACTCATTAACTGAGGGTGCACTTTATCGTCGTCTCTTCGTTAATGACTAATTAATAAGGGGTAAACTTTAATAAGTTCCTATCATTCCATGCACCGCCACCACCGTCCAATTTGCCTCAGGTGATAGACAACTGAGAATCGGTCCATTCCCCGCGACTATCCTTGCTCCATACATTTATCTCTATGATTTACTAAAGAAATATTCGCTTCATTACCAATTTACGAACATTTAGGATATTTGGGAATAAGGTTGAATGTATATCATGCAATAAATTAGCTTAATCTTGACCGTAAAGGGACAACTTGAAGTTTATGTTGCCGGTGTATGAAGCATGAGAGGAGCCGCGGAACGGACCAGTAAGCCTCGCCTCCATAATTAGCCCGACAGTATCGAACACTTTATACACACAACTGAACATCTAAAAACCCGATATATTTAATGTATTAATTTGGGATAAACTTATATGTACATTGGTTAATTTGATCAAAACAACTTTTTAAATACATGTCTTTGATCGTGGTGCCTCGAGATCAACATCAACAGTGTGTGTGTATATTGAGTATGTTCAAGAGAGCAGTGCTGTGTGTGACCGGGCAGTGAGCCAAGCACGAAACGCCAATTCATTCATACAGCATTTTGACAAAGTCGTCCGAAATAAAAGTTACTGGAATTATTTGTTTGTCGTTTTCGGGTTTAATGAGTTGAACTTGTCCCGTAAATTATTTTTCCACCTGAGTTGTACCTGGAACTAAAGCTTGCCTAGGAAATTAGAGAGACAATTATTTCGTTTTTTTTTATAATACTCCACATGTACTTTACCAAGGTTACTGTGAGATGAGAAGTCACTCGTAAAACACACACACACACACACACACACACACACACACACACACACACACACACACACACACACACACACAGGATAAAATGGGATGGTGAACCTCAAAACAAAACACGACTTTAATTGTTCCCGCAAGCAATAAACAACAACAAATATATAGTACAAAAAAGTGACCCACGAAATTGACACAGGTAAGTTCCAGGTATATTCTCTCTACATTTCCTGCATCTCTTTTCTCTAACTTTCCTCCATCTCTCCAACACTCTTAATACGTCATAACCTCCCTCCATCTCTCCAACACTCTTAATACGTCATAACCTTCCTCCATCTCTCCAACACTCTTAATACGTCATAACCTTCCTCCATCTCTCCAACACTCTTAATACGTCATAACCTCCCTCCATCTCTCCAACACTCTTAATACGTCATAACTTTCCTCCATCTCTCCAACACTCCCACTTGTACTAGTTGTCTCTCCCTATTACTTCAACACTCTCCAAATCATCTCCTAGGTCTCCCACATTCCTCCACAACATCTCCTAGGTCTCCCACATTCCTCCACAACATCTCCTGGTCTCCATTCCTCCAAACATCTCCTAGGTCTCCCACATTCCTCCACAACATCTCCTAGGTCTCCCACATTCCTCCACAACATCTCCTAGGTCAACCTCGACGCCAACATCACCTCCATCCATCTCACTTATCCACACTTTCTGCAACATTTACTCAGGGTGGCCGCGTCTCCCCATCCGTCTCTCTCAAAACACACCAAGAGATATCTCCATTTTTCACTCAGCCACCCAGCCATATCTCTCCCTTAGTCAGACAAGGAGTGAGACGTCTCTCTCTCTCTCTCTCTCTCTCTCTCACACACAAACACAACACAGCATAAAAAAACAGACAAACACACACACACACACACACACTATAGTATATACTCGTATATTCTTGACCATATGACAGATATATTACAAATAGAGCAAATACCCGGTTGATAAAGGAGATGGTGTATATGTACGGTGCTTAGATAAGGTGAATCAAGATAAATATATACTAAATAAAGGATAGAAAAGTAGATAAAATATTATACGGTAGACAGAAAGTAGAAAGAGTAGATATATGTAACGAGAAAACATGTGTATAAAAAGTAGATGTAGTTATACAGAAAAAGTAGATCTATATATGTGATAAGTAAAAGTGTAACGTACATATATATATGAATGATCTACTTTATATGGTCAGGGTAGACAAGTGTAGGAAAAACACCATGAAGTAGATAGTTAGAAAGTAGATACACACTAGACGCAGAAAATACACAGTACAGTGACGACATAGGCAGTAGATATAGGGAAGACACGATATATACACACATGCTATACAGAGAAGACATTGTATATACACATAGTACACAGAGTAGACATAAAGTATACACACAATTCACCCAGTAGACACAGAGTATACACATAATACACTCAATATACACAGAATACACCCAGTAGACACAGGGAGGAGGTGTGCTGCAGGAGGGTACACGAAGGTAAACAAACAGGGCTCAGGAGAAGATCAACACCTGATTCAGTATTGGTCATCTCCTGCTGGGGTGAAGGAAGAGGGACCCCAGCCACCATTCACCACCGTCTGCTACACTGGTCATATGGGCCCCAGTCCGAATAGGCCCCTAAACCTAACCTATTTTAAAGCGTCAGGATAGGGGTCCACTCTTAATGGGATCTAATCTTAAAGGAATCTAATAAGTCCGAATCGTAATAGCATGGTTAAAACGGGGGCTATAAGGACTGGGGCCTATTAGAACTAGGGCCTATTAGGACTGGGGCCTATTAGAACTGAGGCCTATTAGAACTGAGGCCTATTTCACCAACATCACAGTCCCCCCCAATCCGACACCCAACTTAAGACTTATCTGACTCACTTGATCTACACGATAACGGTGGTTTAAATGGTCAAAAAAATCTTGTTTACACTTGATGGGGGTCCAACAGAGGCCATGTACTCCCTGTATCAACAATGGTGCCTGATTGGATGACTTAGTACACCTATCTCGCAGCACTCATTTACAGCTGGGTGGACTGGGAGTGCCCTAGACTCAAATCAGCGTCCCCTAGCATAGGATTCAAGCGATATTAACCCACTCGACCGTCCCTACCCTAAGTATGTATGTATGTATGTATGTATGTATGTATGTATGTTTAAAACAAGTAAAAGACCGACTTTTATGAAACTAAATAATTACAGCCAAGGGGGCGGGGCGGGGCGGGGATGGGATGGGCGGGGTGTGTAAGAAGTTTCAGTAGAAGTCCCGGGAAGTGTAAGTGGCTTCGTCAGGTAGTGTCTGAGAGCATCCTGTTATGAAAGGGACTCTCTCTCTCTCTCTCTCTCTCTCTCTCTCTCTCTCTCTCTCTCTCTCTCTCTCTCTCTCTCTCTCTAATTGAAACATCAGTATATATTTTTAAAGTATTCGGGTGATACAGTGAGCTGGTGATAGAGTGAGACAGATTTAGAGTGAGACAGACACAGAGTGAGACAGTGGTACAGTGAGCCAGTGATGGAGTGAGACAGATAGGGCGAGGCGGAAAAAAAAAGTGAGCCACAGATAGATATATAGAATGAGCCACAGAGTGAATTAAGGATAGTGAGTCAGTGTGAGTAAGAGATACAGTGAGCCATTAAGTGAGTTAGAGATACAGTGAGCCAGAGTGAGTTAGAGATACAGTGAGCCAGAGTGAGTTAGAGATACAGTGAGCCAGAGTGAGTTAGAGATACAGTGAGCCAGAGTGCGTTAGAGATAGAGTGAGTTAGAGTGAGCTACAAAATCATGACACTGCCAGAGTTATAGTCAACGATACCCGACATCCCATCCTTCATTGTTAACTGCCGCCGCTACACCCTACACCCACCTACACTCTACAGGGCCTACGACTCACCTACACCCTACAGGGCCTACGCTCACCTACACCCATCTACACCCTACAGGGCCTATGACTCACCTACACCCATCTACACCCTACACCCATCTACACCCTACAAGGCCTACGCTCACCTACACCCTACACCCACCTACAATCTCCTACACTCTACAGTCTATACCCACCTGTCTACACTCGACACTCATCTCCACACCCACCTATACTATACACCCACCTACACTCTAGTCACCTACACCCTACACCCATTAACACATTACATCGACCTCCACGCTACACCCACCTACACCCTACTTATGGGCGTGTGGAGTGTAGAGGTTATGAGCCAGTGTTTGTCGAGTTGATGTGGACAGACAGACAGACAGACAGACAGACAGACAGGCACACAGACACACACACACACGCACACACACTTAATGGCTGGTAATACACACTAAGTGCACCGACAGTCCCCGCTAAGTACACCATGTGAGGCGTGTATCCTCCCGCGGTGTTGTGTTAGTGGATTGTGTTGAGTGACTGTTTATAGCTGTGTTACTACTACTGCTCCTTTTTTTTTTAAGTGGCCTCCAGCCTCCCCCAATAGCCACACCTTCGCCACCATTTTATTACCTTAATATTAAATATCCTAATACATAAGTAGCTATCCTATCTGTGTTGAATTAGTTGAGCCGCAGATCTATGCGGCATTCAGTGACTGTAGCCTCATAGTCGATATCTGCAGTAGTTGTCGGAATTGGGGCAGAAGCTCTCGTTCCCCTGAGGCGGAGCAAAGCCGACCGAAGGAGAGAGAAAGACAGTCGACATCTCATCCAGGCTGTAACGAAACTTCTGGGCTGCTGCTTCTGTTCGGAGATCACCTCCGCGAGTCTGGCGTAGAAACATCTTGCACTTGGGCCCATCCCACCAGAGGTTGTGAACACTAGAGGAGTGAAGCTGCCTTGATCAACGTTTTGGATTCTCTCCCCATATGCCCTTCTCTTGTCGTTCTCAATCCTCCTATGTGCAGCATCAAGAGCTAGGTTACGGTGACATGCGGCCATGGGATAAAAAATCCTGATGTCGAAGAAAGGTCGCTGTCCTCGCGTCCAGAATCCTCGAGCACTGACGTCAACACGGGCTTCGTTAGATGTGTTTGAAGTCCTATGTTGGAAGATCTCACCATCCAATGGAAGGAGGGTCGGTTCTACCATGACATCACGGCAGATTTCCTTCAACATATTTGCTGTGAGATCCCTTACCTCATCATGCCTCATGCATATGAAGCCCCCTTTCTTGCACACCATGGCGTGATCGACGTCATAGGAAGAGCCACACACGCATTGGGAGGGCAAACCTTCTACTGGCCGACCGTACCTTAGAGCAATGGCATCTGTAAATTCTTGTTTGTTAAGACTGAAACCATTTGCCCTTATCGGTAACGTAGTTAACCAGTTCGAGGCACCCACCTCCTGCGCTATAGCTACTTTTTTTTTTAATTTTCTGGAACCTGCAGCAACAGTTGCTGCAACTTATCATTTTGGCAGTGCTGTCGATCTGTCGTAATGGACCTACGAATCTCGTTTACTTCACTGGTCTCGACCTCCCCTGTTGCGTTCTGGGCTATTATGTGGTCTGTGAGGGCTGCCGTGAGCTAAAGTGAATTTTGATGTTCGGTGACTGCTGCTGCTGCTGCTGCTACTACTACTACTACTACTACTACTACTACTACTACTACTAATAATAATAATAATAATAATAATAATAATAAATCGCTCTAACTGCTTTAAGTGACGAAAGACTTAAAAGTATTACCATTCATCATCATTAACCACTTAGGCAGGTTCATGTCTCTCTGTGGTGAATAAACTGTTAAAAATGGTGTCTCTTATTGAAGGGGTTAATATTACCATCCTTATATTACCACGAATATTAACATTATCAGAATTATCACCAACATAATCGTTAATATTATTTGAGTTTGTTTTCTTGAGGCGGTGAGGCGGAAGGGGCACCTCACCTGTCCACAGAAGCCCGTCAGTCCAGCTCTGTATAATAACACCTCCAGGAATGGCACGTAATTACCTCGTCTTCTCTAATGCTATGAGAAAACGCATCTATCCGGCTCATTAAAACCTCCGACGAAAAAAGAATTGCGACTCAAGCGGGTGTCATAAATGCACTTGAGAATAAACCGTAACTTATTTAATTTCATCCTCAAGTAAAAGGTAGAAGGTTAATGTAAAGAGACTAGTGAGAATTGGAGTTCTTGGCCAATTAAAAACACAATCTACCGCGTGTTACTCCTGGTGACCAGTGGAGAATAATTATCACGCCATACAACCTACTGACTGCATGGCCATTGTTACTCACTACCAACAATGATATCAATATACCTGGTTTCCATTACACACACACACACACACACACACACACACACACACACACACACACACACACACATCTTGTCTGTTATCTCCACCGTCCAGGACCCGTGCGAAAAATAATACGAGGGCGATCATTTATAATGGCCAAAAATTACCTCATTTATTTCATTAATTACGATGCAATAACACAGGTACAAGTTACAGGTACAGGGACTGAAATTTACGGTAAATAAGAGTTGATAAATTGTATACTCGGAATCAATGTCACACATCACCTTGAATACACAAAAAATAAAGCCACTTCATGCAAATAATTATGTTACATCAACCTGTCTCCCGAAATTAAATCACTGTTACGCTACATAGACATTAAATCACTGTTACATTACATACAAATAAAATCACTATTACGTTATATACAAATAAAATCACTATTACGTTACATCCAAATTAAATCACTTACGTTACATCCAAATTAAATCACTTACGTTATGTACAAATTATATCACTTACGTTATTCACAAATTAAATCACTTTTACGTTACATACAAATTAAATCTGTTACGTTACATATGAGTTAAATCACTATTACCCCTGCACCTCCTACTGAACCTATGCACTCTCCTATAATCTCCACTCGTAAGGTTGCTGAGGTGTTATCCAGTTTGGATGTGAATAAGGCGCATGGACCGGACGGAAACCCCCGCCCCCCATGTTCTGAGGGAGTGTGCTAAGTTCTGGCCCGTGTGCTTGCTCGCCTCTTTCGCCTTTGCCTCAAAACCCAAACTTTTCCTTCTTCTTGGAAGCATGCCTTGGTTCAGCCCATCCCGAAGAAGGGAGACCATTCCAATCCCTCTAACTATCGCCCCATTGCCCTAACCTTCATCCCTCTCTAAGATTTTCGAAACTATCTTGAACTCCCATTTTCTCCGTCACCTTGAACGCCATTCTCTTTTGTCGGATCACCAGTATGGCTTTCGCCAGGCGAGATCTACTGATGATCTGATCTCCTATTGCACCCATCTTTGATCATCCTCTCTTAGGGATTATGGGGAAACTTTCGTCGTGGCCCTTGACATCTCCAAAGCATTTGACAGGGTATGGCACAAGTTTTTGCTTTCTAAACTTCCCTCTTATGGTTTCTCTCCCCCACTTTGTTCTCTAATTTCTAGCTTCCTTGAGAACCGATCCATGGCAGTTACTGTAGAGGGATCGATCTCTCGCTCTTCCTCTACCTATGGTGCCCCACTGGGTTCTGTTCTTTCTCCTACTCTCTTCCTTCTTTTTATCAATGATTTACTTCACACTACGACTAATTCTATCCATTCTTACGCTGATGATTCTACTCTTCACTCTTCTTCACATTTCCCACTTCCCCCTAATTCTCACACTAGATCTGTTTCTAGAGCTGATATCATTACATCTATCAATACAGATCTGTGCAGCATCTCCGAATGGGGAGGTATAAACTTGGATAAATTCAATAGTAATGAAACTTAGTATTTATCAATTACACTTTTCAAATTAGATGATCTCCCACCAATCACATTTCAGGACGCAATCATTCTGCCAAGTTCTAAAAAAGATATGCTAGGCCTCACCATTTCCTCTAATATGTCATGGAAGCCAAACATTCTCAACATTGCTAATGCTGCCTCACGAAAGCTGGAAATGCTGTACAGATGCCGTAGCTACTTCACTCCTGAGCAGTTGCTACAAGTTTATAAAGGATTCATTCGTCGTAACTTGGAGTACTGCTCTCATATCAGGGGTGGCTCTTCTGTCCACCTGTTAGATAGGACGGAATCAAAGGGATTTCATCTTATTGACTCTCCTCCTCTAGTTGATAATCTTTCTTCCCTTTCTCTTCGCCGCAATGTTGCTTCACTCTCTCTCTTTTACAGGTACTTTAACGGGTAATGTTCGGTGGATTTGGCATCCTGTGTACCGCCGGCAAGGCCGTGGGCTCGTAACACTCGTCTTGCCCGCGGTGCCCACCTTTTCTGTGTGGATGTTGGTCACACTAGAATAACCCGTTATAGTACATCCTTCTTTCCTCACACAGCTAAACTGTGGAATGCTCTGCCTTCTTCTGTGTTTCCATACTCGTATAATGTCTCACCCCAAAAAGCCGGTTTTCCGGCATTTTCGTGGTGTAGATTAATATAATCTTTTTCTTTTCTATTTTCAATTTCATTTTGCTCTTATTTTATCGCCCCCTAGGCCCCGTTGTGGGTCGATTACCTGTGCCCGGGTGGGCTATTCCCCGTAAAAAAAATATATATATATATATATATATATATATATATATATATATATATATATATATATATATATATATATATATATATATCAAATCAATGTTAAGATACATATATACTGTACATAAATCACTTAGGTTACACACACATTAAATCACAATGTAAATATCCCCCTTAACTGTACTATTAATTTATCACCAAACCAATAACTGGAAATAAAAGCTTCCCACAATACACTTGGGCATTACGGCAGGTGGGAGACTCGGTAATAGGTCATTGTGTTGTAGGTCAGTGTTCCGGATTACTGTGTTAAAAGGCCAGTGTGTGTGTGTGTTGCAGATTGGTGTTGTGGGTTACAGGCTAGTGGGTGTGTTGGAGGTTGGTGCTTATGGGTTACAGGCGAGTAGTGGGTGTGTTACAGGTTCGTATTTTTTTTACGTTGTGTTTCAGGTGTGTTGAATGTTACAGTGTGTTGCAGGTGTGTTGAATGTTACAGTGTGTTGCAGGTGTGTTGAATGTTACAGTGTGTTGCAGGTGTGTTGAATGTCACAGTGTGTTGCAGGTGTGTTGAATGTCACAGTGTGTTCCAGGTGTGTTGCATGGTACAGTGTGTTGCAGGTGTGTTGTATGGTACAGAGTGTTGCAGGTGTGTTGTGCTACAGTGTGTTAAAGCAGGTGTGTTGTGTTACAGTGTGTTGCAGGTGTGGTGTATGGTACATTATGGTGCAGGAGTGTTTTATGTCAGCGTGTTGCAGGTGTGTTGTATGGTAGTGTGTTGCAGGTGTGTTGTGTTACAGTGTGTTGCAGGTGTGGTGTATGGTACATTATGGTGCAGGAGTGTTTTATGTCAGCGTGTTGCAGGTGTGTTGTATGGTAGTGTGTTGCAGGTGTGTTGTATGGTAGTGTGTTGCAGGTGTGTTGTGTGCTGCAGGTAATGTATGTTACAGTGTGTTGCAGGTATTGTATGTTACAGTATGTTAACAGGTGTTGTATGTCAGAGTGTTACAGGTGTGTTGTATGTTACAATGTGTTACAGGTGTGTTGTATGGTACAGAGTTTTACAGGTATGTTGTAGTAAACAATGTGTTGCAGAACATTATTACAAGTTATAGTGCCTTATTGATCAGTGTTGCAGGTTAGGGTGTATTTCAGATCAATGTTGTAGTTTATAGTGTGTTGTTGCCTGTCAGTGTTGCAGGTTACAGTATATTGTAGGTTATACTGTGGTGTTGTCTGTGAGTGTTGCAGGTTATACTGTGGTGTTGCCTGTCAATGTTGCAGGTTATACTGTGGTGTTGCCTGTCAATGTTGCAGGATACAGTATATTGTAGGTTATACTGTGGTGTTGTTCAGAGTGTAGCTTATACTGTGGTGTGCCTGTCAGTGTTGCAGGTTATACTGCGGTGTTGCCTGTCAGTGTTGCAGGTTATACAATGTTGCAGGTTATACTGTAGGTAGGTTATACTGTGGTGTTGTCTGTGAGTGTTGCAGGTTATACTGTGGTGTTGCCTGTCAATGTTGCAGGTTATACTGTGGTGTTGCCTGTCAATGTTGCAGGTTATACTGTTGCAGGTTATACTGTGTGTTGCATGTTATACTGTGGTGTTGCAGGTTACAGTGTGTTGCATGTTATACTGTGGTGTTGCAGGTTACAGTGTGTTGCATGTTATACTGTGGTGTTGCAGGTTACAGTGTGTTGCATGTTATACTGTGGTGTTGCATGTCATACTGTGGTGTTGCAGGTTACAGTGTGTTGCAGGCAGGGCGGGGCAGAACAAACAGGTCAACAGAACAATCTTTGCACTTGTCAGGTATGGACCCTTCGGTAGAGATCACTCTCTCTCTCTCTCTCTCTCTCTCTCTCTCTCTCTCTCTCTCTGTCACACATATTTTTTCTCTCTTTAATTCTTTCTCTCCCTCATATCACCACTAGTATAACCACCACTGCTATAACCACCACAGCCACCATTGGTATGCCTCCCGTGCTGTGGCCATTAGCGGAGAGGGATGATGGAGGCTTCTCTGTGAGGGCCACACCCGCTGCACATACACTGTCATACACGCACCGGCTGGTTATACAGCAGCCGTGGCCATACATAGTGCCCACTCATACAGCAGCGTGGCCGTACAGTGTTCAGTCATACAACACTGTAACCATACATGTGTACAGTCATACAATAGTGCGGCCAGACAACATCAATCAGGCACAAGGACCAATCATACGCGTCTCTTTAAAAGCTACACCAAATATTTCAGCATTCCTCAAAGTTGGTCACCAGTGTAAACTATGACTTGGTGAGCTGGTCTTTAAATGCCCGGGTCGTCAAAACACTGACAATCTATTAAAACGAAAACAAAACCCCTCAATACTACCTCCTCCTGACCACACTAACATGAAAACTAAATTAAATAAATTACAGGCAGGGGTACATGAGGTAACTGTATTACCGCCTGTACCCTTGCTAGAGTTATGGTAAAGTAATTTTTGGCTTTCATTTATAACCTCTATTTGCTGTCACTATCAAGTCTCAATATTGTACGATAGTTTGGACGACCGGCAGTGTTTTCACGGTAGCTGATCAATGCTGGCGGACGTACGATGTATTTTTTTCGAGTCCTTGTTTAACAATAGCGGGGAGGTCCATCATCCCATATAACAAATTTGACGACAGAATGACCAAAGCTGCGGGAACAGTTAGGGAAAATATAAACAGGTGGACGGGAATGACGGGCAAACAAGAGACGCTTCCATGCATTATATTATAAATTCTGTATGTGAGGCGATTATGAAACAGGGGAGGTCCAGCACACAGTAATTTGTCAGGTCTAAGGGATTTCTGGTGACATTCTATCATAAGCAACATGCAAAACTAACAAATAAATTAATGTTTTTAATCTACATATTAAATCAAGTAACAACAACAAAATATAAGTGTAAATAGATTTTTTCGTCCTAATATAAATATCAAATCAAATAATAATAATAAATACATCACGACATAAAAAAATTAGACCGCCTTTTTTTTCGTCCGAAGTTGTGAGTAATATGACCATTGTTTTGAACACTAGAGAAGCTATCAAAGGGGTTCTGATCCCTTAAACATCCAGGAACATCACAACCATGATCCATCCACAGAAAATTTATCGTTTACAAGATTTACGTAGACAGACTGACAGACAGACACATCCTGGCTAGATAATCTCGTGTCATGGCGAAACAAGATAAAATTAATTATATGACCATTACATATTAGTTGTATAAATAATATCTCATATGCATTACCATAATCAACAAAATATTATAGTTTTATCTGTAAATGTTACCACCAGTATAATAATATACGTTATTAGAGTCAACAAAAAGTAACCTACTTGCTTACTCATAATATTATTAAAGCCCAAATTATATCCAATTTATACTATCACGTTCAACAAAGTAATTATCTTACCATTATATATTATTAATACTATACTATGAAAAATATTATGCAAATACAGTATATATAACTAAGAACGCTACGTAAAATATGTCCATAGACAAACAATAATTAAACGACGTAATGTAAATAACAATAAACCAACAAATATTAGTTATACAAAGCGTAGAAATAACCATAAATAAGTCAATTATAAACGTAATATAAATAATACAACTCCAAATCCTAATTACTTACATTATCGTACAATAACAACAATAATAACACCCCTAATAAAAAATAACTACACACAACATCCACAACATAATAAAAAAAATAATAATAATCACATAAATAATCACAAACCGAGAAAAAAAAGTTATTAATACCGAGAAAAAAAATAATTTATAAAGGCAAAATAACTATGACGTTTGGTTAAGTGGACGCCATTACAACCGACTGACCCAGATCAAACACTGTGTCAAGTGGACGAGAAAATGTAATATTAATGTAGTGAGCTAAAAAGAAATGAGGGGGAATATTTATCGGAGGTCGGCCAGGTAGGGAGATCTCCACGGGGGCAGGGAGGGAGGGGGGGGGTCATATGGAAGGTCTAATACGGGAGGGAGATTAATGGTGATTAGTATGGGGCTGATAGAGAGAGAGAGAGAGAGAGAGAGAGAGAGAGAGAGAGAGAGAGAGAGAGAGAGAGAGAGAGAGAGATTCATTGGCTTTAAACCTATCCATTAAAATTAGAGGCCAAATTTTCAGGGTAACCCCAATCCTAAGTGCCCTAAGTCCTAATGGTTAAGTCACACTGTTATAAAGGTCTGTTAGGAATGAGAGGCCAACATAATCAGGCGACCATGGTGGGGGCCACTAACAAAACGAGTGGGTGTCGATCAGAGGGCCCTATTGATGGGTGATGGGTGGGGGTCCGGGGCCAGCTGGGGAGAATCTGAACTCCAATGGGGGTAATGGGGGAGTCTGGGGCCAGGATCACCCGGTAGGATACAGCTACACATACCAGTGTCAACAACAGTGATTATTATGTACCAAGAGGAGGAGGACTGTTGGTGCATACTGTAAACAATCCGTCCAGACCCCACATACTGTACACTCTTTCCATGTGTATATTCTGGCCCTGAGAGAGAGAGAGAGAGAGAGAGAGAGAGAGAGAGAGAGAGAGAGAGAGAGAGAGAGAGAGAGAGAGAGAGAGAGAGAGAGAGAGAGAGAGAGAGAGAGAGAGTGTGTGTGTGTGTGTGTGTGTGTGTGTGTGTGTGACAATGTACATGAGAGTATGCTTGTATGATGCGCATAAATGCTTACCCACGTGTATACTTCCTTCCTTCCTTTCTTTCGTCCGTTCCTCCGCCCGTTCTTATAAGCCACAATATTCAACCACGTCTCCATTACTCCATTATAAACATCCCCATCAAACCACGTCCCTAATTTCAACTCCCCCCCCCTCGCCACACAAACACACACACACACACTTTGAGGACAGCCAGGTGTGGAACCATTGGTATAATCTGCTTAAATCCTGCGTGGTGGGAATACAGTGCTATGTGGTTGTGGTGTCCTTAACGTGATTCATAATTCACTTAGTTTTACGCCGCTGCAGAAACTCCCAAATATTATGACGTTCTTGAATTCTCGCCAGTTGGTTTCATCTAAATTTCCTCACTATAATGGAATGTGTGAACTCGTGTCTAAAACAACTTCTTAATAATAATAATAATAATAATAATAATAATAATAATAATAATAATAATAATAATAATAATAACAATAACAATAATAATAATAATAATAATAATAATAATAATAATAATAATAATACACAAACGCAAAAGAACAAAGACATGGCACAAATTCGAATGTTAAATCGTAATTATAATACACACAAAGACGAGTGAATAAGATGTCGCAAACCGTGTCTAAGTTAAGTCAACTTAATCTTACGTAAGCTAACTTTATCTACTCTCCCCTAATGTAACTTAACCTCCTCTAACTGAACCTAACCATAACCTAATTCAGCCTAACTTATCTAAATCAACCTAATCTCTTCAAACTTAACCAACCGTAAACTAAACTAAACAAAACTAAACTAACTCAACCTAACCTAACCTATCTAACTCAACCTAATCCTTCCAAACTTAACAAAACTAAACTAACTCAACCTAAACTAACCTAACCTAACCTACCTAACTCAACCTAATCCTTCCAAACTTAACCTACCGTAAACTTAACTAACACCTATGACTACAGACTAGAATGTTGCCGTCCATCATTCACCGCCACATTTTTTAGTACAGGTAATTACACACACCTGGCGAGATGGGACACAGTGACTCATGCTGTTACTGGGAGCTCGGGTACCGGGTGAGCTGTCCAGTACTTGAGAAGACAGATGTTTTGTACGGGAACGCCTGAACTATCTCATATATATGGAAATGGAGTTAAAGATAAGAGTTGGGTAGATAGATGGTCAGAGTCTTTCTCCTTACCCGGAAACTTCCCTTCCCGCCCTGAGTCCCCCACCCCCTCCGTCCTGTGGACCAGCTGACACCCTCAATTTAATTATTTGTGTATCTTCAATCTTCCCTTCAATCATACACGTCTCGCTAACATCCTGTTAATTAACTGCTAACTCTTATTATTTTTTAATCATAATGGAAACCATGAAGTGAACCCGTTCTCTCCTCGGCTTAGTCTGGACATTCACTGGTCAAACACTGGACAGATTAAAAAAATAGTCCATATGAAAGCCACACAAAGCAGTCTTTTTTTTTCCCTTAGCTTGAGTGGATAAAAAATAAAGACTAGTAAACCACGACGAATAATCCAGAGAAAAGGAATGTTTGGTTCTCTTGCTGCGGTTTAAATCTTACTTACAAAGACAAAGACGTTCCGTTCCGCCTCACCACAGTCGCTTGTCTTTGTTAGCAAAATTTAAACCACAACGACTGCAACATTCATTTCTAGGGATTATACGACCTGGTATACTTCTCTACTTTTTTATTATTTTTTAATATTAGAGGTGTTAGTGCCTAGTATTGGGGAGCAGAGTATAGAGTAGGGAGGGAGGGAGGGAGGGAGGGAGGGAGCACATCTCGGTGTCACTGGCGCCAGTTCCGGATATCGATCATGTTGGTAAACCTGTGGAGGAAGCGACAATATTTGGCATTATCCGCATTAAATCAAATTATTTTTCCCAATTAACATATCTTTTAGTTCATTACAAACTATATCAAACAAGAAAATGATACTATAAATGAAAATAATACAATTCAGAAAAATACAAACGTTTGTAGCATTTATTAGTAAATGCAGTGGTTGGCAGCCTTGGAAAATAGCGCGTGCCGCGTGTCTTGTTGCCATTCGCTGGTCTTTAAATTGTACCGTCCTGGCGACAGTACCAACTCGTCTATAATTTACTCAAGAAAATCATTCCAGAATACTATACCTTTCCGACAGTCTTGATGCAAGGGATCTATTTTCGTCTCAGGAAATGAGAAATACTGTGTGAATCACGAGCACGTGTCAGTGGGGGGAGGAGGAGGAGGGGAGACGCGCGAGCTGCTGACAACACCCTCACCATTACGTCACCACAATGTAATAACACTGTTTTATATGTGCATAATTTTAAGCTCTTTTTATAAACATAACACAACGTATAGTAACTCACAAAAATATATTTATAACAATAACTATGCATAAAAGTAACAATTTATCTGTAAATATGAAACATGAAACCTTTAATAAGTAACTCACAATGGCGCTAAAACTACGTTGTACGCCAACAAGATACCAAATAATTAAGACAGGCCGGTAAATAAATAAAATACATTTATAATACAAAATAAAATAAATATATAAAGATGATTTTGATTGAGTTGATGTAGAGTTGTAGTAGTAGGTGGTGGTCAGGTGTTGTAGAGGGGGTGGGGGGGTCAACATAACAGCCGCTTGGATCAATATTACACATTATCATAACACTGAGAGGTTCTGAAGCCTTACACACACTGCCCTCCGTCTCTCTTCATCCATCTCCCCTCCTCTTCTCCTTCTTCTTCCTTAATTCCTCCATCGCTTCTCTTCTTCTTCCATACCCTCCTCCTACTCCTGTTCTCCTACTGTTTTAATCCCTCTAATTCTTCTTCCTCTGTCGCTCCTCTTCTTCCTCCATCTCTCCTCCTACTTCCTTAATCCTTCCATCCCTCCTCCTCTTCTCTTCCTTACTTTTAGTCGTCCTTAATCTTTAATCCTCCCATTTTCTGTTGGTCATCTTCCTTCTTTCTTTCCTCTCTCTTATCCCCAATTTATCCCTCCACACTTTGTTTGGTATGTTCTTCCATTTCTCTTCTCTTACCAAGTTCTCTTCCTCCTCCTTTTGTCTTCTTCTTTTCCCTCTTCCCTCCTTGTCCTCCTGCCCCCCTTCCTCTTTCACGTTTACTTCTTCCTCTCCTCCTCCTCCTCCACCTTCTTCATTCTTCATCACCTCTTCTTCCTCTCCTTCTCCTTCCTTCTTCAACGCCTCTTCTTTCTTTCCTCCTCCTCCCTGGACTAAAGGAGGGGAGGCAGTGAGAAAGAGGGAGAGTTGATGAAAGGGACGAGAATAAAGAACATAAAAAGAGTTTATTACGTCCCCTCTGCCTCCCTCCTTCCTCTATACCATCCCCTCCTCCCCCCACCCACCCCCATAGTCAGGGTGGTAGAGGAGGAGGAGGTATTTAGCGTTGAGGGGATGACAAGGGAAGAGGGGTGGTGTTGTCCCCTCTCTCACTCCCTCTTCCCCTTCTCTCAACCCCCCCGACCCCCCCCTCCTCCTCTATTAATTCCCCGCTCATGTGTTCAGTGACCTGGGGGGAGGTAAAGGGGAGGAAGGGAAGGGATAGGGTAGAGGGAGGTGAGAGAAGAGTGTGGGGGAAGGAGGGGGGGGTCGCTGAAATTAATTTACTTGACACTTGGAGGAAAATTAAAAGAGGGAATCTTGTGAAATTGGCAACAGTTGAATGTAAACAAGACGCTATGGTTCTTTACTCCCGTCGACGGAGCCATAAGACAAAAGAATAAAAAATCCCGAAGGTAAGGTACTCCGTCGATGGAGTTGGAACCACTTTTTTATTAACTTGCGATTTCCTTCGGTAATAGGAACAAAACGTCTTGTTAAATTAGGTAGAAACAGGTAAATAGCTCTGGTGGTACAAAACAGTAACCATGGTTCTTTAATAGTATTGTAAACTGGAGGTAATATTGGCCTTAAGTTGAGAGGCTATAAGGTAAATATTCTTCCTGAACTTAATAACATCGTGACGTAGGTGTGTTATAGGGAGAACCAAATGGATGAAGAAGTTATGCATATCTTCAGCTAGGGAAATAACACTGAAATTGGGGTATATTTTTCTGAACACAAGGAGCGCCCACTGTTCAACACCCCGGTCAACTTAGGGTATCGAGGCGGTGGGGCAGTAGATTAGACCAGGACCATTATCCCTTCATAAATAATCCAAATGCATGATATTACGGCCAGGCGAACTAGTACGTTTGAGAAGGTTTACGGCAAGTACTCCAGATATGAAACTTTGACGCACGTAACGCAGAGACCATACGCATATAGTACAGTACACGCAAAACACACACACACACACACACGCACGCACACCCACTCCTCCCTCCCACACACTTTCTAACCCCCAACACAAACAGCGACCCAACTCAACCCACCCACTCACCACTCCACTCACCACCCACCCAAATTTCTTCCCACCTCATTACATTACTCCAACCCCCCCATTCTCCCTCCACCCACCTTTAAAACACCCACTCCCTCACCCCCAAGAAGAAACAATCAATACCTTGGGTCAATACATACGTTGTTTTGTTCCATGTGTGGTGTCTGGCGAGGGAGGACGACGCCGGGGCCTTTAAATGTCTCGTGGGTTGGGTTATCTTGGGTTGGGTTATCTTGGGTTGGGTTATCTTGGGTTGGGTTATCTTGGGTTGGGTTATCTTGGGTTGGGTTATCTTGGATTGTTGGGTTATCTTGGGTTGGGTTATCTTGGGTTGGGTTATATCTTGGATGGGTTGGGTTATCTTGGGTTGGGTTAGGTTATCTTGGATTGGGTTGGGTTATCTTGGGTTGGGTTATCTGGGATAGGGTTATCATGGGTTGGGTTAGGTTATCTTGGGTCGGGTTGGGTTATCTTGGATTGGGTTGGGTTATCTTGGGTTGGGTTGGGTTATCTGATGCACCAAACGTTCATCCAGACTCCTCAATCCACGTTACCTGTACAATCTCCAACCCAGTTTATTTCACCTCAAGATTGACCTAACTTAACCTAACTTAACCTAATATAACTTAACGCTTACTTAACCTAACCTAACTTAATGATAACTTAACCTAACGCTAACTTAACATAACTGAACCTAACGAGAGCTAAATTTGACCTGACGTGACATAACCTAACCTAACCTAACCTAACCTAACCTCATCCCCCGAAATACCATTAGACTGTTTAATCATTAGAGTGAAATAAACTGGGGTGGATATTCTTCAGGTGATCCGGAATAAATACAAAGATCTGATAATTTCCAAATAAAAACATCAATAATTAACATCAAAATACACGAAATAAATTTAATCTAAACAAAACTCTTAAAAAAATATCGAAAACAATATAAAATAAACATTCTCAGTAACAAAAAATTCTCGAAAAAACGCTAAAAAAAAACATAATGTATAAACAAACAAAACGAATAAACATTAAAACCACAGAAAAAAAACAAAAAATTCGTTCATATCCGATAAAATCACCCGAATCGTTACCCACATTTTATGAACTTCCGGTGATACAAATAACCAACTGGTCACAATTTCCCCCAAACTATAACCCTATACTATATCTATCCATCTATTTCCGTCCATTTTCTCATTATTTGGGTTAATATCAACTGCATTCCACGGTGAGATCAACGAAGGCTTCTCTGGTATGGTATTGATCGTTCCTTCCTGCCAAGCGTTGTCCATCACCCGCCAAATAATTCACAGGTGGTACACAGTTGGCTGAGATGCCGCGAGATTTGGAGAGATACACCTTTCACTCACTCGACCAGGTATAGAACAGTGGTATTCATTCATTAAATTCACTGCACAGATACAAAATATTATTATTCATTCACTCAGTCATTTCATTCACTACACGAGGCATAAAACATCGTCCTTCATTCATTCACTACACGAGGCATTAAGCATCGTCCTTCATTCACTACACGAGGCATAAAACATCATTTTTCATTCACTACACGAGGCATTAAGCATTGTCCTTCATTCACTACACGAGGCATAAAACATCATTCTTCATTCACTACACGAGGCATTAAGCATTGTCCTTCATTCACTACACGAGGCATTGTCCTTCATTCTTCATTCACTACACGAGGCATAAAACATCGTCCTTCATTCACTACACGAGGCATTAAGCATTGTCCTTCATTCACTACACGAGGCATAAAACATCATTTTTCATTCACTACACGAGGCATTAAGCATTGTCCTTCATTCACTACACGAGGCATAAAACATCGCCCTTCATTCATTACACGAGACATCGATCGCCCTTCATTCACTACACGAGGCATAAAACATCGCCCTTCATTCATTCACTACACGAGGCATAAAACATCGCCCTTCATTCACTACACGAGGCATAAAATATCTTCATTCATTCACTAAACACAGAACTAAACATCGTACCTCGTCAGGCCATCACTCACAGTACAGTTTGTGGAGATGACGCGAGACTGGGAGAGTTAACACCTTGAGAGCATCGGATACCAGGAACAGACATACGAACTGGTACCGATTCTCCCGGTCTCAAGAATGGGAATCAAAATACACACACGCAAGCACAAAGACACAGGATATATACACAACTACGGAACTACTGTACACCCGATACGTGGATACACAGATACGTGGATACATAACACAATATACACACAGATCAGAAAACGCGAGAGTAAATACAGAACATTCACAGACAAACACAACATTCAAAGATATGTATTCGTATGTTAGGACAAAGGCAACGATAAGTTTTCACACACACACACACACACACACACACACACACACACACACACACACACACACACACACACACACACACACACACACACACACACACACACACACACACATACAGATGTTTAAATCAGTTACGTGTCGTTGTATCGTTCACTCTTTTGATCTTCGTAACAGCTAAGCAGCATCAAAGATATCACAGAAAACGAAGAACTTCCCAACTGTCAATAAAACTCTTGATCTTGGAAATAGATTTATTGAAGGAAAATAAATGAAACTGGAAATAATACTAAAGCAGGAAAACTTTTAATGTGGGGAAAATATTAATGCGGGGAAAATATTAATGTGGGGGAATTATTAACGCTGGAAAAATAGTAACACTAGAAAAAATAGTAACAGGAAAAAATAGCAATGCGGGATAAATAGTAACGCGGGAAAACTATATACAGTATTAAGCTCGAGGGAAACTTTAACAGTGGAAAAATATTAACTAAACTGAAGAGA
>NW_024741901.1:18107500-18117500 GCF_018991925.1 Homarus americanus | reverse complement strand
GTGGGAAGGACGGTAGTGGTGGGGGAAGGAAGGGCAGTGGTGGGGAATGAATAAGAAAGTATAGGAAATGAATGTATAGGGCAGGGGAATGAATGGCAGTGGTGGGGAATGAATGGGTTAGGGTGCAGGGGGAATGAAAGGAGGAATGAATGTAAGAAAGTGGCGGGGGAATGAATGTAAGAAAGGGTGGGGGAATGACTAAGAAAGGAGGGGGAATGAATGGCAGTGGTAGGGAATGAATGGCAGTGGCGGGGAATGAATGGCAAAGTGGAGTGGGGGAATGACTACAGCGGTGGGGAATGAGATGGGCAGTGGTGGGGGAATGAATGAGTAGGGAATGAATGTAAGTAGTGGTGGGGAATGAAGCCGGCAGGGCGGCGGGGGAATGGATCCAGTGGCGGGGGAATGAATGGCAGTGGCGGGGGAATGAATGGGCAGCGGCGGGAATGAATGGGCAGTGGTGGGGAATGAATAGTGGTGGGTAATGAATGTAAGTAGTGTGGGGGAATGGTATAGTGGCGGGGAATGAATATAGTGGTGGGGAAGGACCATAGTGGTGGGGAATGAAGGTAGTGGTGGGTAATGAATAAGAAGTGGTGAATAATGGAAATGGTGGGGAATGAATGATTATGGTGGGGAATGAATAAGATGGTAGAATGAAATGATGGGCAGTGGTGGGGAATGAATGGACCAGTAGCGGTGGGGAATGACTATAGTGCAGGAATGAGTATAGTGGTGAATGAAGATAGCAGAAAGTGGGGAATGAATGATAGTGGCGGGGAATGAAGAGAAAGTGGTGGGGAATGGTCAAGAAGTGAGTGGGGAATGATAAGAAAGTGGTGGGGAATGATAGTGGTGGGACGAAGAGTAGTGGTGGAAGAATGAATGGGCAGTGGTGGGGAATGAAGGGCAGGTGGTGGGGAATGAAGGGCAGTGGTGAAATGAATGGGTATGGTGGTGGGAATGAATGGGCAGTGGTGAATGATAAGAGTGGTGGGGGAACAGGCCGCAGGCCATGGGGAATGGAATAGCAGGAATGAATGACAGCGGCGGGGAATGAATGATGAGTGGTGTAGTCGGTACGACAGTGGCGGCGAATGATATAGCAGTGGTGTAGTCGATAGAAAGAAAGTGGTGAATGAGGAAGAGTGGTGAATGATAAGAAAGAGTGTAGAATGATACAAAGTAGTGGCGGGGAATGATAAGAAAGAGTGGTGTAATGGATAAGAAAGAGTGGCGGGGGAATGATAAGAAAGAGGGTGAATGATAAGAGTGGTGAATGATAAGAGTGCAGGGGGAATGATGCAAGAGTGGCGGGGAATGATGTAAGAAAGAGGAGTGGGGAATGATGGTGAGTGTGAGTTTGATAAGAGTGGTGGGGAATGATAAGAAGCAGGGGGAATGATAAGAAAGTATGGGAACAGGCCGGGCAGTGGTGGGGGAATACAAAGAGTGGAGGAATGATATAGTGGTAAAGAATGAATGTAAGAAAGGATTTGGGGAATGAATGAAAGTAGAATGATAAGCAATGGCGGGGTAATGAATGAAGAAAGAGTGGGGAATGAATGGCAACGGTGGGGAACAGAATGGGTGAACGCAGGTGAATGAATGGCAACTGCGGGGAATGAAATGGCAACGGTAGAATGAATGGGCAATTTGCGGGGAATGAATGGGCAGCGGTGGGGAATGAATGTAAGTAGTGGTGGGGATGGGATAAGAAGGAAATGAGTGGTGAATGAATGAGTGTATAAAGAAAACAATGGAAGAGGAGGAATGAACAAGAAGCGGATTTGGGAATGAATGTAAGAAGCAGGGGAATGATAAGCAACTATAGTAATGAATGGAAGAAAGAGTAGAATGAATGGAATGGAATGAATGTAAGAAGACAGAATGAACAATGTAAGAAAGTGGCGGTAATGATACAACTAAAGTGAATGAATGGACAGCAGTGGGGAATGAACAAGAAGTATCGATTTAACGATACAATCTATATAAAGAATGATGTTAGTGGCGGTGAATGAATATAGTGGTGGTGAATGATACAACCATGTGAGACGAAATACAACGGCGTGGAACAGGCCAAGAAGTAGTGTAGTACCCAATGTAAGAAAAGGGCGGCAGACGATAACCATGCGGAATGAATACAAGAGCAGGGGAAATGAATGATTAGTATGGGGAACAGATTATGGCAGAATGAAATGCAGCAGGGCCTAATGAACAAGAAAGTGGTGTAATGAATACAGTGGCAGAATGAATAAAGTGGCGTGTATCTAATGCAAGAGCAGGAAATGAGGGTGGTGGTGGGGAAGGAAGGGTAGTGGTGGGGAAGGAAGGTAGTGGTGGGGAAGGAAGTGTAGTGGTATGAAGGGAGGGTAATGGTGGGGAAGGAAGGGTAGTGGTGGGGAAGGAAGGGTAGTAGGGAAGGAGGGTAGTAGTGGGGGAAGGGAGGTAGTAGTGGGGAAGGGAGGGTAATGGTGGGGAAGGAAGGGTAGTGGTGGGGGAAGGAAGGGTAATGGTGGGGAAGGAAGGGTAGTGGTGGGGAAGGAAGGGTAGTAGTGGTGGGGAAGGAAGGGTAGTGGTGGGGAAGGAAGGGTAGTAGTGTGGAAGGAAGGGTAGTGGTGGGGGAAGGAAGGGTGGTAATGGGGAGGGGAGGGTAGTGGTGGGGTCCCGCCAGACATGTTCTATTATCTGCACGCCATCCCTTGCTGGCCTCAACACACCTGGTCTCTCTCTCTCTCTCTCTCTCTCTCTCTCACCTACAAACACACATCTGTAATCATTCATACAACTGGCACGCACGCGTACTTATAAGCACGAAATCTTATGTTTATACAGAGTGTGTCTACAGGTACTTGACATGTACACATGCACACCAACCACACATGCATACACCCCTTCATGTGTACACGCGAGGATATATACATGTATACACACCTAAAAGATTCAACGCCTATATCCATTACAGATGCAGCGACACACACACACACTAGGGATTCACAAAGTTCCATACAGTATATTAAAAATTCTTGCTAAGTATAGAGTCTCATCGAAATTTCGTGGCCATTTTGACAGCGTATCTTAAGTGATTAAGTTAGTTGCGCTCACTGATCAGACGGAGAGACGTGTGTTCTTGTGGGAGCTAGTTAAAGAGTTCTCACACTTCATTGAACCGTTCAGATGCGTTCTTGATTGTGATTTGAGTCTGTTGCGTTCTTGTGTGAAGTTGGAGGCGTTCTCACAAATGGCACTTTGATACTTTGTCACAGTATAACCAATCTGAGTCATTCTCACCTCTAAACGAACCAATCTTACCTCTTAACGAACCATTCTCACCTCTAAACGAACCAATCTGAACCATTCTCACCTCTAAACGAACCAATCTGAACCATTCTCACCTCTAAACGAAATCACCTGGAAACTATTTCTCTGCTTAAACGAAATTACCTGGAACTATTTCGTTTTAAACGAAATTACCTGAAACTATTCGCTTTTAAACGAACTAACGGAAACTATTTCTTCCTTAAACGAAACTATCTAAACTATTTCGCTTTAAACGAACTAACGGAAATTATTTTTACCTTTTAACGACCAGCTAGATACTTTATCACATTTAAAACGAATTATTTTGAACTATACATTCAAACGAACTACCTAGACATTTTTTTCCTGACATTTCAAGTTGAAAGGTGAGAGAAGAGAGAGAGAGAGAGAGAGAGAGAGAGAGAGAGAGAGAGAGAGAGAGAGAGAGAGAGAGAGAGAGAGAGAGAGAGAGAGAGAGAGTACTACACTTAAGCCTGAGAATTCATACACTGCTGTTACCATATTTCACGCTTCACCCAACCAACCTATTCGCTTACAACACTGAGGGAAAAAATTTTTGAGGAAAGCCTTTAACACGACTGTGTATGCAAATGGCACACACGTATTCGCCACAAAGGGGTGGGGAGGAGAGGGAGAGGGTAGGTGTAAATGAATAATAATGAGGACTAAATGAATGTAAGAAGGGGGGGACTAAATGAATGGGGTTAAAGGGGAACAAATAACAAGAAGAGACTAAATGAATGGGAAGGGGGAACTAAATAAATGGGGTTAAAGGGGGGACTAAATGAATGGGGAAGGGGGAAACTAAATAAATGGGGTTAAAGGGGGAACTAAATGAATGGGGTTAAACTAAATGAATGGGGGGTTAAAGGGTGGAGTGTATGTAAATGGGGTATGGACCATGATAGTGTAATGGTAAATAATGGTGGTGTAACTGTAGTCAATGGTAATCATTAGTAGAGTTTTGTTTGAAGTCAGTGTAAATAGGATGTTTGGCTGAAGAAGCAGTAATGTGTTGTTTGGTAGATGAAGCGTTGGCATCAAGTCCAGGTTAGCCGGTTTGCTCACACGATTGCAGGGTCTCACTGTTTCTTACTATTGACAACAACATGATATATATTGTTTCACCTGATCTTTTTCATTTGCATTTCTTTTTATTTTTCTTTATTATTGACACACATATTGACACACACACACACCATGACAAATTTCGCCCCAGTGCCTGACATGGGGCCAGACTGTGCCTGTACATGCAAAAAAATGGGCACAGGTCAAGACACATCAGGCTGAGGAAAATATAATACACAACAACACATAATAATAATACACACACACACACATAATAATTATAAAAATTATACAAAAATTAAATAAAAATATAACAGTGAGAAAAAATGTATGTTATTTTGTCAAAGTAAGAGAAGTACTGAGACTGTACTGTGTGTAAATGAGGCAGAAAGATCAGCAACCTGGGGACGGTTTTCTTTGCCATATGGTAGCAGGGTTTACCATTAGACAAACACTATTATGCCAATATTCCAGGCGGTAGGACTTGTTTGGTAGCTGACTACCTACTACCTAATGATCGTTATTGGTAATGTAATGGGTGTCAATGGTAGCAAATTGGTAATTAATAGTAGTGTAATGGTAGTCAATGGTAGACAATGGTGATGGTAGTTAATGGTGGTGCACTGAGAAATGGTGTTGGGTTTAAAATACTGTGTGTGTGTGACGAGGTGGGTGGGTAAAACAATGCGTGAAAGGGGCACGCACACACACACACACACACAAATATATACTGAAGCATGTAGATAAGGTTTGTGAATGACATACAGTAAATATAAAGGTTAGAGAAGGTTTTGGTTATAAAGGACAAATGAAGGTAGTTACCACTGTGTTGTTAATACTTTGATTTGTCGGTATCGGGGATTTTGAAATACTAAATGATTTGAGATGGAATGCTTTACTGTTTTCTAAAGGCGATACAGACAGAGACAGAGAGTATGAGCAATTAATGGGAGATGTGAGCTGCATTTCCTGGTTTTATGGGAAATATACAAGATGGGGTGCAAATGGTAAGCGAAATGTATGAGACATGGGTGGGTAAGAAGAAAATAATATATTAATGACAAATGGTTAAGACATGATGAAACAATATGATGGAATGTACTACAAAATGGTATGTTAATTAAATGAATAAATAGATAATGACAAAATATAATACAGGAATAAAATTTACTAGTAGAGAAATAACAAATTACTGAAAATAAATATAAGACGAGAGACAGTTGTTTTTTCAACTTATTACTACCTGGAGGGGAGGGAGCGAGGGGGGGTGTAAGGGGGTGGGTAAATGTTATATTTCACATATGTACATGCTCACAAGAACTTTAGAGAGATTGTTAGAGTGATTATGATAAAATATGCATGTTAAGATACTTGTAATGTAAATATACAATAGGTAGGTAGGTATAGTATGGTTTATAAACATGGTAAGACACACATACACACACATATGTATAAAAATACACACACACATGCGAGGTAATAGGTGATACTTTAATAATGACAGGCTATGGGATGTAAGTGTAGGGTGATGGATAGTTAATGTGATGCACGTGGGATGGATGACGGGGATGGGTGTGTATTAACAATGTGTAATATAAAGTTTGGCTTTTAACTTAGCTTATTTTTGGGTTTTAATGATTTGGAATGGCATATAAATATACCATCTAGGTGTTTGGCTAGAATGGGCCTTTAGTTAAAGAAGGAGAGGGACACTACCAGCAACCAGAAAAAGTGGACACTGGCAAACAGTAGTGGAGGTGGTGCCTAACTGACTTACTCATGGTAGGGAGTGTAGAGGTGGGTGTGAGGATGGTTGGGGAGTGTAGATGTAAGGTGGGGAGGTGGGTGGGGAGATGGGTGTGTGGGTGGTAGAGGTGGGGTGGGGAGGCAGATGGTGGGTGTTGGTGGGAGTGTAGGTGGGAGGTAGAGGGAGGCAGAGGTGGGAGTGTAGGAGGCAGGTGGGGAGGGGTGTAGGTGGGGTGCTGGTGAGTGCTTGGTGGGGGGGCAGAGGGTGCAGGTGAGAGGGCAGGTAAAGATGGCAGAGTGGGTGGGCGCAGGGCGAAGATGGAGAGGGGCAGGTGCAGAGCGAGATGGCAGGTGGGAAGTGCAGGGTGGCGGCTGGTGATGCAGGGCGGCAGAAAGAGTGGATGGCGGTGGTGATGGGCGGGTGCAGGTGCAGTGCAGGTGGGAGTGCAGTGTTGCAGGTGTAAAGAGTGCAGAGGGTGCAGGTGAGTGTAATGGTGCAGGTAGATGCAGAGGGGTGCAGGTGGGTGCAGTAGCGTGGTGCAGGTGGGGACAGAGGAAGTTGGTGGGGGTGCAGAGGCAGAGGGTGCAGGTGGGAGTGCAGAGGCGCAGGTGATGGGAGGGCGCAGGTGAGTGCAGACAGTGCTGGTGAGGCGCAGGCGGGGGATGCAGAGGGCGGGCAGGTGGGGGATGCAGAGGCGTGCAGGTGATGCGCAGGGTAAAGATGCAGATGGGCGCAGGCGAGATGCGCAGATGCAGAGATGAGGAAGCGGGGCGCAGGTGATGCAGTGGCGGCGCAGGTGATGCAGCCGGCGGCGCAGGCAGATGCAGATGGGCGTGAGGCAGGTGATGCAGTGGTGGCGCAGGTGCAAGATGCAGATGGGCGCAGGCAGATGCAGAGGCGTGCAGGTAGGATGCAGAGGTGCAGGTGGGGATGCAGAGGCGCAGGCGGGGAAGAGGGGCGGGGCGATGCAGATGTGCAGGTAAAGAGCGCAGATGACGCAGGTAAAGAGCGCAATATGGCGCAGGTGCAGAGGGCGCAGGTGATGCAGATGCGCAGATGCAAGCGGCGCAGGCGTAGATGCAGGTGGGCAGGCAAGAGCGCAGATGGGCGCAGGTAAAGATGAAGGGCGCAGGCGTAAAGATGCAGATGGCGCAGGTGAAGATGCAGGGCGCAGGTGGAAGATGCGAGGGGCGGCGCAGGTGGGGATGCAGATGGGTGGGCAGGCAAGATGCAGATGGTGGGGCGCGCAGGCAGATGCAGCGGGCGCAGGCGATGCAGATGACGGAGGCAAGATGCAGGGGCGTGGGGCGCAGGGCGGGGAGCGCAGCTGGGCGCAGGAAGAGCGCAGGGCGCAGGTGGGGATGCAGAGGCGCAGGTGATGCGAGATGGGCAGGTGAGCGCAGAGCGGCGCAGGCGTGATGCAGAGGCGCAGGCGATGCAGATGACGCAGGCAAGATGCAACAGGCGCAGGCGGGTGCAGATGGCGCAGGCGGGAGATGCAGATGGCGCAGGCAGATGCGGACGGGCGCAGGCGGTGATGCAGCGGCGCAGGTGAAGATGCAGATGGCGCAGGCAGATGTGAGCGGCGCAGGCAGATGCAGATGCGCAGGCGCAGATGCAGGCGGCGCAGGGCGCAGATGCAGAGGCGGCAGAGTGAGCAAGAAGATGGCGGCGCAGGTGAAGCGGGCGGGCGCAGAGCGCAGGGGCGCAGGCAAGATGCAGGGCTGGCGCAGGTGGAGCGCAGGGCGCAGGCAGATGCGCAGCGGGCGCAGGGTGATGCAGGCGGCGCAGGTGAGTGCAGAGGGCGCAGGCGGTATGCAGCGGCAGGTGATGCAGATGGGCGGGCGCTGGTGGGCGCAGTATGGGCGCAGGTGTAGATGCAGAGGGCGCTGGTGAGCGAATGGCGCAAGTGGGAGCGTGGGAGGGCAGGTGATGGAGTGGCGTTGGCAGATGTAGTGGGTGCAGGTGATGCAGAGTGGTGGCGCTGGTGATGCAGTGGCGCAGGTGATGCAGAGGGCGGGCGCTGGCAGAGAGCATTGCGGGCGCAGATTGGGAGTGCAGAGGGGCGAGGTGATGAACGGCGCGGTGATGCAGATTGGGCGCGGTGGGCAGGCGCATGAGGGTGTGCAGAGCTGGCGTTGGTGGGTGTAGGTGGGTGGGTGCAGGTGGGTGTAGTCTGCAGGTGGGAGTGCAGAGGGGAGTGAAGGTGTTGGTGGGAGTGTAGAGGTGCAGGTGGGGAGCCTATGTTGGTGGGGAGTGTAGAGGTGGGTGCAGGTGGATGTGTAGTTGCAGGTGGGGAGTGCAGAGGTGCTGGTGAGTGTAGAGGGCAGGATGGGGAGTGTTGGAGGGTGCAGGTGGGGAGTGTAGGTGAGGGAGTGCAGAGGGTGCAGGTGGGGATGCAGAGGCGCAGGTGATGCAGTAGCTGTGAGGAGGGGAGTGCAGAGTGCAGAGGGGATGCAGATGGGTGCAGGTGGGGAGTGGAGAGGTTGGCGGGCAGGAGAGTGCAGAGTGCAGGGGGGTGCAGTTGAGGGAGTGCAGAGGTGGAGTGGGCAGGTGCGAGGGTAAGAGGCGAGTGCAGAGGGTGCAGGTGGGAGTGCAGAGGCGCAGGTGATGAAGTGAGGGGCGGTGAGGGGATGAGAGTGCAGGAGGGGTGCGTAGCCTGTGTAGTGGGGGGGTAGAGGGTGTAGGTGGGGAGGAGAGGTGAGATGGGGAGTGTAGTGGTGCAGGTGGGGAGTGTAGAGGGTGGGGGGAGTGTAGAGGTGTTGGTGGGGGGAGTGTAGAGGGTGTAGGTGGCAAGGTGTGGTGATGATGGTGTGTGAGAAGTATGTGTGTGTGTGTGTAGGGGAGGGCTGTAAATAGCAACAGCCTGGTGGGTCAGGTGTAGTAGAGAGGGACACACGTATTGTGTAGTAAAGGTGATTTTGACGAGCGTTTCAGTACACACACACACACACACACACACACACACACACACACACACACACACACACACACACACACACACACACACACACATTTCTGCTACCAGACAAAACACACAGACTAATTGTTCATCTTCCACTGCTTTTATTCACACTCATTTTCCTGATTTATCTATCTATTATATCAATGTCATAAGTTTATACATTTACTGCCATAGAATTATACATATTTCAACATTAACTGACGAAAACAAATGACGACGGAATACCAATTTATGGTTGATAGAGGTACAAAGGAATGGCTTGAACATGAAGAATGGCTTGAGGAAATATTTTATGAATGGTCTGAGGAACTACTTAAGAAAGGTTAGAGAACCTGCGTTTCTACCAGAGCAATTTTAGGGTCACAGCACGTGTAGGTGGGGGCGAGGAGCAAATGGTGGTGTAATTTGTTTTGGGGAAGATGAGAACGCAGGCGTTTGCGGTGGTGACGGTAGTGATGATGATGATGACGGAGTGGATGATGATGATGATGACGGTAGTGATGATGATGATGATGATGATGACGGCAAAAGATGATGATGATGATGATGATTTTAGTGCTGATGATGACGGTAGTGATGATGATGATGATGATGATGATGACGGCAGTGGATGATGATGATGATGATGACGGTAAAAGTTGATGATGATGATGATGACTTTAGTGCGATGATGACGAGTGATGATGATGATGATGACGGGTAGTGATGATGATGATGATGATGATGACGGTAGTGCGATGATGATGATGATGATTTTAGTGTTGATGATGACGGTAGTGATGATGATGATGATGATGCGGTAGTGATGATGATGATGATGATGATGATGACGGTAGTAAGGATGATGATGATGATGACGAAGCGATGATAAAGCAACAATGCAATCGGAACGGTATGGT
>NW_024741901.1:18061855-18107400 GCF_018991925.1 Homarus americanus | reverse complement strand
CTAGAAGCATGCATTACAGAGGGGAGGGGGAGGGAGAGGGGGTAGGGGAGGGAGAGGGGGGAGGGAGAGGGGAGGGGGGAGAGTGGGAGGGGGGAGAGGGTAGGGGGGAGGGAGAGGGGAGGGGGAGGGAGGGGAGGGGGGGAGGGAGGGGAGGGGGAGGGAGAGGGGAGAGGGAGAGGGGAGGGGGAGAGGGGAGGGGGGAGAGGGGTAGGGGAGGAGAGGGAGGGGGGAGGGGAGGAGGGAGGGGAGAGGGTAGGGGGGAGGGAGGGGAGAGGGGAGGGGAGGAAGAGGGAGAGGTAGGGAACAGTACGATTAACGACTGGATATACACTGAGTGACCAGAATTATCCCTTCATAAATAATCCAAATGCATGATATTACGGCCAGGCGAACTAGTACGTTTGAGAAGGTTTACGGCAAGTACTCCAGATATGAAACTTTGACGCACGTAACGCAGAGACCATACGCATATAGTACAGTACACGCAAAACACACACACACACACACACGCACGCACACCCACTCCTCCCTCCCACACACTTTCTAACCCCCAACACAAACAGCGACCCAACTCAACCCACCCACTCACCACTCCACTCACCACCCACCCAAATTTCTTCCCACCTCATTACATTACTCCAACCCCCCCATTCTCCCTCCACCCACCTTTAAAACACCCACTCCCTCACCCCCAAGAAGAAACAATCAATACCTTGGGTCAATACATACGTTGTTTTGTTCCATGTGTGGTGTCTGGCGAGGGAGGACGACGCCGGGGCCTTTAAATGTCTCGTGGGTTGGGTTATCTTGGGTTGGGTTATCTTGGGTTGGGTTATCTTGGGTTGGGTTATCTTGGGTTGGGTTATCTTGGGTTGGGTTATCTTGGATTGTTGGGTTATCTTGGGTTGGGTTATCTTGGGTTGGGTTATATCTTGGATGGGTTGGGTTATCTTGGGTTGGGTTAGGTTATCTTGGATTGGGTTGGGTTATCTTGGGTTGGGTTATCTGGGATAGGGTTATCATGGGTTGGGTTAGGTTATCTTGGGTCGGGTTGGGTTATCTTGGATTGGGTTGGGTTATCTTGGGTTGGGTTGGGTTATCTGATGCACCAAACGTTCATCCAGACTCCTCAATCCACGTTACCTGTACAATCTCCAACCCAGTTTATTTCACCTCAAGATTGACCTAACTTAACCTAACTTAACCTAATATAACTTAACGCTTACTTAACCTAACCTAACTTAATGATAACTTAACCTAACGCTAACTTAACATAACTGAACCTAACGAGAGCTAAATTTGACCTGACGTGACATAACCTAACCTAACCTAACCTAACCTAACCTCATCCCCCGAAATACCATTAGACTGTTTAATCATTAGAGTGAAATAAACTGGGGTGGATATTCTTCAGGTGATCCGGAATAAATACAAAGATCTGATAATTTCCAAATAAAAACATCAATAATTAACATCAAAATACACGAAATAAATTTAATCTAAACAAAACTCTTAAAAAAATATCGAAAACAATATAAAATAAACATTCTCAGTAACAAAAAATTCTCGAAAAAACGCTAAAAAAAAACATAATGTATAAACAAACAAAACGAATAAACATTAAAACCACAGAAAAAAAACAAAAAATTCGTTCATATCCGATAAAATCACCCGAATCGTTACCCACATTTTATGAACTTCCGGTGATACAAATAACCAACTGGTCACAATTTCCCCCAAACTATAACCCTATACTATATCTATCCATCTATTTCCGTCCATTTTCTCATTATTTGGGTTAATATCAACTGCATTCCACGGTGAGATCAACGAAGGCTTCTCTGGTATGGTATTGATCGTTCCTTCCTGCCAAGCGTTGTCCATCACCCGCCAAATAATTCACAGGTGGTACACAGTTGGCTGAGATGCCGCGAGATTTGGAGAGATACACCTTTCACTCACTCGACCAGGTATAGAACAGTGGTATTCATTCATTAAATTCACTGCACAGATACAAAATATTATTATTCATTCACTCAGTCATTTCATTCACTACACGAGGCATAAAACATCGTCCTTCATTCATTCACTACACGAGGCATTAAGCATCGTCCTTCATTCACTACACGAGGCATAAAACATCATTTTTCATTCACTACACGAGGCATTAAGCATTGTCCTTCATTCACTACACGAGGCATAAAACATCATTCTTCATTCACTACACGAGGCATTAAGCATTGTCCTTCATTCACTACACGAGGCATTGTCCTTCATTCTTCATTCACTACACGAGGCATAAAACATCGTCCTTCATTCACTACACGAGGCATTAAGCATTGTCCTTCATTCACTACACGAGGCATAAAACATCATTTTTCATTCACTACACGAGGCATTAAGCATTGTCCTTCATTCACTACACGAGGCATAAAACATCGCCCTTCATTCATTACACGAGACATCGATCGCCCTTCATTCACTACACGAGGCATAAAACATCGCCCTTCATTCATTCACTACACGAGGCATAAAACATCGCCCTTCATTCACTACACGAGGCATAAAATATCTTCATTCATTCACTAAACACAGAACTAAACATCGTACCTCGTCAGGCCATCACTCACAGTACAGTTTGTGGAGATGACGCGAGACTGGGAGAGTTAACACCTTGAGAGCATCGGATACCAGGAACAGACATACGAACTGGTACCGATTCTCCCGGTCTCAAGAATGGGAATCAAAATACACACACGCAAGCACAAAGACACAGGATATATACACAACTACGGAACTACTGTACACCCGATACGTGGATACACAGATACGTGGATACATAACACAATATACACACAGATCAGAAAACGCGAGAGTAAATACAGAACATTCACAGACAAACACAACATTCAAAGATATGTATTCGTATGTTAGGACAAAGGCAACGATAAGTTTTCACACACACACACACACACACACACACACACACACACACACACACACACACACACACACACACACACACACACACACACACACACACACACACACACACATACAGATGTTTAAATCAGTTACGTGTCGTTGTATCGTTCACTCTTTTGATCTTCGTAACAGCTAAGCAGCATCAAAGATATCACAGAAAACGAAGAACTTCCCAACTGTCAATAAAACTCTTGATCTTGGAAATAGATTTATTGAAGGAAAATAAATGAAACTGGAAATAATACTAAAGCAGGAAAACTTTTAATGTGGGGAAAATATTAATGCGGGGAAAATATTAATGTGGGGGAATTATTAACGCTGGAAAAATAGTAACACTAGAAAAAATAGTAACAGGAAAAAATAGCAATGCGGGATAAATAGTAACGCGGGAAAACTATATACAGTATTAAGCTCGAGGGAAACTTTAACAGTGGAAAAATATTAACTAAACTGAAGAGAAAAATAACTAAGAAAAGGAACCACGAAAAAGTAACTCTTAAAAAAATATCGAGGAAAATATTTCACCCCTCAAAAATAAATTAAACTTGAAAAGACAACAAAAGGAACACAATAACGAGACTAAAATTTTACCTCCGAGGGAAAAAAAAACCTAAAAAAAATAACCTAACTCATAATAAATACCGAATTATTTAAAACTCAAGGAAGAAAAATGTTAAACTTACAAGAAAAGAAAAAATATATCGATAAAAATCCACCTCAGAAAAATGTTTAACTTACAAGAAAACGAGGAACCACTTTATTGAGTCCGGGTAAACACACCAACATTGGAACACAAACAAGTGATATTACGTCCGGGTAAACTTATCAACATTGGAACATAAACAAGTGATATTCATCCGGGTAAACTAATCAACAGTGTAACACAAACACGTTATATAAGGCGCCCGACTAAACACACCAACAACACAAACAGATTAATACATTACATCTAGCTAAACATATCAACACTGCAACACAAAAAAGACTTAATAACACCACAAACCACTTGGCGAGTGTTGCGTCATCACTCTCTTGCTAACCTCACCTGGTAATACACCCAACACCTGCCACCCGCCGTCGTATATTATTATTTCTCTACGGTTAGTCCGACTGTTTTCCCAGTTTTCTGTTTGGGTGATATAAATAAAATCGTGTTTTGGATATTTAGGAATCGGGTTATGAAATTGACTTTAGCGTTATCCTCTCTCTCTCTCTCTCTCTCTCTCTCTCTCTCTCTCTCTCGATATAAACAGTATTTTCAATTTAAGCAAAAAAAAATAAATAAATAAAAATAAAAATCAACACATTGCCAAAATAATCTGCTCATCTTACCCCAAAAATAATAGTTAAACTTCCTTAAATTTTGCCTCAATACACATGAAAGCAGCCCAATTTACCACCCTATTTACAAACATTTACACAAAACAACTTTTCTAATACCAACAAAACAACATTTACACCTTACAAAAACAAAATTACTCAACATTTTTTTTCACCCAGAGCAGTGTGTGTGTGTGTGTGTGTGTGTGTGTGTGTGTGTGTGTGTGGCGCAGGGGGACATTAATGGTAAAGTATGGTTTCATTTGGTGTTTTAAATGCCCGCTATAAATAAGTGACCAGACTATGGCGTCATCCACAATGGCTCCCCTACGGTCTCATTTTTTTTTCTTCAGAATATTAAAACAGCCACACGAGTCTTTACCTTAGTGATAATAAATAAAAGATAAATGGATAATAACATCAAGAGGAAATAAACATTACGGAATTGAACTAAGATGATAATAAAATAAATATTACCAAAAAGCTAATAAAAAATAATTGAAGGAATATTAAAGATTGAAATACGTATAAAAATGCAAATGAACTGAATCATATTAAGAAAATACATAAATAACAAAATAATCATTAGTTAAGTAGTAACACAAAACGTAAAATAAATAATATGTAAATTAAGTAAATATGGATCACCTGAAGATTAACCACCCTGACTCTAACGTAATCTAAACTAATCTAACCAAACCTAATTTTCCTAACACTAATCTAACATAACCTAACCACCCCCCCCTCAGTTAGCGTGGGTAGCTATTCTTCAGGTGATTCATGGACACTAATCACAGCCGCTTCCACACAGTTCAGAAACACTAAACAAACTGACACAAACTATCAGTGTTCTCGATCATCATCGTTCGTGGGGAATAATAATAATAATAATAATAATAATAATAATAACAATAATAATAATAATAATAATAATAATAATAATAATAATAATAATAATTATAATAACAATAATAATAATATTGATGATCCTGATAATAATGATAATATTAATAATGATGATAATAATAATAATAATAATAATAATAATAATAATAATAATAATAATAGGCGGAGAATAAAGTTCCAAGCCTGGTAACTTTAACCACTTCATACAGCGGGTGATAATGGCGCGATTACGGAACATTAACGACTTGGAGTTGGAGACAAAATTCCCAAGTTTAGAGGGTCAGTACCTCATCCTTATCACCATAACGCAGCGATACCGTAATGTTAAGTATGGTAGAGGATAAAGTCGCGATATCGGAACATTAACGACTCGCGGGACAACTAACCTAACTTTAACGACAATGACGATAATTTTTTTTCTATTATCGTAGCGTTAACCCGCCTTAATATAACAGGGTGATAACGTCAAGATATTAGAGGACACACAACCTAACTTTAGCCACGATAATTTTCCGATATCCTAACATTAACCTCGCCTTTAATACAGAGGAATATAGCGACCCCTCACACACTAACCCCAGGAGTACTGTAGACAAAAATTATATATATATATACTGTGAATATATTATCCATGATCAAGATTTCTCTCCTTTACGTCGCTACAGTTCACCGTAATCAGAGTCATAACACAGAATTTATTATACGCAATTTCAAAACTTACGCTTTCATTTACCCTCTGGGAGACGCAAATGTTCGGACAGCATTAAGTTAAAAAAAAAAATGCCCAGTGTTCGGATTCGCAGATATTCGTACGCCAATTTTTTCTAATATTTGGTATGTAATATTTACGGTAATATTCAGAAGTTTAATGTACAAATTCAGAGAGATTCGTATGGCATTTTTATCGTGTTAATAATCTGCTGGGACAAGATAACATGTTAAATTTACTTACTGTAATATTACGAGTTCAGTGATAAAAAATAAATCGGACTTTTTTTTCAGTAGAGTCTCAGTGTCGTTTCATCGCCATTAGGGACCACCAAATTCATGCCCAGTTCATATTCTCTAATAATATACATACAACTCTCTCTCTCTCTCTCTCTCTCTGTCTGTCTCCACATAATTGGATATAAGAAAACATAATGCCTTAGGGTAGAGTCTCAGAGCAATTTCTACGCCATTTTCACCAATTTCTTCATATCGTATCTTAGGGAAGGTTGTTAGGGGAGTTCTCACTTCCCTGGCCAAGAGCAAAATGGTTAAATTGGCCATAAGCTGAGTGAGTAATACCATAATAGTGCGATGGGAAGGAATATTATGCCAGTCAGTCAGTCAGTCAATTGGTTAAGATGTAAAATGTAATCAATCAGTCGGTCAGAATCAGTCAGTCAATTCGTTAGGGAGTAATATTCAGTCAATCAGTCGGTCAGTCAGCCAGTCAGTATGAGAGTAGAATTCAGTCAGTCACTCAGTAAAGGGAATTATTAATATCTGGATGACTTAGAATAAATTTGAAGACGCTGGCTGACTTGTATGACTGGAGACACCGGGCAAGATTTGGACTGTCTTCAACGATATAATAATCTGCAAACCTAACCTAACCTAACCTAACCTAACCTAACCTAACCTAACCTAACCTAACCTAACCTAACCTATGATCTTGGGGGATTATTTCAGAAATTTATAATCTTAAAAATCTTCCACGTTGTCTTGTATAATGTCGGATGAGATACAGTGTGTGTGTGTTTGTGAGTGAGTGAGTGAGTGAGTGCGTGTGTGTGTGTGTGTGTGTGTGTGTGTGTGTCGTTTTTTGTTGATAAATATTGATTATTATTTATAGTATTATAGCTTTTTCATAATGTTGCTGCCATTACTATTATTATTATTATTATTATTATCAGTACCCCTTATCATTAATCTCATTACTATTTTAATTATTATCACAGTAATTTCTACCACTATTATATATACTACCATCCTTATTGTCATTAGAACCATTACCCAAAAATACACTTGAGTATAAAATAAAACACCTGGAATTATATCGTCTTCAGTGACAAGAAATATGACCACATTATTTAAGCACATGACCGATAAAGACGAGGAAACCAGAGATAATGAAGTAAAGGGTCAACGAAAGAGAATTAAAGAGATAATAGGTTAAACAAGGAAGTGGGGTATGTGGGGGAGAGGTGGGAGGAGGTGAGTGTGTGGGAGAGGTGGTGGGAGAAAGGTGTGTGGGGGAGAGGTGTGAGAAGATGTGTGTGTGTGTGGGAGAGGTGGTGGTAGGAAGGTGTGTGGGGGAGAGGTGTGAGGGTGTGGGAGAGGTGGTGGTGGTAGGAAGGTGTGGGGGAGAGGTGAGAAGGTGTGTGTGTGTGTGGGAGAAGTAGGAGGAAGGTGTGGGGAGAGGTGTGAGACAGAGTGTGTGGGAGAGGTGGTGGAAGGAAGGAAGGGGGAGAGGTGTGGAGAAGGTGTGAGTGTGTGGAGAGGTGGGAAGGAAGGTATGTGGGGGAGAGGGGGGTGTGAGAAGGTGGAGTGTGTGGGAGAGGTGGTGGGAGAAGGTGGGGGAGAGGTGTGAGGAGAAGGTGTGTGTGTGTGTGGGAGAGGCAGGGAGAAGGTGTGTGGGGAGAGGTTAGGAAGGTGAAAGGTGTGAGCAAAGGAGAGGGGTGTATAAAGGGGGGGAGGGGGAGAAGGGGAGTGTGGTAGAAGATGAGAGGAGGACAGAGTGGGTGTGGGGGGGGGAGAAAAGGGAGAGGGGAGGGGGAGAGGAGTAGTGTGTGGGGAAGGGAGAGGGAGGAATAAGATGATGGAATTAATGAATGGGGTGGGGAGAGGGGTGAGGGGAGGGGAGAGGGCTGTGTGAGGGGGATGAGAAGATGGAAGAAGGGTGGGAAATCAGATGAGAAAATTAATGAATGGTGTGAATGGGGAGGAAGGGAGAAGAGGAAGAGGCTAATGCAGAGTGTGAATGAGAAGAGGGGAAGAGAGTGGGACTGACAAGGGGGAAGAGAGGAGGAGAAGGAGGAGGAAGAAGTGGTGAGAGGTAAGGAGGAGGAAAGAGGCGAAGAACGGGAGGAGGGGGAAGGGAGGTTACACACAGGAGGGAGTGAGTGCAGGAGGTTTAAGTGGCAGGGGAAAGGCAGTGGTGGGGGAAGGTGGTGATGGGGAGGAAAGGGTGTGGTGGGGAAGGAAGGGTAGTGGTGGGGAAGGAAAGGTGAGTGGTGGGAAAGGAAAGGGAAGTGGTGGGGAAAGGAAGAGATGAGTGAATTAGGGGAAAGGAAGGGTAGTGAGGTGGGGAAGGAAAGATGAAGTGGTGGGGAAGAGCATGATGGTGGGGAAGGAAAGAGGTGATGGTGGGGAAAGGAAGAGGGTGAATTGGGGGAAGGAAGAGGAGTGGTAATGGGAAAGGAGAAAGGGTGAGTGGTTGGGGAAGGAAGATAGTGAATTGGAAGGGACAGTGAGTGGTGGGGAAGGAAGGGTAGTGGTGGGGAAGGAAGAAGGGTAGTGTGGGGAAGGAAGGAAGTGGTGGAAGGAAGGATAGTGGTGGGGAAGGAGAAGGGTAGTGGTGGGAAGGAAGGAAGTGGTGGGGAAGGAAGGGAGGGGTAGTGGTGGGGAAGGGAGAGTAGTGAGTGGGGGGAAAGGAGATGAGAGGTGGGGAAGGAAGGATAGTGGTGGGGAAGGAAGGATAGTGGTGGGGAAGGAAGGATAGTGAGGAGTGGGGAAAGGAAGGAAGGGAAGTGGTGGGGAAGGAAGGGAAGTGGTGGGAAAGGAAGGGGAAGTGGTGGGGAAGGGAAGAAGGGTGAGTGGTGGGGAAGGAAGGGTGAGTGAGTGGGGAAGGAAGAAGGAAGTGAGTGGGGGAAGGAAAGGAGTGAGTGGTGGGGAAGGAAGAAGGAGTAGTGGTGGGGAAGGAAAGGGAGTAGTGGTGGGAAGGAAAGGGGAAGTAATTGGGGAAAGGAAAGGAGTAGTGGTGGGGAAGGAAAGGGAGTAGTGGTGGGGAAGGAAAGAGGAGTAGTGGTGAAGGAGAAGGGTAGTGGTGGGGAAGGAAGGATAGTGAGGTGGGAAGGAAGGATAGTGGTGGGGAAAAGGAGAAGGATAGTGTGGTGGGGAAGGAAGAGGATGAAAAAGTGGTGGGGAAGGGAGGAGATGAGTGGTGGGGAAGGGAGGAGTAGTAGTGGTGGGGAAGGGAGGAGTGGGAGTGGTGGGGAGAGGAGGTAAGTAGTGGTGGGGAAGGGAGGGAGTGAGTAGAAGGGTAGTGGTGGGAAGGGAGGGTAGTGTGGGAGGAAGGAAGGAGTGAGTGGTGGGGAAGGGAGGTGAGTGGTGGGGAAGGGAGGTGAGTGGTGGAGGGAGGGTAGTGGTGGGAAGAAAGGGGGTGAGTGTGGTGGTGGGGAAGGAGGGTGTGAAGTGGTGGGGAAGGAGAGGGTGTGAGTGGGGGAAGGAAGGAGTGGTGATGGGGGAAGGAAGGGTGGTGATGGGAAGGGAGAGGGTGAGTGGTGGGGAAGGAGAGAGGGTGGTGGTGGGGGAAGGAGGAGTGTGGTGGGGGGAAGGAAGGGAGTGTGTGGTGGGGAAGGGGTGGTGGTGGGGGAAGGAAGGGTGAGTGGTGGGGAGGAGGGTGTGGTGTGGAAGAGATGGTGGGTGGGGAAGGAAGGGTGGTGGTTGGCAGGGGAGGTGTCAGTGGGGAAGGAGGTGGTGAATTGGGAAGGGAAGGAGTGTGAAGTGGGTGGGGAAGGGAGGAGTAAGTAGTGTGGTGGGGAAGGGAGATGTGGGTGTGGAAGGAAGGGGTAATTAGTGGGAGGGAAGGGTGAGTGAGTGGGGAAGGGAAGGGGAAGTGGTGGGGAAAGGAGGATGTGGTGTGGAAGGAAGGGTGAAAGTGTGAGTGGGGAGGAGGATGAGTGGTGGGGAAGGGAGTGTAGTGGTGGGCAGAAGGAGGGAATGAAGGTGGGGAAGGAAGGGTAGTAGTGGGGAGGGAAGGAGTGAGTGGTGGGGAAGGAAGGGTGAGTGGTGGGGAAGGAAGGTGAGTGAGTGGGAAGGGAGATGTGGTGTGGAAAGGTGAGTGGTGGGGAAGGAAAGGAGTAAGTGGTGGGAAGTGTGAAGTGGTGGGCAGGGAGGAGGATGTCAGGTGGGGGGAGTGAGTGGAGGTGGGGGAAGGGAGAGTGGTAGTGAGGAAGGGAGGGGGGTGTGGAAGGTGGGGAAGGGAGGGTGTGGTGGGGAAGGAAGATGATGGTGGGAAGGTGCAGTGAACAGGAGGAGAGAGTGAGTGGTGGGGAGGGAGGGTGTGGTGGGAGGGAGGGTGAGTGGTGGGGAAGGAAGGGTGAGTAGTGGGGAAGGGATGGGTGAGTGAGTGGGGAAGGAGATGTGGTGGGGAGGAGGGTCAGAGTGGTGGGGAAGGTGGTGGTGGGGAAGGAAGGGTGGTGGTGGGGAAGGGTAATGAGAGAGTGGGGGAAGGGAGGGTAGTAGTGGGGAAGGGAGGGTAGTGTGGTGGGGAAGGAAGAAGGGTAGTGAGTGGGAAGGATGGGTGAAAGTAGTGGGGAAGGATGGAGTGGTAGTGGGGAAGAGTGTGGTGGGGAAAGGAAGGGTGAGTGGTGGGGAAAGGAAGGGGTGGTGGTGGGGAAGGGAGAGTAGTGTAGTGTGGAGAGGGTAGTGGCTGGGGAAGGGAGGGTAGTGTGGTGGGAAAGGAAAGGATGAGTGGTGGGGAGGAAGGGTGAGTGGTGTGGAAGGAAGGGTGGTGTGGGGAGGGAGGGGAGTGGTGGGGTCGCCAGACATGTTCTAAACTGCACATGTCCCACTTGTCAAATTTGAAACGTCTGCGTTCGCCAACAGATTGAGCGTTCTCAAACAGAAAAGAAAAAAAGAAGAAAAAGATAGAAAAAAAAGAGAGAGTGCTATCGTAATTTAAGGGTTCAAAGAGACTGTTAAAGGAAGAATGTAATGGGGATTAGAGAACTAAACATCTAAGGTAAGACTAAATAGATAGAGTTAAAGAGACTAAATAAATGGAGTTAAAGGGCAAATAGAGGAGTTAAAGAGAACTAAATGAATGGGGGTTAAAGAAGGAACACAAATGGGGTTAGAGGACCCATGATGGTGTAATGGTAAAAATGAGTGAATCATAATCATGGTAATCTTAGTGAGTTTTTTGTTTTGTTTGTAGTCAGCTGCACCAGGAGGTCACAGGAAGATGTTGGAACATCTGCTGAACACCCATGTAAAAAGCAAAAATTGATCTGTATGATAAGCAGTTTCAAGACAGCAGGGAAGGCACACAAAAACCAAAAAAAAAAAAAAAAAAAAAAAAAAAAAAAAAAAAAAAAAAAAACAAAAAAAAAAGTACAAAAAGTAAGGATATAAAAAGTAAAGTAAAAAAGTATAAAAAATAGTAAAAGAAAAGTATAAAGAAGAAAAGTAAAATAAAGAAATATAAAAATGCAAGTAAAATACAAAAAGTATATAAAATGTAAAATGCAAGTAAAGTAAAAATGTAAATAAATATAAAAATGTAAATAAAATGTAAAATGTAAGTAAAATATAAAAGTATAAATAAAATGTAAAGTAAAAAAATACAATATAACAAATATCAGAGTGAGAGTGCCAGGTGCAGTGAAGTGTAGAGGTGTTGGTGGGGAGTGTAGCCAGGTGTGGAGTGGGGAGTGTAGGGTGGGTGTTGAGGTGGGGGAGTGAGTGGGTGTGGGTGGGGTGTGTAGAGGGTGTGGGTGGGGTGTAGTCGGATGTGGGTGGGGAGTGTGGGGTGTGGGTGGGGGTGTGGAGTGTTGGTGGGGAGTGTAGAGGTGGGTGTGGGTGGGGTGTGTGAGTGGTGTGGGTGGGGTGTGTGGGGGTGTGGTGGGGAGTTGTGGGGTGTGGGTGGGGTGTGGGGTGTGGGTGGGGTGTGGGGTGTGGGTGGGGGTGTGGGGGTGTGGGTGGGGAGTGTGTGTGTTGGTGGGGAGTGTAGGGTGTAATTGAGGTGTGAGGTGGTGGTGTAGGTGGGGGTGTAGAGGTGGGTGCAGGTGGGGAGTGTGGAGGTGTGTGGGTGGGGGTGTGGGGTGTGGGTGGGGGTGTGGGGGTGTGGGTGGGGTGTGGGGTGTGGGTGGGTGTGGGGTGTGGTGGGGAGTGTGGGTGTGGGTGTGGGTGGGGGTGGGGTGGGTGTGGGTGGGGGTGTGGGGGTGTGGGTGGGGTGTGGAGGTGGGGTGTGGGGTGGGTGTGGGGTGTGGGTGGGGAGTGTGGGGTGTGGGTGGGGGGTGTGGGGTTGTGGGTGGGGTGTGGGGTGTGGGTGGGGGTGGGGGTGTGGGTGGGGAGTGTGGGTGTGGTGGGTGGGGGTGGGGTGTGGGGTGTGGGTGGAGTGTAGAGGTGTGAGTGGGGAGTGGGGGGTGAGAGTGTGGGGTGTGGGTGGGGGTGTGGAGGTGTGGGTGGGGAGTGTAGAGGTGTGGGTGGGGTGTGGGGTGTGGGGGTGTGGGGGTGTGGGGTGGGGTGTGTGGGTGTGGTGGGGGTGTGGGGTGGGTGTGGGTGGGGGTGTGGGGGTGGGGTGTGGGTGGGGAGTGTGGGGGTGGGTGTGGGTGGGGGAGTGTGGGGTGGGTGTGGGTGGGAGTGTGGGGGTGGTGTGGGTGGGGGGTGGAGGTGTGGGGTGGAGTGGGGGTGTGGGTGAGGTGTGGGGGTGTGGGTGAGTGTGGGGGTGTGGGTGGGAGTGTAGCCGGTGTGGTGGGGAGTGTGGGGTGGTGTGTGGGTGGGGTGTAGGGGGTGTGGGTGGGGTGTGGGGTGTGGGTGGGGTGTGGGGTGGGTGTGGCAGGTGGGGGGTGTGAGGGTGTGGGTGGGGTGTGGGGTGTGGGTGGGGGGTGTGGGTGGGGTGTGGGGGTGTGGGTGGGGTGTGGGGGGTGTGGGTGGGGGTGTGGGGTGTGGGTGGGGGTGTGGGGGTGTGGGTGGGGAGTGTGAGGGTGTGGGTGGGGGGTGTGGGGGTGTGGGTGGGAGTGTGAGGGATGTGGGTGGGGAGTGTGGCGGGTGTGGGTGGGGGTGTGGCGGGTGTGGGTGGGGTGTGGGGTGTGGGAGGGGTGTGGGTGTGGGTGGGGAGTGTGGGGGTGTGGGTGGGGGTGTGGTGGGTGTGGGTGGGGTGTGGGGTGGGTGTGGGTGGGGTGTGGGGGTGGTGTGGGTGGGGGTGTGGGGTGGGTTGGGGTGGGGTGGGGGTGTGGGTGGGTGTGGGGATGTGGGTGGGGTGTGGTGGGTGGGTGTGGGTGGGGGTGTGGGTGGGTGGGGGTGTGGGGTGTGGGTGGGGGTGGTGGGGTGTGGGTGGGGTGTGAGTGGTGGGGGAGTGTGAGGGTGTGGGTGGGGGTGTGGGGGTTGGTGGGGGTGTGGGGATGTGGGTGGGGGAGTGTACAGGGTGTGGGTGGGGTGTGGGGTGTGGGTGGGGTGGGGATGTGTGGTGAGGTGTGGGGTGTGGGTGGGGGTGTGGGGGTGTGGGTGGGGGAGTGTGGGGGTGGGTGGGTGTGGGGGGTGTGGGTGGGGTGTGGGGGGGTGTGGGTGGGGTGTGGTGGGTGTGGGTGGGGGTGTGGGGTGGGTGTGGGTGGGGAGTGTGGGGGTGGGTGTGGGTGGGGGTGTGGTGGGTGGGTGTGGGTGGGGGAGTGTGGCAGGTGTGGGTGGGAGTGTGGTGTGGGTGGGGAGGTGTGGGGTGGGTGTGGGTGGGGTGTGGGTGTGGGTGGGGAGTGTGGGTGTGGGTGGGGGAGTGTGGGGTGTGGGTGGGGTGTGGTGGGTGTGGGTGGGGTGTGGGGTGGGTGTTGGTGGGGGTGTGCAGGGGTGTGGGGTGTGGGGTGTTGGTGGGGAGTGTGGCCGGTGTGGGGTGAAGGTGTGGAGGGTGTGGGTGGGGAGTGTGGTGGGTGTTGGTAGAGGTGTAGTGGGTGTGGGTGGGGTGTGGGGGTGGGTGTTGGTGGAGTGTGGCAGGTGTAGGTGGGGAGTGTGGGGTGGGTGTTGGTGGGGGTACAGGGTGTAGATGGGGGTGTAGGGGTGTGGGTGGGGGTGCCGGTGTTGGTGGGGAGTGTGGGGGTGGGGTGTGGGTGGGGTGTGTGGTCGGTGTGGGTGGGGATGTGGTAGAGTGTTTGGTGGGGGGTGTGGTGGGTGTGGGTGGGGTGTGTGTGTGGGTGGGGTGTGGTGTGGGTGGGGAGTGTAGAGGGTGTGGGTGGGGTGTGTGGGGTGTTGGTGGGGTGTGGGGGTGGGTGTGGGTGGGTGGGGTGGGTGTGGGTGGGGTGTGTGGTCGGTGTGGGTGGGGAGTGTAGAGGGGTGTGGGAGGGGAGTGTGGCCGGTGTTGGTGGGGGAGTGTGGGGGTGTGGGTGGGGGTGTGGCAGTGTTGGTGGGGGAGTGTGGGGGTGGGTGTGGGTGGGATGTGTGGTCGGTGTGGGTGGGAGTGTGGGGTGTTGGTGGGGGGAGTGTGGGGTGTGGATGGGGGGAGTGTTGAGGGTGTGGGTGGGGTGTAGAGGGTGTGGGTGGGGGGTGTGGGGGTGTGGGTGGGGTGTGGGGTGTGGGTGGGGGTGTGTGGGGTGTTGGTGGGGTGTGGGGGTGGAGGTGGGGAGTGTGGGGTGGGTGTGGGGGTGTGGGTGTGGGTGGGGAGTGTAGGGGTGTGGGTGGGGGGTGTGGGGTGTGGGTGGGGGTGTGGGGTGTGGGTGGGGTGTGTGTGGGGAGGGAGTGTTGCGGTTGGTGGGAGTGTAGAGGGTGTGGGTGGGGAAGTGTAGAGGTGGGTGTGGGTGGGGTGTGGGGTGGGTGTGGGTGGGGGTGTGGTCGGGTGTAGGTGGGGAGTGTGGGGTGTGGGTGGGGAGTGTGGTGTAGGTGGGGAGTGTGGGGGGTGGGTGTGGGTGGGGGTGTGGGGTGGGTGTGGGTGGGTGTGGGGTGGAGTGTAGCCTGTGTGTAAGTGGGGAGTGTAGAGGGTGTGGGTGGGGGTGTGGGGTGTAGATGGGGAGTGGCCTGTGTGGGTGGGGAGTGTGGGGTGTGGGTGGGGTGTGGCCTGTGTGGGGTGGGTGTGGGGTGTGGGTGGGGGTGTGGGGGGTGTGGATGGGGTGTGTGGTGTGGGTGGGAGTGTGGGGTGTGGAGTGGGGGTGTGGGGTTGGGGTGTGGTGGGTGGGGTGTGTGTGATGGTGTGAGAGTGTGTGTGTGGGGAGAAACCTGTCTGTAAATAGCAACAGTCTGGTGGGTCAGGTGTAGTAGAGGATCTGGACACCGTATCTGCTAGTAAAGATCCTGAGCGCCTGCAGATACACACACACACACACACACACACACACACACACACACACACACACACACACACACACACACACACACACACCACACTCTCTTTCAAGCACCAGACATACAAACATACACATAACCTCTCTCTGATTCCTTGTTCATCCCCTTCCACTTTATCCATTAATCCATTTTCCCTGATTTATCCATCTATCGTATTTTATCAACGTCTTATGAAGCTTCTCTATAAGACGCATCATCTCCTCGTTCATAGAATTTATAATAGCATCTCAACACTTTACTTAACCGATCTGAAAAACAAATGATGATCGGATTCTTGAATTAACTTTCCACACTTATGGTTCTCGATAGCAGGTACAAAGGAACGGCTCTTGAACGGCTGAAGAATGGCTTTGAGGAACATCTCTCTATGAACGGCTCTGAGGAACTACTCTTAAGAAAGGTTGTGAGGAACGGCGGCCCCACCAGAGTAATTTTAGGTCACAGCACGTGTAGGTGGGGGGGCCAAGGAGAACGGTGGTGTAATTTGTTTTAGTAAGATGAGACCGTAGGGTGTTTGGTGGTGGTGATGATGATGACGGTAGTGATGATGATGATGACGGTAGTGATGATGATGATGATGATACTACTTGTAGTGATGATGATGATGATGATGATGACGACTTGAAAAGGATGATGATGATGACACTGGGTAAGATGACGAAAGCATGATGATGATGATGACGGAGTTGATGATGATGAATATGACGATGACGGTAGTGATGATGAGATGATGATACGGTAGTGATGATGATGATGACGGTAGTGATGATGATTAATGATATGACTTAGTGTTGATGATGACGGTGTGTTGAGATGATGATGATGAATGAGCGACATATGATGATGATGACGGTAGTGATGATGATGATATTACATGATTGCAGCGTTGATGATGATGATGATGAATTTAGTTGATGATGACGGCAGTGATGATGATGATGACGGCAGATGATGATGACGATGATGATGATTGTGTTTACACGATGATGATGACTTTGAAAGTTGATGATGACGGTAGTGATGATGATGGATGATGATATTGACGGTAGGATGAGATGACATTTACGATGACGGTAGTGTTGATGGTTAGATTAATTGAATTTAGTGTTGATGATGACGGTAGTGATGACGACGATGATGATTATGGAAAAGGATGATGATGATGATGATGATGACGGTAGTGATGATGATGATGATGACGGTAGTGTTGATGATGATGACCGTAGTGATGATGATGATGATGATGATGACGGTAGTAATGATGATGATGATGATGATGACGGTAGTGATGATGATGATGATGATGACTTTAGTGTTGATGATGACGGTAGTGTTGTTGATGATGATGATGACGACGGATAATAATAAAGATAATAAGCCTAACACAAGCTAACCTACCCAAACTTACACAAAACACCTAAGTCAACGTAACCTCCACCCCACCTAATACACTCTGGAGTCTAATCTAACCTGACCGAACATTTGGTTATCGAAGGAAAATTCTGGTCCTGTTTCTGATCCGGGTTCGTCACTGACTTCCCTCATTTCCCTCCTTCCTCCCTTTCCTTTCCACCTTCCTCTGTACCTATGAGATCTCTAAGTCCGAGTTGTATTAAGATATTTGGTAAAGAATTAAACACGCTGGTTTGGTCGACGCGAGGATCGGTTGTTAAAAATAGCACATTGATGACAAATGTCGTCCACTGTTATTAATACTAAGGTGGTGAAAAAATATCCATATGTACAAAATAATTTTAAACACAAGTAACTCGCATGTACACAAACATTAAAACCTAGTCCTCATCTCTCAGACTATTTCCGTTGTCAGTAAATAATTCACTTCAGTTACCCATCCCTCCCTCCAACTCGCTCTTAGAAAACGATGAACACGATAAAAAAATATATACATTCCAGTTGGGTTTTTTGGCTAATGCTGACAATAGTAAGTAATTAAACTAATACCTTAATAATTCAGATTCAACCCCCCCCCCCCAAACCCCCAACTGTGGTCACTATAATCTCAACTTTTTTTGAGAGAGAGAGGGGGGGCGGAGGGGGGAGGGGGGGGGAAGGGGGAGAGGGGGAGAGAAGAACTTGTTAGTTTTCCCCGACAACAAAAACATTGTGGACGACTGCTTCTGTGGACACGACCCAAAGTAATTTTTCAGACCTAGTTGTTGTCCCTCGTAAAAACTGCTTCACAATTTTTCCTCACTCTCGCTCCAACAAATTTACTGCATTTTTTCTGTCTTTAGTTCCTTATTTGTCGCCTTGTCTGGTTTCCTATCTATCTACTTATCTGTGTATTCTTTATTATCAATCAGTAACAAAGTGGCTGTTTATCTATCAAACTATGAATTCATCTATCTCTTCCCTTACTTATCCAGTCTCTCTCTCTCTCTCTCTCTCTCTCTCTCTCTCTCTCTCTCTCAAAGTACCATCATCTGAAACTAATCTAACCACAACAAACTGACGGTTGTTGACAGGTTTGGTTAAGTTAGATCCCATTTAATTAGATTAATAAAGGTCTAGATTTCATTTGTTATTCTCTACACACAAAAAAGGGAGTACAACATCTGGCTCCTGAGGTAATAAACAACAAAGGTTATATCCGGCTCCTTAGGTAATAATGAACACAAAGGGTTATATCCGGCTCTTTAGCAAATATAAACAACAAAGGTTATATCCGGCTCCCTAGCAAATATAAACAACAAAGGATTATATCATAACACAACTCGAAATATAAACAATAAGGGTTATATCAAACTCCTCAAGCAATATGACAACAAAGTGTTATGTCAAAACCATGGCAATTATAAACAACAAGGGGTTATATCCGGCTCCTTAGCAAATATAAACAAGAAAGGGTTATATCCTGCTAACTCAGAAATATAAACAATAAAGGGTTATATCCGGCTCCTAAGCAAATATAAACAACAAAGTGTTATATCCGGCTCCTAAGCAAATATAAACAACAAAGTGTTATATCCGGCTCCCTAGCAAATATAAACTGAGATCCGGACACCGAATTGGTAGCCAGGGCCGTCAAGAGAAACACAGGTCTAATACTAACGAAACACAAGTCTAATACTAACGAAACACAAGTCTAATACTAATGAAATACAAGTCTAATACTAACGAAACACAAGTCTAATACTAATGAAATACAAGTCTAATACTAACGAAACACAAGCCTAATACTAACGAAACAAATACAATACTAACGAAACACAAGTCTAATACTAACGAAATACAAGTCCAATACTAACGAAATACAAGTCTAATACTAATGAAATACAAGTCTAATACTAACGAAACACAAGTCTAATACTAACGAAACAAATAGAATACTAACGAAACACAAGTCTAATACTAACGAAATACAAGTCCAATACTAATGAAATACAAGTCTAATACTAACGAAACACAAGTCTAATACTAACGAAACAAATAGAATACTAACGAAACACAAGTCTAATACTAACGAAATACAAGTCCAATACTAACGAAATACAAGTCTAATACTAACGAAACACAAGTCTAATACTAACGAAACACAAGTCTAATACTAACGAAACACAAGTCTAATACTAACGAAATACAAGTCTAATACTAACGAAATACAAGTCTAATACTAACGAAACAAATAGAATACTAACGAAACACAAGTCTAATACTAACGAAACACAAGTCTAATACTAACGAAACACAAGTCTAATACTAACGAAATACAAGTCTAATACTAACGAAACACAAGTCTAATACTAACGAAATACAAGTCTAATACTAACGAAACACAAGTCTAATACTAACGAAATACAAGTCTAATACTAACGAAACACAAGTCTAATACTAACGAAACACAAGTCTAATACTAACGAAACACAAGTCTAATACAAACGAAACACAAGTCTAATATTAACGAAACACAAGTCTAATAATAACGAAACACAAGTCTAATACTAACGAAATACAAGTCTAATACTAACGAAACACAAGTCTAATACAAACGAAACACAAGTCTAATATTAACGAAACACAAGTCTAATACTAACGAAACACAAGTCTAATACTAACGAAACACAAGTCTAATACTAACGAAACACAAGTCTAATACAAACGAAACACAAGTCTAATACAAACGAAACACAAGTCTAATACAAACGAAACACAAGTCTAATACTAACGAAACACAAGTCTAATACTAACGAAACACAAGTCTAACACAAACGAAACACAAGTCTAATACTAACTCCTTGACAAAGCGGCGTAATGTGTTCTCAAAAGCGTTCGATGTAAAGGCAACCAACCGCTCCCAAACTGCAAGTCAGGGTCGGACCATTAAAATGAGTCACAGGAAGAAAATATTTTTTTTTGTGAAAGTACGAGTCAAAGAGAAACCTTTTAAGAAAGTCAAGAGTAAAAATATAATAAGTTAATCTTTTAATTGAGTTCAAGTTGAAAATATTTTTTTTTTACAATATGTCCCAAGTCAAAATTACTGTAAACCTTCGAAATTATGCCCAGGTTAAAAATAAACTTGAAAAAAATATGTCCAAATAAAAATTAAACCTTTCAAATGATGTCCAAGTTGAAAATAAACCTAAAAAATATGTTCATCAAAAATTAAACCAAGTTTAAAAAAAATATGTCAAAGTCAAAGGGACATTATGAAATTTACAGTATAAGCAACAATGAGAAAAACAAAATAAACAAGAGAGAGGAAAGAAGGAAAGGGGAGGAGGAAAGGAAAATAAAATGCGATGAAAGGGAAGAGGAGGGAGAACAAGAAACAATAAAAAGGAGAAAAGAAAGAGGAGGGAAGGAAAAGGAGGAAGGAGGTTTTCTTGTTCAAAAAGTGGGACAGGTGAAAAGGAGAGAGAATAAAACAGAAGAGGGAAGAAGGAAGGAAAGGAAGGGGGTGAAAAGGAAGGAAGAAGGAAGGGAGGGAGGAGGGAGAAATAAAAGAAGAAAAGGAAGGAGCAAATGGGAAGGAAGGAAAGAGAAGGGGAAGGAAGGAAGGAAGGAAGGAAGGAAGGAGGAGGGGAGGAAAACAAAAGAAGAGAAGGAAAGGAAAGAAAGGAGGGAAGGAAGGAAAGAAGGAAGGAAGGAAGGAAAAGAAAAGAAAAGGAGAAGGAAGGGTCTGAGTATTTAAATTAGAGTGGAGACTCTTACAGGAGAACTTAATCCCTCCTTCCCTTCCAGGCTACGGCCCATCTTCATAAACACCACCTGTGAGCCAGCTGGCCTCCTCAACCACCTGTCAACCTCTTTAACCTCTCAGATGGTCCAGTATCGCCTCCCTGTAACACACAAGAACCACCTGGATTCCAAACCACCTGTCAACTTCGATTATTTCTCAGATGGTCCTGCAGCTGGCCTCCCTCAACCATCCCAGGTGGTCCAACAGCTGTCTCTGTACCACCGAGAACCCAATAATTATAATTTATCAGATGGTCCAACAGCTGGCGTGAACTCCCATGAGAAGAAAAAGAAAAAAAGAAAAAGAAGAAAGAAGAAGAAGGAAGGAAGACGAAGAAAGAAGAAAAGAATTTAAAAGAAAATGAACACATAAGGAAAGGAGAAAAAAGAGACAAATTAAAAACAAATGAATAAAAAGTGAAGAAAAACCTTGAGACAAGAAAACCAGAACAAAATGAAAATGAAAAAGAAATACAAAGAAAATAGGAATGAAGAAACCCTCAGAAGCCTTCACTGTCTTGCCTGATCAATCCGGCTCAAGTGTCGGGGGACGCCTAGCAAGACGCAGAGTGCAACAGCCCAGTTGATCAGCTAATTGAGCAGGAGAGAGAGAGAGAGTAAATGAATTGTGTGTAAGTGTTTTATGTATGTATGTACACACAGAACCTTGACAAGTTACACATCAGCTTCAAACTAAGCAACATCGCCCACCACCACAACATAACCCGGATTAAAGAGGGTCAGGTAACCCTAATTTAGGTCTCCCCCTCTTTAACCCTACCTGGAATATCATTATGCCTACCCCTACCTCATCCTATTCTACCTTACCTTAATCTAACCTAACCTAACCTAATCTACCCTAACCTATTCCTCTCCATAACTTAACCTAACCTAATCAACCCTAATCTACCTAACCTAACTTAACTCAGGCCTAACGTGATCTAACCTAACCTTTAACTCAACCCAACAAATCCTAACCAACCAAACCTAACCCAACCTAATCTATACATCTCTCCTATCGTTGTTTATCCAATCCTACGAACAAAGGATATATATTTACCATAAATCTTTACCTAATACATCCTTGTGGTAATCCTAATTCATCCTACAACATTAACCCTTATACATCCTACCGTTAACCCTAGCTTAATGCATACTAGTGTTAATCCTAATCCATCCTAGTGTTAATTCTAATGCATCCTTGTGTTTATCCTAATGTATCCTACCGTTAACCTTAAGACATATCTAATTCATCCTGAGCATATAACCCGAGCCTACATCCTCCTCCTCCTGCTGCTCAATCCTTGCTCTAATTTATCTACCTAACCGAACATACACCCCCTTATTACTCCTGGGAATAACACCTGGTAATTACTCCGAGAAGATCATACCCGGGGTAATTAGTTCATCCCACGTGCTCTTATAATTATACAGTATATATATTTCATAATGACATCTACTACTACTACTACTACTGGTGTAACATGGCTGCTATTATCGTAAGAATTTATAGTTTCATTAATATTTTAGGGTTAATATTATCGTCGCTATCAGTAGGTAGTATTACTATTTCCTATTATTACTGTCATTACCATTACCGGGGCAAGGTTAAGGTTAGGGGGGTTAATATGGTTAAGGGTTAAGTTCCTGCCGCAGCCAAGTCAATGTTAACTGCCCGCGATACTACAACGACTATACTACTACTAACGGTACGAAGCAAGACTGATCGACCCCAAGTTGCAAGGGTCTGTTTAATCCCCCCCTTCCTCCCCCCCTCCTCCTACTACTGCTACTACCACTACTATGCTAATCAATACTATTTCTACTTTAGTCCCTGATGAAATTTATCAAAAGTTTCTAAGGTTGTAAAACGACAAGTAGTGAGAGTATACTCTCTCTCAACGGCTTCGCGTTCCTTTCCACAAAAGTTTTTGATTTAATACCGAAAGAGACTTGGCCAATTAATGCCCTCCAGCGCCAAGACGTCACCCAGCCCCCACATGGAGCCTCGCCATTCGACCAATCCACAAATGTGATGACAGACGCCGCCGGGTTGAGACGATACAATTGGTCCTCCACGCCCGCCTGAAGTATGTTAAAAGAAAGCCACTGTAATTTTCTTCATGCATGACGAGTTAAGGTTGAACCGTGTACGACTGAACTACGGGATTACCGTCATGTATACTGTATGAGCGGGTATATTTTTATGCTTGTATTTTATTTACAGTAGGACGTGTAAATGCAATGCCGTTACAAACTAAACATTACTTTATATTCTTGTTGACGTATATGTGTCGGAAATAATAACAATGAGTTTATGTTATCTATATATAGAACGCCTAATTGTATTTATTCATGAATGGAATCGTAACAAAGAGAAGGATGACGACGACTCCGGCGTCACTCGGAACTCACATCAACAAAGGATCACCAAACGCCTCCTGATAAAGACTATCATGCCGCACAAAATTGAAGAACAAATATCGTGGCCGTGATATGCCCTAGGGTGATTAATGAACCAAAACAGATCACATTCGATAAGCAACGCTGTGCAAATTACATGTTTCTCGATAGCCCTCTTCCACACTTGCCAAACTTCCCACACACACATATTCCATAGGCGACGTTGCCAACTCCTCCGGGATGACTCACCGTATTGACTGGAAACACTCCCGATACCCCATTATAATTGGATAATGCAAAGGATTAACTTTAATAAATAGGTAAAATGCTCAACGAATATATAAAATAATGCACATAAACCATTAAAATATGATAAATATTTTCATAAGATCTCAAAAAGAACCAAAGAGACAAAAATATACAAGTACGGTCGTCCCAAGTCGGCGCCGGGAACAAACAAACGAACACTAGGAGGAGCTGGGGCGGGAAACCCATGGGCGCAGGCACGGCGGCCAGCTGAGCCACCCACAGACATTACTCACACGTTTTTTTACACTCCACTTTATCAGTATCAATAGGATTTATTGGTACTAATACTATCACCACTAAGAAGAGCTCATGCTATGATATTTCAGGTAAAATTATCTTCATTTGCTACAAAGACAATTAATTAATTATTGATCTGTCATAACTTACCAGTAACATGAGTCACCCAGTAACACCATCTACAGTATATCCCAAAAACATCGATACATTCTTAGGGGGTGATAAAATTTCATTCGACTCAAAGGAGAAGAAATTCAACTACGTCGTTCTGAGAAAAAAATAAATGGTGAACTTACGTACTGTAGACAGATCTTATATTACGGGGAGGCTGTGTGGGGCGACCACAGCTAAGGTGGCCATAACGAAATAATGATGGCGTCACTGTGGGAATAACTATGAGACGGATCATCCAGACAGCGTGCGTGTACTATATACTACCACAGCTAGTTGTAACAAACGCCGAATATAAAACTACCAAGCTAACCTAACTTACCTGACTTGACCTTATATCACCCGACACATATTCCACCTTGAACTAGTTTGTCCAATAACATTTTAGTGGGTAGGATTCTGTTTGGTGGGGAAGTGTCTGGTAGAATGTTTGTGGCGGCTGTCGTCGGTGCATCACCTAACCCAGCAGGGCGGGTGACAGGGATGAGCTCAACACGTCACAAAGAACTCACTGGCCGAAATAATTCAATCCAACACGTGAACTACTGCTGGGAGCGACCACCACCTCCGGGCCTCTATACTGCTGGAACGCTGCACACAGGTGTATACTGTACAATATATATATATCAACACTATTAGTTCTTTCAGGGTAAATCAACATGGATAATATTTTCGGGACATACAAAGCATGATTCCTAATATCTTCCACCTAGAGGTGAGGTGTTGGAAGGGGTGAGGTGTTGGGGGGGGTGAGGGTGTTGGGAGGGGGTGAGGGTGTTGGGAGGGGGTAGGGTGTTGGAAGGGGGTGAGGGTGTTGGGAGGGTGAGTGTGGAAGGGGGTGAGGTGTTAGAGGGTGGGGGTGTTGGGAGGGTGAGGGTGTTGGGAGGGTAGGGTGTGGGAGGTGGGGGTGTTGGGAGGGTGAGGGGGTGTTGGAAGAGGGGGTGAGGGTGTTGGGAGGGTGAGGGTGTTGGGGAGGGTGAGGGGTGTTGGAAGGGGTGAGGGGTGTTGGGAGGGGGTGAGGGTGTTGGGGAGGGGGTGAGGGTGTTGGGAGGGGGTGGGGGTGTTGGGAGGGGGGAGGGTGTTGGGAGGTGAGGGGTGTTGGGTGAGGTGTGTGGGGGTGAGGGTGGGATGGGGGGGGTGAGGTGTTGGGAGGGGGTGAGGGTGTTGGGAGGTGAGGGTGTTGGGAGGTGAGGTGTTGGGAGGGGGTGAGGTGTTGGGAGGGTGATGGGCAGGGCCAGAGTTAATGCAACCAAAGAAGATATTAGGGCAGGGGTTGAGGTAGAGGCCAGGCTGTAAACTGGTCCAAGAAATGGTCTCCCAACACGAAGGGTGACGACATGAAGCGCCCCCCTCCTCCCTGTGTGATACCCGCAGCCTAATGTCACAATACATTCAACAGTTGCTCAAAACATTAATAATAGCAACAATAATACTGTATTATAACAAATGATCAACTGTATAAATATAAGTAAATAAATAATATAAAAAACACAAAACCAAAAATACTGAAATGCAATATTACGATACGAATAATCACAGGGAAACAAACCATTGTTAACTTAACATAAGAACAAAAGCTAAACAAATATCTTTCCCCACCCTGAAAGTCTTACAGTCCACAGTATGAACTCGGAGACAAAAACAGCAACACATCGCTCAGTGTGTGTGTGTGTGGCCACCGTCACATGTTAGGTACAGAGGCTCGGTAAAACTGAAAAACTGCACCCCATCGTGAAATCTTTGGCGCGCCAGAAAACGCATCACTGAGCCGCTGACCTCACACGATCCTTGAGTACAGTACAATGTTGAACAAGAGAATCATTGGTTACCTTAAGTACTTACAATACCTTAAAGAGGAAATATAATGAGGCAAAAAAATATAATAAACTTGCACAACAATATATATTTTTTTTAATTTTCATAAAGTTTTAAAATTTATGGTCTGTCCTGAAATGAATTGTCACTAAATGATATAATTCCATACGTTCGCGTTTTTTTCTTCTATAAGCATACGTAAGAATCCACAATATATCGGCTGAATTCAAACAGTGATCTAAACAAAAACGTCCAGTACGTAGCCTCATTAGTGAAGGGAAAAACATAATTAATGTTCTCTCTGTAGCCTCATCGTCTTCTGTCACAACTTAGTGTAAAAAAAAAAAACATAACTCGGACACTGCGCCACCAACACGGAATTAAAAGTTTTCTCCAGAATGAAGTTTTTGCAACGAGTGAGTGAGTGAGTGAGTGTACGATGTAGGGAACTTCGAGCGTTGTAGAGTGCACCCACACCCACCCACGCACGAATATTTCCCTATCATCCTATACATACACCCACATTCACCCACCCAACACCCACACCTACTTTATTATTATACAGATGCACACCCATCCTAACATGCAGCTTAAACACACCCCACACAACCCACACACCTAGCCATCCACCGACACAGGCAGGTAAACCACACACCTACCCACACACACACCAAGTAAACACACACACACATCCACCCCACACAGGTAATCAAATACCCACAAACACACACACACACACACAGACAAGGTACACACACACACAGATAAACACACACACACACACACACACACACACACACACACACACACACACACACACACACACACACACACACACACACACACACCACATTTACGGCAAAACGGAGGTTAGGAGATAATAATCATATTTGGCAGACAGGTTGGCTTTTTCCTCCAAACTCTCAGAGGTAATTCTAATGTTGTCAAAGAGACAAGTTCATCTACATCCAGTTGGGGGGGCAAGGGGAAGGGGAGGAACACGGAGGGGAGACGAGGTGGGAGGAACACAAGGGGAGGGAGGGAGAACACAAGGAGAGGGAGGGACACAAGGAAGGGGAGGGAGGAACACAAGGGGGAGACGAGGTGGGAGGAACACAAGGGAGGAGGGAGGAACACAAGGGAGGGAGGGAGGAACACAAGGGAGGGAGGGGAAGAACACAAGGGAGGGGTGGGAAAGAGGTGGTGATAAAAAGTAAACAAGGGTAGAAACTGGGTGAGGGAGGGAGAAGGGAGAGGTGGGAAGGAGGAAGAGGTGGTGGAAATAGTAAACAGAGAGAAGAGATCTTGGAGACGTTTACTGAATCCAAAGCTGCAATGCGACGGTGTTAAGGTAAAAAGACCAGAGCCAAGTACCGCAGTTGTGGGGATAAAACCTTCCTTAAGCGACAGTTGTGGGGAATAAAACCTTCCTTAAGCTTGACAGTTGTGGGGGAGAGGGACTGTGTTTTATGAGTAGGCAGGTGGTTGTGTCAAGGGAAGGTGTCAAGTCTCCATGAAGGGAAGGGGGGAGGAGGGAGGGAGGGGAAGGGAAGTGGGGAGAAGAAGGGGGAGGGAAGGGGGAGGAAGGGAGGAGGTGGAAGGGGGAAGGAAGGGGGTTAAGTGCCATATTCTGAAAGTCGATGAAGGACCATTTAGGGGTCGAGTAGTGAATATTTCGAGGCAAGAAATTTATCTTCACCCATGTCCACGTATGTCTGGTCGTGGGCACCTTCCTCCCACACAACACCCATGTCCACGTATGTCTGGTCGTGGGCACCTTCCTCAACACAACACCCATGTCCACGTATGTCTGGTCGTGGGCACCTTCCTCAACAAAACCATGTCTGGTCGTGGGCGCATCCTCCACACAACACCCATGTTCACGTATGTCTGGTCGTGGGCACCTTCCTCAACACAACACCCATGTCCACGTATGTCTGGTCGTGGGCACCTTCCTCCACAACACCCATGTCTGGTCGTAGGGCACCTTCACACAACACCCATGTCTGGTCGTGGGCACCTTCCTCCACACAACACCCATGTCCACATATGTCTGGTCGTGGGCACCTTCCTCCACAAAACCCATGTCACGTATGTCTGGTCGTGGGCACCTTCCTCCACACAACACCATGTCTGGTCGTGGGCACCTTCCTCAACACAACACCCATGTCTGGTCGTGGGCACCTTCCTCCACACAACACCCATGTCCCCAATGTACTGTACATCTAGGTGTAAACACATCCCCTCATACAGTATTGGGTTCCTTGTTTATTTTCTCAAGTAAATTATAAAGTGTCAGTCTTGTTTTGATCAGCAGACATTACATAAACTTCTCAAAATATTAACAAAAGACAGATATTTATTTAAGAAAAAAAACACATTAATTTAAAGGCTTATTAATTCAACCATACGAGCATAAAAATCTCTCGTTCGCAAGACTAGAATATTAAAGCCATTACGATAACTCAACGAAGTATATTAAGACATGAAGCAGCAACAGACCTTAACAGCAAGATTCCCGACACCCACGAGCCGTAATAAGGTAATATCATCAGCTGCAAGTTAAAATTATATCCCTTAATGTCCCAAGTAATTAAAATTTAACTTCACAGGGGAAACGTATACACTGAAGGCATAATTTCAACCTTGTACGAGCCTAAAAACTTACAATTAGCAACTACAAGCTTTAATTATTTACTTTAATGACCAGGGACTTAAAATATTCAGTCTCCCTAAATTACTCTCATACGTATTCACACATATTTACCGACTTAATGGTAATGGTACGAGGCACGATACGCTGCTGACTGTGAACTGTGTTGTCTTAACTGTCAGGTATACACACTGACTGGTCCCACACTAGAGGGGTCTGATAAGTCTTGGTAACACTGACTGGTCCCACACTAGAGGGGTCTGATAAGTCTTGGAAACACTGACTGGATCAACACTAGAGGGGTCTGATAAGTCTTGGAAACACTGACTGGAACAACACTAGATGGGTCTCCTAAATCTCAACACAGACTGGGAACAACACTAACGGGGGTCTGAGAACATAATTGGTCACACTGACTCGACATAACTAAAGGGGTTTCACAACATAAAGGTCTTGGTAACACTGGACCTAAACTACAGTCTACCCATCACAAGGCGTAGTTAGTACTGCCTTGTTAGTAACCCATAGCTATCGCGTGGTTAGTACTGCCTTGTTAGTTACCCATGGCTATCGCGTGGTTGGTACTGCCTTGTTAGTTACCCACGGCTGCCATCGTGGTAGTACTGCCTTGTTTGTAACCCATAGCTATCGCGTGGTTAGTACTGCCTTGTTTGTAACCCATGGCTATCGCGTGGTTAATATTGATGTTGAACACTACCTCAGCCCACACAGTACACACCGAGGGTAGACTGATATCCACGTGTTAAATTACAGACCGCTACAGACAATTACAGCCAACTACAGACAATTACAGACAATTACAGACAGCTACAGACAATATATGCTTCACACATTTCTCAACTTCCTTTTACTTCGTGTCAATTATATTTATTACATTGTGTACTAACCTGGGGATCACCTGAAGATTAACCCTCCCCCATATGCTTATTTCACCTGATGATTAAACACCATTAATGTTACCTGGGAAGGGTTAGGTTAGGTTAAGTTAGGTTAGGTTAGGTTAGCGTTATGGTGGTTAATCTTCAGGTGAAATAAGCTGTGAGGGCTAATCATCAGGTGATCCCTAACTTGGTCAGGAATTAAAAAGAAAAAGAAACTTACAGTATATGGAAGCGTTAATACTCAATAAACAGTCATATTGTTCCGTGAATTATATGTACAGTATTAAAGACTTAATATAAAGTTGTATTTCAAACAATTTTAATTTACAAGAAGATGCAAATTAAATAGGAAGTTTTATAATCTTATGTAAAATATTTCTAGTATGGTTCTCGCCTCCTATTGGCCAAAAGTCACGGGTCACTCGTACCGATACACATAACAATAATTATGCTGATGGATGGTGGAACAACCCTCGGGTGGACCAGCATCCACGAGCTGCTGAATGCGAAGAATCAGGACACTAACACCTGCCCGGTCACCCTCTACCACAGCAACACAAACACCTGCCCGGTCACCCTCTACAGCAACACAAACACCTGCCCGGTCACCCTCTACCACAGCAACACTAACACCTGCCCGGTCACCCTCTACCACAGCAACACAAACACCTGCCCGGTCACCCTCTACCACAGCAACACTAACACCTGCCCGGTCACCCTCTACCACAGCAACACAAGACTCGCATACAGAGAAAAATTGTACGTGTATAAACATGTATACAAATAATACACAAACTTACTAAAGAATTACACGTATAAGTATATTACAAAAAATAAATCAATTTAATAATGTGATAGAATTAACATATACGTAGGTTACCCCTTGATGATTTTTATTTCTTGTGAATTATATATTGTGTACAAACTCACTAGGGAATTCCAATTAATTAAGACCTTTCACATCACACGTGTAATGCAACATACATTTCAATTCAAACTAATACTTTATACACGAGTCCTCACAGTTCAAAGGGCCGGACCCCAGTGAACGTGTTTGTACCAAAACGTAAAATATTTCCGCTCGTTACTAAAAAAATATCATCATTATCACCAACACTAATGCTATTATCATAATTCTCGTGTGTGTGTGTGTGTGTGTGTGTGTGTGTGTGTGTGTGTGTGTGTGTGTGTGTGTGTGTGTGTGTGTGTCCGTCCTATTTTGTAAACACGAACGCTGGAATAAACAAAGTTACACCAGACTTAATAATTCTTGAAGTAAAAAATTAAATTAAAAATGGTGTTTACAAAGGACAGCCTGAAGACCCCCCCCCTCCTCTTCCCTAGTCGAGAAGAAGTAGAGAAGAGAATGTAGTGAGGATAGAAGAGAATAATGAACATAGTAGAGAAGAGGAGAGAGGAAGAGAACATACTGGGGAGAACATGATAATTACCTCCTCCCCCTCCAAGATTAATTCACTTCAAGACTAACCGCCTAAACTCTAACCTAACCTAACCACAACATCCAGCGCTAGGGTGTTTAACTATCAGGTGAAATAAGCAGCGGTGGGGGGGAAGGGGGGCTAATCACCAGGTGACCCACGTACTATCATTATACACCAGAAACAAGTAAACATCCTCATCAACCACCACATCGATATCAGCCACCAAATTCCCTAAAGGATGGCCTTCCCCCTACCATCACCACTGACACCCTACCCACCACTGACCTACTACCACCACCATTGACACCCACTACCACCACCACTGACACCCACTACCACCACCACTGACACCCACTACCACTCACCCGTCTCATGCATCACCCTGCTAACACCCCCAGCACTACGCCCCTCACGTGCAGTGCTCGCCCCGCCCACCACCACTACCAACACTACATGAAATATGCATAACACGCATTCCTGAGTCCACAATGTAAACACAAGATATCCCTTGGTCACGTCTGTCAGGAGCTTATGAATGGGTGTCAGTTGTCATCTAGACTTAAAAATTTCCATTCCTTCTTCAGGTCTCAAAAACGTTCATTCCTTCTCCAGGTCTCAAAAACGTTCATTCTTTATCCAGATCTCTGAAAAACGTTCATTCCTTCTCCAGGTTTCAAAACTTCAATCCTTTTCTAGGTCTCAAAAACGTTCATTCCTTCTTCAGATCTCCGAAAACGTTCCTGGTCGACGAGACATTTTCAACTTGCGTGACCACCACTCCCTTAGACATATAATCGCTGGGAGACAAAAGGCACGAGGCACTGACGAGTGAACGTGACAAATCTCCTTTAATTAATTCACTCTTGATCCTAAAGTTACAGTGGTTAAGTTAACATGGGAGAGACGAGAAGTATTAGTCTGGTTGATCCAACCTCCCTCCTCCCTCCCTCCCTCCTCCCTCTCTCCCGAAATCAACGCCAAGGTAAACGCCAATCTTTCTCCTCGTCAGCCCTTCGTCAGTCGTTCTCCTTCGTCAGCAGATCTCATTCCCTGATGCTGCATACCACACTGAGCATTAAGTCCATAAGCGCATTACCAGGAAGGATCTCTCTAACTCTGGCACGCTCATAATCCTCTACACACACACACACACACACACACACACACACACACACACACACACACACACACACACACACAAAGTATCAAAGTATATATCTACAACCAAAACCCAAGTAACATGTGGAAAGGGAGGGGGGGGAGAAAAATGTAGAGGTTCCTAGTAATACTATAGACAAAAGTAGGCGAAAGTAGTGAGAGTTTCGCCATTCCCTGACAAAGAGACGACTGTAACCTAACCTTACCACTCGACTCCCCCCTCCTGCTACATTCCACCTATACTCCCCCCTCCTCATCTCATCCCTTCTTCCTCTCCTGCCTCTATACCCCTCTTATCTCCTCTTCTTCTCCCTCTATATACCCCATCCCCTCTCGACCCCCCATCCCCATTCCTTCTCTTCTTTATACTCCACACCATTCCCTCCCATCCCTTCCCACCCCAAGAACACCAAAAGTTTAGGTTAACTGGGTGCTATTTGGGGTCGTTTGTTTGGGAGAGGATTTAAGGTGGGAAACATTCTACTCCGATGGTTCTTCTTTCAACATGAGCTCTGATGGTGATGGGTAGTGGGGATGGGTGGGAGTGATGTGGGGTGGAGGGGAGTGATGGGATGAGGGGTGGAGGTGATGGGATGAAGGGATGAATGTGAAGGGGGATGGGCGACTCAAAAATACAAAACACACTACATGTATCAAGGAAGGTACACAGTATTATATTATGCTGAACTGCGTAACGGGAAGGAGGAGGAAGGAAGAGTAAAGGGAAGAGAGGGAAGAGGAATAAGGAAGGAGGAGGGAGAAGGATAAGGAGAGGGAGGACGAAGGAGAGGAGAAGGGAGGGAGGAGGACGAAGGAAGAGGGAAAAGGGAGGGGAAGGAGGAAGAAGAAAGAGGAAAAGGGAGGGGGAGGAAGCAAGAAGGAAGGAAGAAAGAAAGGAGGAGGGGGAATAAGAAAGAGAGGAAGGAGGAGGAAGGAAGAGAAAGAAAGGGGGGAGGAGGAAGAAGGAAAAGAGGGAGTAAAGGAGAAAGGAGAGGGAGGGAGGGAAGAGGAGGAAGGAATGCAGAAGAGAGAAGGGAATTAGAAGGTAAAGACCGAGGAAGGAGAACAAATAAAGTGGGAAGGAAAGAAGGAAGAAAAGGAGTAGGAATGGAAGAAGAAAAGAAACAAGGAGGAAGAAAGTGGAAAGGAATGAATGAATGAAGGAATGAATGAATGAAGGAAGCAAATCAAGGAAGAAGAAAATAGAAGAAAATAAGCAAAAAAAAGACACAAATAAGGAAATATAAACCGCAATAAAGAAAACAAACCAATAAACCCTGAAGAAATAAAGGAAGAAGAAATGAAACAATAGGTAAGAGGAGGAGGAAGGAAGGAGGAAGGAGGAAGGGAGGGAAGAGCGCTGCCCACCATTCAATAGAGCTGCCAGTCAACCGGACATGCAAGGAATAAGTGATAGTAACATCTCTTACTCCCCACCCCCTCCTCTTTCTCCAATCCCTCTCACCTCTCCCCGACAGACCCTCCAGGCTACTGCAGTTTACGCTTAACGTTTATTCTACACCGGCCGTCTTCACGAAATCCACCCGGGAACTATTTCCCCCACAAGAGGAATAAATCTCCCAAGAAAATTGTTTCCCACTACACAATATCTCTCGAAAATAATTTCCCACAGGAGGAATAATTATCTCATGAGTATTATTTCCCACAAAACATCTCCAAACTATTATTTCCCACCACCGGACAATATCTCCTGAGAATTACTTCCCACAGGAGGACATCTCTCAGCTTAAGTGAAGAGAAATTTGTTTATTTTCGACTCATCCTATAACACTATGGTCACTCCTGCCACCAATTCACTAGGGTGGGTTAAGATCTAATAGGATTGGAGACCATTAGATCTACAATCCTTTCAGGTAATGTATAGCTTCAAAAAGAAACAAAATGTTCATTGACTGTACGAATCAGACCTTTTAAAAAATGAATCACCTGTACGCATCAAGCTTTCCGAACACAGATGCCACCCTTCCGAGACACGGGTGGTGGTGCAGTACCTGTTCCACAAGGTACACATCAACACTGCAACAACGTACCTGTAATAAAGAGTGCATGGTTAGTCTGAGAGATTATCATGTGTGTGTGTGTGTGTGTGTGTGTGTGTGTGTGTGTGTGTGTGTGTGTGTGTGTGTCATATATAAAACAGAAGTGCCAATACATAAATCAATCACAAAAACATGTCCACACGCCGGCATGAATGGCAGTATATACAAGTCATATACATTACAAAAATAACAAAAGAAAGACAAATTGTTACCACACACACACACACACACACACACACACACACACACACACACACACACACACACACACACACACCAATTAAAGGTCTCCATATAGACGGTGATAGGTCATATTGGGTCCGAGACCTTGTGGGTCCCAGTAGCTTTAATAAGCCCTAACCTTATGAAACAATTAGGTTTGGGGCCCACTCGTAAGTTACCAGTCACAGTGGACCCCAATCCTAATGACTGCGTTAAGTTACTCGGCATATCAAGACTGATATGCATTATAACTGGGACGTATTAGAACTAGGGCCCATTAGAACTGTGACCTATAGCACTTTAGAGCTCATTACTAGGGCCTAATAGCACTAGGGCCCATTAAAACTCGGTTATGTTGGCACTGAGGCAAAATGGGACTAAAAGATCATGAGAACTAGAATCTATTAACACTAGGGCCCATTAGAACTAGAACCCTATAACCACTAAGGCTAAACTAGACCTTATACCGGGCCCATTATACCCCTAAATCAAAGATCACCTCCCCCCACCTCAATCACCCCAACAAGGCCGGGGTCTAAGAACTACAGTCCACCTACCTGCCTCTCACACCAGGTAAGACTTGGAGTAATCAAGAGCTTAGCTATTAAACACGATGCAGGTAAGTCGCTTTATTGTATATTCATCTCGGCTTAAGAGTGAACGACCAAGTCTTCATTACGCAAGTGCTTCGTGTTTTATTAATTATTATCATTATTATATTATTATTATTATTTATTATTATTATTACTGTGGCTATTCTCTCCTCCTCACAGCAGCTATAGTATTCCCTTTACTTAGGCTGAACACAAACAAGCTCTTCCTCAGTGGTCAAACTATTTCTTTCAGGTAATGGTGACGTTTACTGCAATGCACCAGACAGTTAAAGGTAATGTGTCAACTGGGTCTCTCAACAACCTAACCTAACCCAAAGTAACTTAACCGACCCCCCATCTTGACCTAATCTTATCTAACCGATCCATAACTTAACCTAACTTTACCTAACCAGTCTTTGACTTAACTTAATTAAACTCTAACTTAATCTAAGCTGACCTACCCAGCCCTTAACTTTAACCTAGCTTTATCTAACCAACATCACCCACCTAACTCAACCAAATCTTAACCTAACTTAACCATACCAAGTCAGTGCTTACAGTATAAAAATTCGGTGCGGTTCAGGGATTACTTTGGCCCCGTTAAATCCACTCAAGATGCGGATTTAATCGTATTATAGAAGGATTTATCGTACCAGCCTCTGTAACCATCTGAATCTAATCTGATTAAACGAGGATTAAACTGAGTACCATTTACACCTACTCTGATTTCATGGGATTAATTCAGGTGTGTGTTAACTAATCAAGGTTCATATCTAATCTAAATACAAAAACGATTAACCGAATAGTGTTTTCACAAATCCAAATTCAGATTAGAGGCAAGCATTAGTTGTATCTTGTCTACACCAAGCAAGAACCGAATCTAATCGTTACGCGAGAATTAATCCGATAGCGTTTTCGCCAATTCAAATACGGATTACAGGCACGAGGATTAACAGCTTGATTGTTGACACCAGTCTAGGCGCAGCACTACCAGGGGAGGGGGAGGGGATGAGGGGAAGGGATGGGGGAGGGGGATGGGGAGGATTAGGGGGGATGAGGGGAGGAGGGGGATGAGGGGAGGGATGAGGGAGAGAGGAGAGGGAGGAGGGAGTTATCACCACTGCCATCTGCTGGGATCATAATATGGTGGTAGTGGATGGTAATGGGTGGTAGTGATGGTGAGTGAGTGGGTGATAGTGATGGTGGTAGTGGGTGGTAGTGATGGTGGTAGTGGGTGGTAGTGATGGTGGTGAGTGGGTGGTAGTGATGGTGGTAGTGGGTGGTAGTGATGGTGGTAGTGGGTGGTAGTGATGGTGGTAGTGGGTGATGAGTGATGGTGGTAGTGGGTGGTAGTGATGGTGGTAGTGGGTGTGATGGTGGTAGTGGGTGATAGTGATGGTGGTAGTGGGTGATAGTGATGGTGGTGAGTGGGTGATAGTGATGGTGGTGAGTGGGTGATGAGTGATGGTGGTGGTGGGTGATAGTGATGGTGGTGAGTGGGTGATGGTGGTAGTGGGTGATAGTGATGGTGGTGGTGGGTGGTGGTGGGTGATAGTGATGGTGGTGAGTGGGTGGTAGTGATGGTGGTGGTGATGATGGTGGTAGTGGGTGATGTGAGTGATGGTGGTAGTGGGTGATGGTGGTAGTGGTGATAGTGATGGTAGTGGGTGTGGTAGTGATGGTGGTAGTGGGTGGTAGTGATGGTGGTAGTGGGTGGTAGTGATGGTGGTAGTGGGTGGTAGTGATGGTGGTAGTGGGTGATAGTGATGGTGGTAGTGGGTGATAGTGATGGTGGTAGTGGGTGGAGTAGTGATGGTGGTGGTGGGTGATAGTGATGGTGGTGAGTGGTGATAGTGATGGCGGTAGTGGGTGGTAGTGATGGTGGTAGTGGGTGATAGTGATGGTGGTAGTGGGGTGGTAGTGATGGTGGTAGTGGGTGTGGTAGTGGGTGGTAGTGGGTGATAGTGATGGTGGTGAGTGGGTGGTGAGTGGGTGATAGTGATGGTGGTAGTGGGTGGTAGTGATGGTGGTAGTGGGTGATAGTGATGGTGGTAGTGGGTGATAGTGATGGCGGTGAGTGGGTGGTAGTGATGGTGGTGGTGGGTGTGTAGTGATGGTGGTAGTGGGTGGTAGTGATGGTGGTGAGTGGGTGGTAGTGATGGTGGTGAGTGGGTGATGGTAATGGTGGTAGTGGGTGGTAGTGATGGTGGTAGTGGGTGGTAGTGATGGTGATAGTGGGGTGATAGTGATGGTGAGTGGGTGATGGTGATGGTGGTGGTGGGTGATAGTGATGGTGGTGAGTGGGTGATAGTGATGGTGGTAGTGGGTGATGGTGGTGGTGGGGTGGTAGTGATGGTGGTGAGTGGGTGGTAGTGGTGGTGATGATGGTGGTAGTGATGGTGGTAGTGATGGTGGTGATGGTGGTGGAGTGATGGTGGTGGTGGGTGGTAGTGATGGTGGTAGTGGTGATAGTGATGGTGGTAGTGGGTGATAGTGATGGTGGTGGTGGGTGGTAGTGATGGTGGTGAGTGGGTGATAGTGATGGTGGTGATGATGGTGGTGGTGGGTGGTAGTGATGGTGTGAGTGGTGGTAGTGATGGTGAGGTGATGGTGATAGTGATGGTGGTGGTGGGTGGTAGTGATGGTGGTAGTGGGTGATAGTGATGGTGGTAGTGGGTGATGAGTGATGGTGGTGGTGGGTGATAGTGATGGTGGTGGTGGGTGATGGTGATGGTGGTGGTGGGTGATAGTGATGGTGGTGGTGGGTGGTAGTGATGGTGGTGAGTGGGTGGTAGTGATGGTGGTGAGTGGGTGGTGGTGATGGTGGTGGTGGGTGATAGTGATGGTGGTGGTGGGTGATGGTGATGGTGGTGGTGGGTGATGGTGGTGGTGGATGGTGGTGGGTGGTGGTGGGTGTGGTGGTGTGGTGGGTGGTGGTGGTGGTGGGTGGTGGTTGAGTGGGTGGTAGTGATGGTGGTGAGTGGGTGATAGTGATGGTGGTAGTGGGTGTGGTAGTGAGTGGTGGTAGTGGGTGATAGTGATGGTGGTGAGTGGGTGGTAGTGGGTGATAGTGATGGTGGTAGTGGGTGGTAGTGATGGTGGTAGTGGGTGATAGTGATGGTGGTAGTGGGTGATAGTGATGGTGGTAGTGGGTGGTAGTGGGTGATAGTGATGGGTAGTGGGTGATAGTGATGGTGGTAGTGGGTGATAGTGATGGTGGTAGGTCTTCATCAGCCGTGATCCAGATGGCAATCAAAGAGGATGTTGGTGGTAGTAGTGGTAGGTCTTCTGTCTTTGTCGCAAGCTGGTAGGTGAACTACAGGAAGATGATGGTGGTAGTGGGGTGTAGTGATGGTGGTAGTGGGTGGTGATGGTGGTAGTGGGTGGTAGTGATGGTGGTGGTGGGTGGTAGTGATGGTGGTAGTGGGTGGTAGTGGGTGATAGTGATGGTAGTGGGTGGTAGTGATGGTGGTAGTGGATGTGTGGTGGTAGTGGGTGATAGTGATGGTGGTAGTGTGGTGGTGGGTGATGGTGATGGAAGTAGTGGGTGATAGTGATGGTGGTAGTGATGGTGGTAGGTCTTCATCAGCCGTCGCAGTCCAGATGGCAATCCAAAAGAGGATGTTGGTGGTAGTAGTGGTAGGTCTTCTGTCTTTGTCGCAAGCTGGTAGGTGAACTACAGGAAGATGATGGTGAGCCTTCATTCATAGTACTCGTAGGGCAGCAGGTGAACCACGGGAAATGGTGGTAATAGTGGTAGTAGGATAATGGTGGTAGTAGTAGTTGGCAGTAATGATGGTAAAAATACGGTGGTAGTGGTGATAGTAAGATGGTTGTAGTAATGGTGGTAGTAGTGGTGGTGGTAGTAATGGTGGCATTATTGGTGGTAGTAAGAAGATAATGGTAGTAGGAGTGGTAGGAAGATGGTGGTGGTAATAAATGATGGTGGTAGTAATGGTGGTAGGAAGATGGTGGTAGATGTTCCTCATCGGACGTCTTCCCGCACTGGACAGCTGGAGACAGTATCGAATTACACAGCTACGTTACCCCCTCCTCTCTCTCTCTCTCTCTCTCTCTCTCTCAGCTCGAAATGTGTGCATGCCGTGTGTACATCCATGAGTGGTCATGTACGTGGGTATATGTGCACCTGTATACCTCCTCAACATGAAGGTGAAATGGATCCTCGTCTTAAAGGGCCCCAACCTAACCATTCTCATGATCCTGGATAAGACCCACTAGGCCCCAATACACGTGTTGGGGCCCAGAAGGACTGGGGGCCCATGTAGAGCTGTAAAAACCCGCCAGTATCCTTTATGTCACGACACTCACTCACTCACGCTCACCTACGACACAATAGTGAGGCGGTTAACTGTGTTCTGTCATCCCTAGTAAAGGAAAGAGAAAATAACAGACAAATCTTTGTGAATCTATGACTATAATTGTATCTTAGGACACCATTACCTAACCTAACCTAACCTAACCTAACCTAACCTAACCTAACCTATGAGAGCCGTACAAGTTTTCCCACTTCCCACCAGCAACATATTATAACTGCTATATTATTTTCATCATCATCATTATTATTATTATTATTATTATTATTATTATTATTATTATTATTATTGTCAAATGGGCGCTTGAGTAGGCTGATCAGTGACGCCTGTACATATTTACCTAATGGCCACCTATACTAGAGGAGGCCATGCCGAGGGAAAGATAGCCAGTAGCCAACTGAACTATAAGCTATTATGTACAGTCATTATAAACGTTGACGGAAATATATCTTGGTATAATACTCAGTAGTGTCTTGGTGTGTGGAGGTGTGACCAGGAGAAAGGAGGAGGAGGAGGACGAGGAGAGGTAGAAAGAGGAGGACAGGAGGAGGAGAAAGCGGAGGAGGAAGGAGGAATGTGTACATCCTGGGTCGCCTCTCCAACACCACCGGCTAGGCCCCAGCACTCAGCACCACCCCAGGGCGACTGCGGGGAAGGCTCGACTCCCTCCTTCCTCTCTACCTCGCTCGTAAACTGTTGAGTATGACCGGTCAGAGTTGTTCCCTCCCTTCTGCCCTTAACCCCCCCTCCTTCGTTCTGTCATTCTTCTCCTCCCTTCCATTCCATCATTCCTGCCTCTTCATCCTGCCAAACTCCTTCCCTCCCTCCCTCCTTCCTTCCCTCCTGCCACCCTCCATCCCCCTTACCCTCCTTTCCATCTCACCCTTTCCTCCCCTCCCTTCCACCCTTTCCTTCCCAACAGTCTCAATACTCCCCTTCCTCCACCTTCATCATCATCCCTTGGGTCACCATTACGTTCTCCACCTCATTCTCCCCTTCCTCCCCCCCTCCCTCCCTCTCCCCCACCATGACTCCAGCTCTCCCTCCAGAGTTCCTCCCTCTCTTCCTCGTCACACCCTTCTCTCCTCTCCTAGTGTCACCACTCAATTTCTCTCTCTTGTTTTACGTCAATTCACCTAACGTCTTCTCCAGTGTATCTCCTCCCTCCTTTCCTCCCCAGCGTCACTCTCCTCCCTTTCTCCTCCCAACACCACCGTCCTACTAAGACCTCCTTACCACTACCCTTCCCCCTTGTCACTTACTCTCTCCCTTTTCCCCCTTTGCCCATTTACCCTCTCCTTGCCACTACCTCCTTACCCCCCTCTCCCTTGCCAATTATCCTCCTCGCCACTTCTCCATGCCACCACTTCTCCATCTCACCCTTACCACTTACCCCTCCCTTTACCACCACCACCCCCTCCCACTGCCATTTCCCTCTCCTCTTTCCACTCAACCCCTTGCCATTCACCTGTCACCCTTGCCACCCTCCCGTGCTACTTCACCCTCTCCCCTTGCCTCCCTTATCTCATTGCCACTTACCTCTCCTTGCCACCCACCCCTCTCCTTGCCACTTACCCCTCTCCCCATGCCACCCACCCCTCTCTCTCCCTCTATCTCTGCCTGACCCTCCCAGAGGTTGTCTAAATTAGATCCTCTCCATTCTGTCTCAATGTCTTTTGCAAGAACTCAATTCTCTCCTTCCCTCTCTCCTCCTTCCTTCCTTCCTTCTTTCCTTTTCCTTGTTTACTCCCTCTTCTCTCCTTCCTTCCTTCCGTATTTTTCTTCTTCCATTCCTCTTTCTTTTTTCCTCCGACTCTCCTCCTCCTCCTCCCTCATTCCCTTCCTCTCTAGTCTTCCTTCTGCCCCCTCTCTCATTCCTTCCCCCTCTCCTCTTCCTTCTTCTCTCCTCCTCTCAAGTACTTCATCTCATGTCATCTACTTCACCTTTTATTGTCCTCTTTCTCTCTCCTTGAGTTTCTCCTTTTTTCATCCTTTCCCCTCTTTATTTATATGCTTTCTCCTCTCCTCCTCCTTTCTCTTCTTATTCTTGTCTTCTATTCATTAGTCGGCCTGTCATCTCTCCTCTCTCTCTCTCTCTCTCTGTCATCATTTCTTTCCACCCCGCTCCTTCTCGCTCCTCTCTCGTCTCCCTCCTCTGTCTTCTTTCTCCCTGGTTCCTTTCTCCTCTTCAATGCCCTTTCTCCCTCATACATGTTGCTCGTTTCTGCTCTCTCTCTCTCTCTCTCTCTCTCTCTCTCTCTCTCTCTCTCTCTCTCTCTCTCTCTCTCTCTTCGATGTCATTCTCCTCCGTTTTCTTTCCTTAGAATATCTATACCACTATCTATCTATCTATCTATCTATCTATCTATCTATCTATCTATCTATCTGTCTGTCTGTCTGTCTGTTTTTCTTGCTCTCTTTATATTAAACTAGACAGGGCATAGATAGACAGGCGGTGTGTGTGTGTGTGTGTGTGTGTGTGTGTGTGTGTGTGTGTGTGTGTGTGTCGTCTCTCAAACACTAGTTTCATCAGCTAGGGACAACTGTTATAAATGAACATCGATTTCCTCCTCAACATAGTAATACAGTGGGTTAGGTTAGGTTACGTTAAGCTAGGTTGGATTAAGTTAATGTCAGGTTAGGTTAGGTTAGGTTACGTTAAGCTAGGTTGGATTAAGTTAATGTTAGGTTACGTTAGGTTAGATTAAGTTAGGTTGGACTAAGTTAACGACAGGTTAGATTAAGAGTTAGGGTGATTCATCTTCATGTGGGAGCGATTCTTGGGGCGATCCCTGGTCTCACTACCACTGCTGGCATGACGTTAGGGGGAGCCGGGGAGGGGATTATCCCACCAATGACCTCCTGACCTTATGACCTTTTAACCTCTCAATGACGAAGGGAATAAATACACTAAAAAACTTCACTACTCAATAAGCCTAATTAGATTACTGATTACTATTGTTCAACACGTGATCCGTTTTAGGAGATAATTAGCCTTCATAACAATAATAATTATATATCACAGGTGAAGTGTGTTAATTAGACTTCATTATAATAATAAGACAGGTGAGGTGTGTTATTAGACATCATAAGAACATAAGAATGGAGGAACCTGCAGGGGGCCTATCAAGAACAATGGAGGGATCCTATACAGGCCACTGGCCTCCTTCCCTCGGCATGGCCACCTCTAGTGGGTGGCCATTAGGTATATAGGGTAAACGTGTGTTAATTAGACTTCATAATAATACCACAGGTGAGAGGTGTGTTATAATACCCCATCGGAAGGTTGCAGATGATACGGGCCTCCGTCCTAATAGGCCCAAACTCAGCCTAAGTTAACAATCAGGATTGGGGCCTATTACTAATCAGCTCAATTCTGATGGTTAAGGTAGGTTGGGGCGTGTTAAGACTGTGGCTCGGATCAATGGTTAGTGGGCGTAGTTACCGATTCTAATAGGTAAGTAAAACTGAAACTGCCCCCCCCCCCATGCTAACAGTTAAGATGAAGAGTATATTAGACTGTGGCACCATGGGACTTGAACCCACTTAACCCCCCGACTCAACATCATCTCGAAAAGGATTACACTCCCTCGTGAACAGACACCCATACAGTTCACGACGAAGAACAGTGAGTTCTGAAGCGTCAGTTAACGTAGAGAGACTTGGCACCAGTTTGTGGACTAATGTAACCACACACACACACACACACACACACACACACACACACACACACACACGAGACGGACGGATAGACGGACACAATCAAGGGCTTACAATTGCAACTTCGGAGATAGAATTTATTCAGTGTATATAAATGGCTCATTGAAGCCATTATAAACGAAACACACACACACACACACACACACACACACACACACACACACACACACACACACACACACACCTACACACACACACACATACACACACACACACACACACCTCTGACAGGAATAATGATCAGTTTTATATAACAATATTTTTTTTCTAGGTGTATCCGGGACAAACTGATGACGTCTCTTGTGGAAAGGTGTGCCACTGACTTTAATTCGCCAGTGTGTATTAAGACAATCCCTCTCTTTTCCTCCAACTTCCCTCTTGTCCTCCTCGCCATCAGCTGTCCACACCTACAATAATTCCCCCAGGATTATCTTCTTCCCCTTTTTCCTCCCCACCTTCCCCTTCCCTCTTCAGACCCTCAAGAAAGTATTATATTTTCCCTGTCGTATTTTCCCCCTGACTTTCTAAATAAATATTCCCCAGTGAATTGATACATCAGCTAAGTCAGTTCTTCTGCGATACAAGACCCGTCCAGCTCCTGTACTTAACTCTCCGTTATTTTAGGTTAAGTGCTCCTCTTACTGTTAAGCTACCGTGTGTTAGGTTAAGTTGGGTTACGTTAGATTACGTTAGGTTTAGGTGAGTTAGGTTAAACTGGAATAAGTTATGTTAAGTTGCGCTAAGCTAGTTCAAGGTCGAGTTTCGCTAAATTCGTTACGCTCAGTTAGGTTAGGTTAGGTATTGCCCCTTTCCTGTTCCTCCCATACGATGCTTCATGACGTTTCCTCCTCGACACTCTGGTCATGGTTACGTCACTGGGTAGTTATGGACACTTGTATCATGTGTGAGTAATGCTTCTTGTTGTTTTTGCTCGTGATCCATGGCTGACGGCCGCAGCTCCACCTGATTTTTCACTGGATTCCATTATCCACTCAGCACCAGCCAATCAGAGATGTTATACTTTGGTTGCGCAGTTTTCATTGGCTCGGTAAACATCTAGCTCAGCTAAGTTAATAGTGCACTGGATGGCTCTCTTCACCCCCAATTCCAGCAAATCAGACACGTCATGGTTTGACTTTGCAATTTTCACTGGCTTTTTATACAGTTAACTCGACTAATTTGAATTATTATTCCGATGTGTGGCTCTCATCATCCTCAGTTCCAGCTAATCAAAGATGTTATGTTTCATTAAGTATTTTCATTGGCTCTTAACACGTCTAGCTCAACCAATCAGAATATGGGAGAGCAACAAGTGACGTTTTCGATGGTTAAATACACTACTAGTCAAACAGACTTCGTATGTTCAAGATTTGTAGTAATTCAATCTATACGACTCTTCAGTGACCCACAAGACCTGTAGCTCGAGGCACCTGAGACGACGTGTACTGTAGGTCAGGCAGTTAGTGACTGGAGGCTCGCGCTGCCAATTGTCATTTTCCCGCGGTGGACTAAACAGCGAGTAGTGAAATCGACTTCCCTGGCTCTTTAGTTTGTAGGCTAGAGTTAGTTACTAGTATTGATGAATGTTACCACACTACTACACAAATCATAATAAATATACCATCAAGTCCTGTCACACACACACACACATATGTATGTATGTATGTATGTATGTATGTATATATATATATATATATATATATATATATATATATATATATATATATATATATATATATATATATATATATATATTGACACAGGAAAAGAGAAACAACAGAGCACCTTGGTTTTCGTCTTTGTTTAAGACATCTTCAGAGTTGCCTCTGAAGATGTTGAACAAAACGAAATTTCATTGGATCATTCTATATATATATATATATATATATATATATATACTTAAATCACCAACCTAAAAGAAAATAAATACAAAATAAAAAGAAAAAACAAGAAAAACTTTTAACCCAGATTCATTCTTTACACTTAAGACAAAGTTAGCTGAGGATCATTCCGTATTCCACACAACTCCCGCGGCCAGATCCTTGTTGGAGCGTAGGAGCACCCAGGGGCGTAGGAGCACCCAGGGGCGTATCTTTAAACAGCTGGACTTAGCATGCAACCTCCCCCCTCACTTCCGGCACCCCACCACTCACAGGAGACACGCCATCATATACCACTCAGTGTCTTAATGGACAATGCAAAAAAAAATCTCAGGACTAGTAACCAAATTCTCTCTCTTGATGTATCGGAATTGGTCAAAATAGCCCCCAATCTAACCCGACTAACAGATTGGGGTCTAATCCTCCTACGCCCTAATTCTAGTGGCCTCGGTAGATTAGGTTGGGGGTCTATTAGGAACTGGGGCCTCTTATAAGATCAATTACCTATTTATCTATGGATTTTGAATACATCTTTTTATGTGATGTTTATATTTCATGGTAAAATTTATACCTATTTTAATGTTGAGGACTCGAGGTGGTTTACTGGCTGTGGTTTGTAATTCATATCTATGTTAGGAGAGTTACCTGTTGTGTTTACCTCACCACCAATTGTTTTCATCACTACCTGGTGTTTACATCACAATCAGCTGTTTGATTACATCGTCACCAACTGTTCGCAGACACCCACCAGCTGTTTACACGTCCCCGCCAGCTGTGTTCATATCACCTTCAGCTGTTTTCACACACACACACACACACACACACACACACACACACACACACACACACACACACACACATGGCCTCTTTCCAACCACTATCAAAACTATCAGATCCTAGTATGTTCAACCCTTGCTTCCTCCTCTTTGTACTAAAAGCTTTTATTAAATGGCCCGCTCCCCTATGTCACCCTACGTAA
>NW_024741901.1:17974355-18056855 GCF_018991925.1 Homarus americanus | reverse complement strand
AAGGTATCAGGGCAGACATCTGACTCTAAGCAGCGAGACATTAACAGAACAGTATGTGTGCAGAGTCTCTTCCACATTTCTTTCAACGTGTGTCGCTTCCATGGAGAAGTGCACCATTTAAAGAGGTGTTACAGGTAAAGATCATTGTAAATCTCTCTCACCCCTTGCTTGGTGGCAGTATTTTGCCAATGATATGACTGAAAATGTAATGGATGTTCCTAGGCAATTGTTACAGCTGTTGCATCATCAGCAGGGGTTGAGGAAAATTTTTTCCACATATGGATTTGTACACTCAAAGGTGAGAAATTGCCTAGGACAGGAAAAATATCCTAAGCTTGTCTGAGTACATAAGCATTTCAATGTTCAACGCTATGCTAATTTAAATGTTTTGAACTATTTTGTTGTTTACAGAATAGAATATTGTGATGACTTGAAGTTATTACAGTAATTCTTAATACACTATAATCCTACAAATGAAAGAAATAAACTTGTTACCAGTATTAACATTTTAGTGAAATATTATTCTGTTGAATAAGGATTAAGTTATTAATTTTGAAACACTGTAATCTAAACATTTATGTTAAATTTCATTATACGTTTGGATTTGTGGACTCAAATGTAAGATATGTTACCAGTTTTCTTTTATTTTACAAAAAAGAATATTATTGTGTTAAGTGTTGATACATCTACTGTAAATATCTTAATACCAATTTTCTGTTTATTATCCTCAATAAGCTTTGGTTGAAAAAACTGTTTTATGGTTTAAAAATACTATTTTAATGCAATTAGCAAAAAAATAACAAACATCGATTTAAATAAAAAATCGATTTAAATCAAATAAATCGATTTTTTTAATTTTTTTTACAAATCATGATTTTTTCCAACCCTGCACCTGGTGAGTATACACGACACACCTGGTGAGGTAGAGATCCTGAGTAAAACCTAAACTCACCTGTAAAGTAAACGGTGAAATAAGTACTAATTAAGGCCCTCTAAATACCAACATCATTATGAGGTCAAGAAAGTGTCCACCGGAAGTAAGAGGAGGAGGAGGTCACGGCAGCAGAAACAAGGTCACAGAGGGGTGGGGAGGAGGGCGAAGGTCAGGTCAGGTCGATAACAATAAGCAAATAGAGGTGGCTTCCACAACCTGGTTTTAGTGAGCAGCTCGACCGTGGTAATAATGGTCGCTCTGGTCGCCATACTGCTGTGGGGAGCTATGCATTTATACGAGGGCAGCATTGATGGTTATGTAAGTAAAGGAACGATGCAGGCATACACATACAGACTCAAACTGACATACATACATACATACATACATACATACATACATACATACATACGAAAAAGATACTAGAGACGGATTCCAGTTCTCAAAATATAAGAGAAATGAACCCTAAGAGTTTCTATACGCTTGGCAGCAATGAGAGCGTGTGTACTGATGTAGAAACTTTCTTACGGTATATACAACACATTCGGTAGAAAGACAATAAGAGAGAGAGAGAGAGAGAGAGAGAGAGAGAGAGAGAGAGAGAGAGAGAGAGAGATTCAGTCGTAAGTTCACAGCTACCCAATAAAAAAATACAAGTAACCTAAAATAAAATAAAAAGTAGATGAAGAACAATAACAATAATAACAAGAACACAACAACAAAATACAAAATAAGAAAGCATTAAGGTATTGAACCAAAACACCTCCCCACCCCCCCTCGGCCCATCTCACAAGGTTCAACAAAATCCTCTTAAGCGATGGGATTCAATCGTATTTTCCCTGATAAAAATAAAATAGACGAAAGAATGAAAAAAAAGTCTTCCCCGCGGTAGGGAGAAAAAAAGATAAATATAAGAAAATAACTAAGTATAGCAAAATATATCTAAATAAGGGAAAAATATCAAAATGTTGCTAAATATAACCAAAAAGAAGCAAAATATAGCCCTAAAGAAGCAAAATATAGCCAAAGAGAAGCTAAATATAACGCAAAAGAAGCAAAATATCTATTGTCATACATTAACATCAATTCGTCTATATTTAAAAACAAAATATTTTATAGATGAAAGGAAGAGGGGAAGTGGAGAGAAGGAGAGAGATGGAGAGAAGGAGAAACAAGAAGATAAGATAAGAAAAGACGAGAAGATTAGGAGCACAGATGGGGAATGGGGAGAGGAAAGGATAACGAAAAGGAAAATCAAAACAGGAGAAAAAACGAATTAAAGTTAAGAAGGCGAAAGAGTGGGTGGATGGGTAGGAAGCGAAGGAAGAGAGGATGAGACAGGAGTAAAAGGGGGAAGAGAGGAAAGAAAGGAAGATTAAAAGAAATTGGAAAGGGAAAAAATAAAACAGACGAGAAGATAAAGGCATAATGAAAGGGGGGTAGAAGGGAAGTGAGTAAAGGTAAGGAGAAGGAAATCAGTAGATAAGAAGAGATTATAGGTAAGATAGGGAGAAGATAAAGATAAGAAGCAGAAGGGAAGGGAATAAAGGGAGGGGCAGCATAATTGAGGTAAGGATCGATGGTTGGGTGGGAGAGGGAATGGGAGGGGGGGAGGGAGGTGGGAGGTGGGAGGGGAGGGGGAGGGAGTGGGGGGAGGGAGTGGGGGGGAGGGGAGGTGGGGGGAGGGAGGTGGGTGGGGGGGTTGCAGCAGGTGCGCCTTGACGGAATTAAACAAGGTAACCGGAGCTTATAAGTGTGGTGGTGGTCGCCAGGCTGATCTGAGGACTACACCTTAATGGAAGTCTCTCTTCTTTCTTTTTCTTTCTTTCTTTCTTTCTTTCTTTTCTTCCGTCTCGGTCCATTTTGTATGATCTTCGTTCTTCTATTTTCTTCCGTCTTTCTCTCCATATCCTCCCCCTCATTTTTTTTCCATATTATCTTCGTGTGTTTTTCTCTCTTATTTTTTCTCTCCTTCTCTTTAATTCTACTTTTCATTACCTCTACTCTGTAAACTTCACTATTTTCATTCTTTCTCTCTCATTCCAATTCTTTCGATTTTTATTTCTCCTTTTTATCAACGTCTCCTTGGTAAAACTCTCTCTCTCTCTCCATAACAGAATAACCACAACAATCACCGCAATACAATAGGAACAATTAATAGCTACTGAAACTCCCTCATCACAATACAACATTAACCACAATACAATGCTCTGATACAACATACAGCAGAATACAACACCTGTCAATATACAAAAGTAACACTAAACAGCTATTGCACGTCTATTACGATAATACAACATCCAACAATACAACAGCTACAATACATCAATACAAAACTATCATTGCATTGTAACACCTAAATTTTTACAATACAACACCTAACTAGTGAGTACGTTACCCCCCCCCCTATTATAATGATCTTAGATCTTCCCTTTCACACCTCAGTGACCCTGAGTTTTTACTGTTCCATTAATCAGTATCAATGTTCCCACAATGATGATGCTAGTGTCATTCCTTAGATGTGCTAGATCAGTTACACCCCTTTACCCATGGTGTCGACACAATACTCCCTCATATTGATCCTGATGCCTTTACAACACCTACTGGGTTACACCAACCCAAACTGTAACTATTACTTTACTGACTCTGAGTTTAGTTCTTGTCTTCTACTACCTCATTCCTTCTCCTTAATCAGCCATAACATCGTCAGTATTCTTCATCTAGATACCTTTTAGGGATCAGTGTTTATCCTCTATTGCCCACAAATTTGATGAGCTTGGATTCCGTGAGACCAAACCTACTAACGATAGATGAACATTTGTAGAACATTCCTACTTATAATAGACACTGTCATTCATTAGATACGCCATGTGGTGTCGCCTATATGTTGATATCAAGTTTAACACTTGTAAGAGATGATTTAAAGGTTCAGGAGGAGTAATATGGAGTGTTTTTTCACTGAATTACGTAACAACACACGAAATATCCTTAGTAGGAGTAAGCTACAGAAGACCCCATACTAATGTAAGGAATTTTCTTGATAAATTTCGGAACTTATCTCGATCACAAAAGTTCAGAGGAGGAAACGTTGCTACATCACAGGAGATTTCAACCTGATCTATTAAATCCAGAAACCGACATCCCTAAAGTATTAGGACCTTCTTGCTACCTGTCATTCTAAACTCTTTTCTTCAACACTATAACCAAACCCACTTGAGTAATCAGCTACCTCTGCCACTGTGATAGATCATATCTGACCAGCAACACTCCTAACAATCTTAGCAAGTGAATTATTTATAAATAATATCTCAGATCACTTCCCGTTTTTGCCATGTATAAAACAGCTACACTAATACAGAGACTACTGCGCCGACAACATGCTCCTTTTTAAAAACACCCCTAATGAATGCTAACTGGGGATCTGTCTATTTCCAACAACCCGAACGTGAACAGCGTAACTTTCTGCATCCTCAATTGCCCGCTTGATAAATGCCCCTGCTCAAGACTAAGTCAGTGAAAACTGTATCCATTTCCGCAAACCCCATATCACAAGCAAAAATTAAGATAATGATAAAAGAAAAACACAACCCAAAGGAAATTTGCAAAGACCCATAACTTTCGGTGATGCTTACCGAAATATCATCAGAAATAGAGTAACCTAAGCAGTTAGAAATGCCAGACGTAGCTATTATATTAAATAAGCTCCAGTCAGCAGCATCGGGCGACTGTAAGAAAACCTGGGATGTCATAAATTTATTCAGAAACAGGAACACTACTTTTGGCCCCCCACTCAGCTTTATGATAAATGATTCCAGTTGTAACGGAACTCCCTCCCTCATTGCCGCCCAACCACTCTTCAATTAATATTTTATTAATGTTGAAAAAATCTTTTGCAAAGAGCATCCCTGACTGCTCATGAGGAATTTAGAGCTACCTGCAAAAACAGACAGCAAAATGAGCAGAATTACTGAATCACTGGCCATCATAAAAATGTCAGCAAGATGCAGCAGCAGGCGAAGACAATATACCAATCACATCATTAAGAAAGTAGCCCACTTATTACTACCTGTTCTCCCACACATTTGTAACTCCTTCACTAGTGGTAAGCTTCCGGATAAACTGAAAATTCGCTAAAGTTCACCCAGGACTCTTCAAGAATTGTCGCCCCATACCAGTCCTCCCAGCCTTGAGTAAGATACTGGAAAAGCTAGTATGTAATAGGACTAAATCTTCTGCAATGCCAATGATCTTTACAGACTCCCCAGTTTGGATTTAGAGCTAGAAGATCGACTGAGAGTGATCTGCTATCCTTTACTAATGACATCAGAAATTCTTTGATGACAGTCAGTTCACAGTCGGTATATTCATGACCTCCTAAAGCCTTCGATACTGTCGACCATACCATCCTCCTTCAAAGCTTTCTGGAACATTACGGCGTTAGGGCCTGTCCCACAAATTGGTTTACCTCATATCTGTCCACAACAGGATGCAGTATGTCTGCTATAATAATCACCAATCTGACTCTCGCCAATCTGTATGGCGTCCTCCCAAGGTTCCATTCTCGGTCCAGTACTGTTTTTGTTGTACATAAACGACATAATCCATGCCAGCATATTCATAAAATACAACTTATTTGCAGACGATAGTAATCTCTATGCCAGCAACTCAGACCTCCATTCCTTGATGAGAACATGAACGCGAATTGACTAAAGTCAGGGCTCTGGGTAATATGTAATAAACTGCTAAACCTTGAGAAAACCCACTGCCACGATCTTTCACAGAAGGAAAAACTTACCCCCAGACTTGGACCCCAAAATTTGGGTAATACAGTCTTCAAACGCGAACAAAATACTAAATTCCTCGAAGTTTTTGTTGATGAGAAACTTAACTGGAGAATCCACATAAAAGCCATTCACAAGCGAAAAATTTGCGAAATTGAAAATGTTAAAATTCGAAGATATTAACACCTACTGCTGCGCCCTCTTTGTTTACAAATCTACCAATAACTTGCTTGACAATAATTATTTTCAGTTCCGGAATAATCAGAGATACAACTTATGGCACCCAGAGCTACTAAGACCACCCCCACATGCACTCCTCTCATTTCCAGACCTCCATAAAATATCACGGTGTGAAGGTGTGGAACAACTTACCCCCACTCATCCGAGCAAAGACTACGCTCCCTTCCTTTAAATCATCTCTTAAAAAATATCTATCGTCTAAGTATTAATATTTTTAACACCTACTATATTTACAGTACCTGCTTTTACTTAACCATCAAAACCGTTTTATCGGAAATTATCATGTAAGTAGATAAGAAATTACCACAACATATTTGCCAACTAGACATAATCCTGACAGCCTGTCCCTTGTTCAACCTAATAATGTACAACCCAGGTTGTACTGCTCCCCAATATAATTTATGTTTTTCAATTCCACTGTAATTTATGTATACAGTATACTTATAATAAAAAAAATAATAAATAAATAAAAATAAATATATATTGAAGTGATAACCGTAACATTATCAGATGTTCTATTACCACCATGCTATTGTGCTATTCCAGTTGTTACAAATGTTACATAACACTTCCTAGATAAATGTATAGTATATAAGGTGCCCAAAAAGAGATTCATGTTCTACTCTAAGCCATATTAATATTGTTATTATTATCCACTCTGTGTCTGGTTTAAAGCAAATAAACTTCACAACTCAATTCAATTATAATACAACAGCCAACCTTTACAATACAACAGCTAACAATTACAACACCTAATTATTACAATACAACAGCCAACCAATCCAATACAACAGTCAACCAATACAACACCTAATCTTTACAATACCTAACCGTTACAATACAACACTTAACTATTACAATACAATCAACCAACCATTACAATACATCAATACAAAACACCAGGTACACCAAGTCGTACTCTGTTGATCCACTTCACAGACTCCGTCACAGTAAGGCAGAGGGAGGTCCAGTGGCCGCCTCGGAAATGGAAAACTCTTGGTGATTTTTCGGCAGAAGTCCGTAAACTTTAATGGTTTCTCATTACAACTTCGCCAAAGATATCGGGAAACTACTAACTGGCAACGTTAGATTAATTTTATTCAGACTCTCTTTAAAATAAAACACCAATTTACGGTACCATGGTGAACTTTGCAGAACTTATCAACAATCGAATTACTTTGCGTCTCATTGATCTCGCCAAAATAAGAGAAGAGAGAGAGAGAGAAAACAACAACAATGAGATAGGTTGTTTTACATGATTCTCTAGCTGGCAACCAAGAGATGGGCGGGTCGATGTCCTATACGAAAGCTGATTGGTTCTCTCCAACTCTACCCTCCCCCTCCCTCTAAGTCAATCTCGTCTGCTGATTGGTTGACTGGTGGGGGATGGGAGGAGTTAATAAATTGTACCCAACGTTGATTTGTTGTCCGTCGTAAAGTGGGCTGAGGTACAAGTGCATTATCTCATCTTCTTCCCAACATTACCCGATGCCTCACACTCTGACAGCTACAATAAAGCAACTCAACACAGGTCGACGGTGCTCAATACCTCCTTTACTATTAGACAAACAAATGTAATTATTCATGGGGATATTACTTGGAAAAATGTGTTTAAATGTGGAACGTTGAATCTTGCATCTTATTATTTATGACTTGCCTTGTATCATGACAGTAAGTATAGCAAGAATTAAAGGCAACTAGTCAAATGGATCCAGATCATAAGCCTTAACCCTATTGGACTACAACCTAACCTAATCTAACCGTTTGGATTCAACCTTAGCCCAAAGTACTCACAGTTCTATAGAACCCTAATGTGATTTTGTTGCTTAAGTTAGATTAAGCTAAGAGGGAGGGGGCTGGTATGCAGCAGCTAAGTGGTTACAGCAATCGCTCCCTGCCCTTACAGTCAGGTTTCATGTTCAGGGTATCCCCAGTTCACCCAGCTGTGAAAGGGTACCTAAATTTACAGTGAAAATGATGAAGGTCGAGTACAGTTCCCAGCCACGTTGTCTCACTGTGTCGGAAAAAAGTCTTAGTGTACAATATGTTGTATCCACACAGCCCGACACAGACCATCAGGTTTACGTGACCCACTTTCCAGATTAGGTTGGGACCCGATAAGACTGAGACTTATATATCACACTGTGGACTTCTGTATGGCGGAAATATATCAACAATACCCCATAGGAAAATCATTCATTTCCAAGAAGGGAAAACGAGGAAAAAAATGAAAATAACACAAACTCTAAAGGTAAAAAAAAAGGATTTTTTTGTTACCCTCAAGGCTTCACTGGTCGTTAGAGGACTGTGTGTGTATCCATAGACAGCCTCATACACACTCCTTTACCCTTTTAAACATACAAATAACTACATCACTATACAAATGCTTTTATGTTTTATTTTTTTTCCCTGGTTAAAAAACTGAGTAACTACTGCATTTTACAGTGAATATTGTCACCCTTATGCAGCCTAAAAATACATCAGCTCTCGGTATTATATAATATAACAACACTCTACGGCCTTCATGTATATTTACACACACGAACGGGCGTGCACACTCATATGGAAATACAATATTATGTACCATTTACGTACACATACAGTATATATACAGAGAAGAGAGAGAGAGAGAGAGAGAGAGAGAGAGAGAGAAACACACGTGGATGAACTACTTTCACCTCAATGAAGCCTCTCCATATGTCCAATTATCCCGTGTACAATAAATCCTAGGTCTACCCAACCAGCCAACCCATAAATATAACTTTTTTTAACTCATTGGCTGAAAAACAACAACAACCACCACCACCACCCTCCTCCTATCATTCAATAAACACCACTACAAAATGGGCTGTATATTATTTAAATTACTCTATATATCATTAACGATCTATTTAAAGTTATTTCGTATTAGATTAGAGATATGTTAAAGAACTCCATATCATCACATCTATATTAAAAAGCTCCTTATTGGATCAAAGTTCATACGAGAATAAAAAAATTGTAAATAACTGATTAAGCGCGTACATCTCTCTCTCTCTCTCTCTCGGTAACTTACAGAATGTTACACTTGACCCAAAATCACCAACACAAAATCAAGCACTAAAATATTAAGTTCTAAAACCAATACACAAAAAAAAAGATGAAGAGTAAAAATGGCGCTGAAACTGACGTGAGACTATACCCCAGTGTACAGACATACTCTTGTTTATTTATTTATTTATTTTAGAAGGAATATTACCAAACTACGTGGTGTTGAAAATCTGAACCTAGGGATTCTACCATGAGAGAGAGAGAGAGAGAGAGAGAGAGAGAGAGAACACCCAACACCTGGTACTCACTCAATAGATCAGGTCTGCCATTAACACTCACGTACCTACAAAACAATAAAGGTGTTATTAATATGAGGATGACGTAACAAAACACACACACACATACACATATACATAAAAACACAAACTCATATATACACATTAATACCAACAAGGACAAACATACATATTAACCTATATAAATACGGGTTACTAAGCGTCGTAAAATATCACTACCAGATAAGTTGTCGTTCTCTATTGAATTAAAATAACAAAAATAAAATTGTGTTTACGGTATCCCACCCACCCCTCCCTCACCTCCCTATCCTACCCCAGCTAAAAAAAATATCTATGTTTTCTATTTTTTAGGAGGGGGGGTGAGGGGAAGGGGGGGGGGACAATGGAAGTTTCTGTATGTAGGCCTATGTAAAAAAATAAAAAATATCAACGATCGCCTCTATATTTATAACCGAGGCTAAAATGGATCCTTGACTTCCTATTATGTAACCAAAATATAAAATAACGATTATATATATATATAACCTGGTTTACCTTTATGGGAATTTAAAGTTTTATGTTGCTGAGAAAAACTATGAAAATCTCTAAAAAACGACCATAGGCCTATTTCTTTACGCCACAATACCACGCACAAAAGTTGTATTTTCTTAGCCCTCAGGTGTTCAAAGGGTGATTTTACTTTTTATTTATTTATTTATTTACTTTCGTCCCCCAAGGTCTGTCCTGAACACTGTGTAGGTCGGGCAGAGGTCAACATTCTCCCAAAAATTCGGCCGATTTTGACCTTTGACCTGACCCGTATATGTCCGGCTGGTGGTTCACATGGGTATAACAACAGTTCCGGTCAGTGTGTGTCTGATGAACTAAGGGGAGATGTTTGACCTGAAGGGAGATTCATGAACTAATGTGAAAAACCAGGAACAGAGAAGAACAACCTGAACTAAGAGTAAGAACAACCTGAACTAAGACTAAGAACAAGGTGAACTAAGAGTAAGAACAACGTAAACTAAGAGGAAGAACAATGTGAACTAAGAGGAAGAACAACGTGAACTAAGAGGAAGAACAACCTGAACTAAGAGTAAGAACAACAAGAAATAAGAGTAAGAACAACGTGAACTAAGAGTAAGAACAACGTGAAATAAGAGTAAGAACAACGTGAACTAAGGTAAAACAACCTGAACTAAGAGTAAGAACAACCTGAACTAAGAGTAAGACAACAACAGAACTAAGAGGAGAACAACCTGAACTAGGAAGAACAACCTGAACTAGAGGAAAACAACGTGAACTAAGAGGAAGAACAATGTGAACTAAGAGTAGAACAACGAACTAAGAGGAAGAACAACCTGAACTAAGAGTAAGAACAACGAAATAAGAGTAAGAACAACCTGAACAAGAGTAAGAACAACGTGAAATAAGAGTAAGAACAACGTGAACTAAGAGTAGAACAACCTGAACTAAGAGGAAGAACAACCTGAACTAAGAGTAAAAACAACATGAACTAAGAGGAAGAACAACCTGAAACTAAAGAGGAAGAACAACCTGACTAAGAGGAAGAACAACCTGAACTAAGGAAGAACAACCTGAACTAGAGAGTAAGAACAACCTGAACTAAGAGGAAGAACAACCTGAACTAAGAGGAAGAACAACCTGAACTAAGAGGAAGAACAACCTGAACTAAGAGGAAGAACAACCTGAACTAAGAGTAAGAACAACGTGAACTAAGAGTAAGAACAACCTGAACTAAGAGGAAGAACAACCTGAACTAAGAGTAAAAAACAACATGAATTAAGAGGAGAACAACATGAATTAAGAGGAAGAACAACCTGAACTAAGAGGAAGAATAACCCGAACTAAGAATAAGAACAAACAGTAAACAATAAGGGACAGATTTAAGGTCATCTCTCCCCACTAACGCCCTTAAGGTCCGTCATTACAATCCATCACCAAGACTCTCGTTAATAAATTCCTAGGGCTGTTCACCTTGACGAGAGAGAGAGAGAGAGAGAGGATAAAACATCGCCACATACTAACGATCAACTGCGGCAGCATAAACGTTCAGTAGTGCCAGTTAGAACGCTCAAACTTCGCCAGCAAGTGTTAATGACATCGTCAGCATTGTCAGGAGAGAGAGGTGAAGAGTACCAACTACTGATCAACAATGCCAGCTAGTGATCAACAGTGCCAGCTATTGATCAACAGTACCAGCTAGTGATCAACAGTGCCAGCTAGTGATCCAGTGTCAGCAAGTAATCAACAGTACCAGCTAGTAATCAACAGTGCCAGCTAGTGATCAACAGTGCCAGGTAGTGATCAACAGTGGCAGCTAGTAATCAACAGTACTGGCTAGTGATCAAGAGTGCCAGCTAGTGATCAACAGTGCCAGCTAGTGATCAACAGTGCCAGCTAGTGATCAACAGTGCCAGCTAGTGATCAACAGTGCAGCTAGTGATCAACAGTGCAGCTATGATCAAGAGTGCCAGCTAGCGATCACAGTGCCAGCTAGTGATCAATGCAGCTATGATCAAGTCCAGGATCAACAGTTCCAGCTAGCGATCAACAGTGCCAGCTAGTGATCAAGTGCCAGCTAGTGATCAACAGTGCCAGGTAGTGATCAACAGTGCCAGCTAGTGATCAACAGTGCCAGGTAGTGATCAACAGTGCCGGTAGTAATCAACAGTGCCAGGTAGTGATCAACAGTGCAGAGTAGTGATCAACAGTGCCAGGTAGTGATCAACAGTGCCAGGTAGTGATCAACAGTGCCAGGTGATCAACAGTGCCGGGTGATCAACAATTAGGTAGTGATCAACATGCAGTAGTGATCAACAGCGGTAGTGATCAACAGTGCCAGGTAGTGATCAAAGTGCTAGGTAGTGATCAAATGCCAGGTAGTGATCAAGAGTGCTAGGTAGTGATCAACAGTGCCAGGTAGTGATCAAGAGTGCCAGCTAGTGATCAACAGTGCCAGGTAGTGATCAACAGTGCCAGCTAGTGATCAACAGTGCCAGCTAGTGATCAACAGTGCCAGGTAGTGATCAACAGTGCCAGGTAGTGATCAACAGTGCCAGGTAGTGATCAACAGTGCCAGCTAGTGATCAACAGTGCCAGCTAGCGATCAACAGTGCCAGGTAGTGATCAACAGTGCCAGCTAGTGATCAACAGTGCCAGCTAGTGATCAACAGTGCCAGGTAGTGATCAACAGTGCCAGCTAGTGATCAACAGTGCAGCTAAGTGATCAACAGTGCCAGCTAGTGATCAACAGTGCCAGCTAGTGATCAACAGTGCCAGGTAGTGATCAACAGTGCCAGGTAGTGATCAACAAGTGCCAGGTAGTGATCAACAGTGCCAGGTAGTGATCAACAGTGCCAGGTAGTGATCAACAGTGCCAGGTAGACCACCAATCATGAACTCTAGGTTAAGACCCCCTAATCCTGACCTCTCTCCTTGCCTCACTTAACACCTGACTTACCGTGTCATGGGGCGCATGACCGAGACCTGGGCAATGTGTGTGCTGGGTCACGGCTCATGTCAACACCACGTCACAGTTTAAATACCACTTGACAATTGTGTCCTTCAGTGTGTGTGTGTGTGTGTGTGCATGAAAGTTGATCCTCTCTTTTTCTCTCTCTTCAGGAAGTGAGTGTGGCTGTACTTGAGTTAAGTTGATCTCTCTCTCTCTCTCTCTCTCTCTCTCTCTCTCTCTCTCTCTGACCCATCCATATCTCAGGCCATATTATAAGCTGATTATCTATCCCTTTCTGTAATGATCAAAGTAGTAGGTAGTAGGCAGCTACCAAACAGGGAGGTACTACCGCCTGGGAAGATATTGGAAGCATAATGTGTTGTCTAATGGTAGACCCTGCTGCCATATGGCATCACGAAAATTGTGACCAAGTCCCAGGTTGCTGATCTGACTTTCTGCCTCATTTACACACAATTTCAGGGTCTCGATTGCTTCTTGATAACATAACATACACATAGCGTTTCTCATTACAGGGGTATTAATTTTTTCTTTTGTATTTCTTTATTATTATTATTACAGTGTTATTATTATTATCATCATTATTATTATTTTATTTTACTTTTTATTATGAATTTTATTTACTATGAATTACTGTATTATTATTATTTCATTTTCGCCCCCCAGGCCCCGATGTGGGTTAGTGACCTGTGCCCCGGGTGAGCTAATCCCCGTAAGAAAAAATAAATAAATACAAAATAATAATTGGTGGACCATGTTAAAATATGAATCTTCCACACCATGTTAAAAGATAAATATTAGCCACCATCTCATGTTAAAAGCTTAACATGAGAGTCCATCCCAAACTAAAAGCTAAATCTTAATCTTCAACATTTTAAAATACCAATTACCTATCTCATATAAAAAGCTAAACACAGACTTCTATCCCATGTTAAAAGCTAAATATACGTCATCAGTTACCCCATGCTAAAACAAAACACGGGCTCTCACCCCATGTTAAAAGCTAAATACAGGCTCTCACCCCATGTTAAAAGCTAAATACAGGCTCTCACCCCATGTTAAAAGTTAAACTCAGGCTCTCACCCCACGTTAAAAGCTAAACACACTCACTCCATGTTAAAAGCTAAACAGGCTCTCATCCCACGTTAAAAGCTAAACATAGGCTCTCACCCATGTTAAAAGCTAAGCACACACTCACTCCATGTTAAAAGCTAAACACAGGCTCTCACCCCATATGAAAAGCTAAACACACTCACTCCATGTTAAAAGCTAAACATAGGCTCTCAATCCATGTTAAAAGCTAAACACAGGCTCTCACCCCATGTTAAAAGCGACACACTACAAAGACACGTTAAATATATCGTTCACTTCATATAACGAGACACTGGGAGCCATAGAGGGTCATGTTAACCTCAATTAACATCAAAGGTGTGGGAGGAAGACCCAGGCCTCACAGCGACCAAACTTGTGCGACCCAGAACACACCTCCGTCACCTGCTGGCCGTGTGTGTGTGTGCGTGTGTCGAGTGTGTGTTGTGTGTGTGTTGCGTGTGTTGAGTGTGTGTGTGCGTGTGTTGAGTGTGTGTGTTGAGTGTGTGTTGTGTGTGTGTTGCGTGTGTAGAGTGTGTGTGTGGATGAAACCTAGTATAATAAATAATGGTTGCCCCTCGCGTAACGAGGATGGCCGGCACTAGGGCCACCAAGGCGTGAATTTGTTTAAGGTGTAGAAGCTGTCGCCAACACAACAACCACACCCTAAGTTAACGAGCTGCATGACCCAGTGCCAAGGAATAGTCCGAGAAGACCGGACAACTCGCTAACTACATTGGCAAACCATTATCCCAGAACCCGATTCGCAAATCGATTAACATCCAGGTCCCCAATTACTGCTGGGTAGACCGAGGCAAATGGCGTAAAGAAATGTGTCCGGGGGTCGAACCTGGGTACGCTCGCTTGCGAGGCGAGTATGCTGACCATTACACCACAGGTCTTGATTGGTCGACAAGTCACACACTGTTCTGTCGGTTGTTTTGAAAGGTCGAGTCACCTTCCAGTTTGTGTCCTATGGCTGTTTGGATTAGTCGAACCGACACAACGCTGGTTCCTGGGCTTGTTTTGATTGGCTAGGTCGGAACATGCAATTTTCCCTCGCGGGGGGTTTTCATTGGTCGAGCAGACAAAGACACGCGAGGCTACATTTTGGGGATAAATTAGTGAATCGTTCGTGATATTTTATTTACTTGTACCTTTTGATGTTTACAAACTACAGCAAATCCATATTTTATCCAAACGAAATGTATTAATTTATATCTTGTAGACTAAAACACAATCCTAAAATAACATAATATATGTCATCGTCTACACCTCTAAACTCCCCACATAATAGAAAACGTTATAAATTCCCAACTGTTGTTTTACAAAGACAACCAAACGAGTTTATTCTTTGTTCTATAATGATTTACAAGTTGTATTTTAACAGGGACCAACCAACGTTATCTTACAGGAGTTGTTTGTTAAATGGAGCCAGTCCTAATAGGCCCCAACCTGGAATGAATATAACCCATTATAAGTTAGCCCCATTAAAAGTAATACCCATTGGAAGTAGGGCCCATTAGAACCATTTCCCATTAGAAGTAGTACCCATTAGAAGTAGTAGCCATTATTAGTAGTAGCCAATAAAAGTAGTATCTATTAGAGGTGAAAATGGGTCCCAAAAGCATGACTGCCCATTAGGTACAGTGTGGATGTAGTACACTGTATACTAAGCCTTCGGTACACAAGGAAGCAGCATGGCCGGTACTGCACTCGATCGCCTTCACTTCCCCAAATTGTCAACTTAGGTACCCATTTACAGCTGGGTGAACTAGGAGTGCCCGAGGATCCAACCACTTAAAAGTAAGACCCATTACAAGTAGAAACCCATTAGAAGTAGGACCTAACAAAACTGGAGCTAAATAGGACCAGGCCCCAATTTAAGGTTAGGTTGGGGCCTGTCAGGACTTCAGGGGGGGGCTTTTAGTCAGCCACACCTCAACGGACGAAGATGGTAAAGAGGAAGAAAGGACGAAAGACGTAATGCAAATGAGAGAGAAACATGATAAAAGGTAGAGAAAGGAGATAAATAAAGGAAGAGGGTACGAGAAGACGAGGAGAACAAATAAAAAGAGAACCAAGGGAGAGGGAGAAGGTGATAATATGAGAGGTTACAAGTCAAATATTCCCCCCAAGCTGAGAGAGGGAGAGAGAGAGAGAGAGAGAGAGAGAGAGAGAGAGGAAATAAATAAGGAAGAAGAAGAAGAGGCGAGGAAGGGAGAATATCACATGTGGTGTGTATGAGGAAAAGAGGATTGGTGGATAAATAATGAATGGAATAGAGAAGGAATAGAAAGAAGGAAAAAAAATAGAGGGGAAGGTAGTAAAGGAGGAGATGGAGAGCAGAGAGGGAGGAAGGGAGTAGCATGAGGAGTGGTGTGGAAGAGAGGGAGGAAGAGATCAACTGTGAGGGGGAGGAGGTAGTAGGAGGGAAGAGTGGGGAGGGAGAGATCTATAGTAAGGTGAGAGGGAAGAAGTAAAAGGATATGACAGATGGAATAGAGAGGGAAGGGGAGAAGAGGGGAGGGAAGGGGAGAAAGAAAGGGGGAGGACAAGGGAGACTGGGTGATAAGGGGGAGATTACAAGCACACTGTGTAAACCTTAAATGAAAAGCCATTGATTGTGAGGAGGAGGAGGAGGAGGAAGGGGAGGCAGCATTAAAAAGGGGGAGGAAGAAGGAGAAGAAGGGAAGAGCAAGAACTGGGGAAGAGTGAGAAGAAAAGGAGGAATAAATTATTAAGAGAAGAAAAGGAAGAAATGGGGAAGGAGAAAAAGGAAGAGGCCGAAGGAAATGAAAGGAAGAGGAAGAAGCATAAGAAGAATATAAAGAAGAGAAGGAAGGAAGACAAATGGAGAAGTAAGAACAGGAGGAAAGAGAAACGGAGAAGTAAGAGCATTTAGAAGAAAGGAAGGGAAGAAAACGAAAAAGTAGAGAGGAAAATGAGAAAGAGGATAGAAAAGGCAAAGGGAGAATTAAAAGAGGAAGGAGATAAAAGAATTAGGAGTGGGGAAGAAGATTTAAAATGAAGAGGAGGAGGAGGGTCAAGAGAGAATCAGATGAGGGGGGGAGGGAGGAGGAGGGAGGAAGGGGAGGGGTGAGGAGGGATATAAATTGGGTAGGAAGATAAGGAAGAGAGGACTTGGGACAAATCTGAGAGAGAGAGAGGCAGCAGGTGCAGGGACCAGGTGAATAGAGCGTTAATTAGCAACACAATATGCCAGGTGAGACAGCCCTAGGTTTTGTCACCACAAAGCACCACCAGCCCGCCCTCACACACACCACCACTCCGCCCTCACACACCACCCAGCCCGCCTCGCCCGCTCACACACCACCAGCCCACCACCAGCTCGCCCTCACCCACCAGCCGCACACACGCTCCCCTCACACACCACCCAGCCTGCCCCTCACACGCCCGCCCTCACACGCTCGCCCTGCCTCCTCACGCCTCTCACGCACCCCACCCAGCTCTCTCACGCACGCACCCAGCCTGCCCTCACACACCACCCAGCCCGCCCTCACCGCCACACGCCACGCCTCACGCACCACCACCCGCACCCACCCAGCTCGCCTCACGCAGCCCGCCTCACGCACCACCCAGCCCGCCCTCACACACCACCCAGCTCGCCTCTCACACACCACCCAGCCTCGCCTCACACACACAGCTCGCCACACACCAGCCCGCCCTCACGCACCACCCAGCCCGCCTCACACGCCACCACGCCCACTCACCACAGCCTGCCCGCCCCACCACCAGCCTCGCCCGCCACCCAGCCCGCCCTCACGCACCACCCAGCCCGCCCTTACAGCCCGCCCTCACGCACGCACCCAGCCCGCCTCACACTCACGCACACACCCAGCTGCCCTCACACACGCCACCCAGCCCGCCTCTCACACACCACCCAGCCCGCCCTCCGCCACCCAGCCCGCCCTCACGCCACCCAGCCCGCCCTCACGCCACCCAGCCCGCCCTCACGCGCCACCCAGCCTCACGCCACCCAGCCCGCCCTCCACGCACCACCCATACACACCAGCCCTCACACCACTACCCCAGCCCGCCCTCACCACCCAGCACCACCCAGCCCGCCCTCTTACACACCACCCAGCCTGCCCTCACACACCACCCAGCCCGCCCTCACGCACACCCAGCCGCCCTTACACACCACCCAGCCCGCCGCCCTCACACGCCACCCAGCCCGCCTCACAGCACACACCCAGCCCACTTCACACTCACGCAGCCGCCCTTACACACCACCTAACCTAACCTAACATTCCCTTTCTTCCTCCTTTCTTTCACTTCTTCTCTTCTTTTTACTTCTCCATTTCACTCTTCCTGCCCCTCCTCTTTCACCATCTTCATCTTCCATTCTTACCACTCTTTTCACCTCACCTTCCTCCTCCACCACCACTTCTTCTTCCCATCCACCATCAATCTCCCCCCTCCCTCTCCTCATCCATTCTTCCCTCTCTTCACCCCTTTCTCTTCCATCCCCATCAATTCCCCCTTCCTCCTACTCCACCACCACTTCTTCCCCATCCACCATCAATCTCGCCTCTCCTTCTCTGTTGCCTCTCCTCCTACACTCTCCTCACCTCGCTTCCTCCTCTTCCTCCCTAGTCATCCTCCACACCTAACCACAGGAGGCAGCAGTAAACAAGTGGTCATTGGTCGTATGCAAATTACCGCTAAATACTGATTGCGTCCTGCCATTTCCCGGCCATTTTCGGTCATGGAAATTGATGACAGGGATTGATACTTCCCGCAGCTCTAATGGCCAGACGTAATTTATCAAGCTATTACTTTCTCTCTCTCTCTGTCAGGGAACGAGTTAGTTAAATCTGAAACGTAAAAGTTGTTTTTTCCTCATCTAAATGTCCAGTGAAAGTGAGACAAATTTATTTTTACCTCCAAATCTGTAGTATATTTGAGGCATTAATATTTATTTCTCATCTAAATGTCGAGTAAATTTCAGAAATATAAAAAAAAATTTACATCTAAATATTCAGTAAATTTTAGGCATAATGATTTTTTTTTGCTGATCTAAATGTTCAGTAAATTAGATTTTTTTTTTAATATTCAGTCACCTTGAGAGAATCATCTTATTATTCTATTTAAATGGTCCATAAATTTGTAGGTAAGAGACGAGAAACGAATTAAATAACTAGAGTAAAAAGGAATCATTGAAACATTATATAAAAAAAAAAAATGAAATACAAGATACGAAAAATCAGTAAAAAAAATAAAAAATACAACGGAACAAATAAGATAAAATATACAAATAAAAGTGGCCATAAAATACAAAATTAATTAATGCAACAACAAACGTGAAATGCAACACAAAAAAATAATAATAAAATCCTGTTCCGAAAAATTTTAATTTATTTTTTTAGAATTATAAATCAATTTGACATTAAAGTGTGTGTGTGTGTGTGTGTGTGTGTGTGTGTGTGTGTGTGTGTTTGTTCGTTCTCATTTTCTTTAGGATAATGTCTTCTAAATTCTTCTGCTCAAACACCACTATACTTCCTTATGCTTATCAATGATGCCCTAAGAGAAACCCCTGCTCGCTGAAAATATGTCGACTATTCCACCATTGGGATCAGTGTCAACAATTCTGATCCCGACTATACCGCCCTCCGGGATTGATTAAACAGTCTCCAAAACTGGGCCACCAACAACCACGTCACCATCAACCATACCAAGACCATGGTTATGCACATCAACCTCTCCTCCGACGTTGTCCCACCCCCTTCCATTACTTTAGGTCCCAACACACTCCAGGTTGTAGATTCCATTAAGCTCCTCGACGTCACCATAGACAACAAACTAAATTGGAAACCACACGTCAGTGAAGTTGTCAATCTTACTTTTTGCAGTCACTAAACTGTCACTATGTTGAAATGCCCTGTAGTTTGAGCTTCTCCCCACCTAGTTATTATATATCGTATTTGTATCACTTATGTTACTTGTATATTATTTGTAAATCAAGAGACCCATTCCCCAATTATGTAACTGTATATTTTCAGCCTTCCGGTTGCCATGCTCTTTCAATAAACCGTTAATTATTATCATTATTATTATTACACGACATTGTACCTCACTCTTCACTGTCTACCGTCTCTCTCACTGCTGATGGAGGACGTCTCATTATCGTCTATACCTCTTACTCCATCTCTCATTATCCCTGTCTCCCTTTCACGTCTTCTTTTAGTCCCCCTTTGTCGTGCATTATTTCTTAGTACTTTACTATCTCTCATTCTTTACTTCTACCTGCCTACTGCCTCATCTTCGCTCGTCTCCCTTCCATCACCACCCCTGCCTCCTGTCTCACCTCACCCTTCCATCACCACCCCTGCCTCCAGTCTCACCTCACCCTTCCATCACCACCCTTCCCTCCTGTCTCACCTCACCCTTCCATCACCACCCTTCCCTCCTGTCTCACCCCGTACTGGAAGAGGTCCGGAAGGGGAGACACTACACGCCCCCCTACTCGTGAGAAGCGTCGTCGACCTGTCCTCCTTGACGGGACCTTCCTTAACACTACAGCGCCTCCTACCTCTCCTTCCTGTCCCTTCCATCTCAAGTAATATCTCCCTTGACCTCATCTCTCCCTCCACCTCACTTGTACGTCTCTCTACTTCACCAGCCTCTCTCTCTCTCTCTCTCACATTTTTATTATTATCCACCAGTCTCTTTCATCTCACTTGTTCACCTCCACTTGCCACCTCTACTTCATATATGACGTTCATCTTCACACCTACAGCTTCTACCTCTCCTCCCCACCACCACCCCTTCCCACCTTTAAACCCCCTCCTCCTCCTCCTCCCTCACCTGTCCCCCACCCCCTTCCTACCTCAACCCTCTCTCTCCTCTACACCTCCTTATACCTTAACCCCCCTCCCTCTCTCTCTCTCCCCTAACTCCTTACATTACCCACTCCATCATGTACATTACGTCTGCGTGGAACCCCTCAGCCTCTCCACAATTACAATCTCCTGTCATACTTCTAACACACAGCTGGTCGACCCTCTCACAGCCTTTTGTCCCGGGGCGATCCATTGTATACACCAGGACCCCTTCTTTTCGCTCTCTTCTCTTCTCTTTCTCTCTCTACTTCCCCTTCCTTCCCCCCATTCCTTTCTATTAACCTCCCTTTCCATTTCTGTCCTTTCTTCCGCCTCCCTTCATCCTTACCTCTTTCCTTAACCTCCCTCTCGTCTTCCTCTTCCTTCCTCCCTCCTTCCTATTAACGTCCTTTTCCATTTATCCCCTTTTTAATACCCCTTTCTATCTCCCTTCTTTTTCTCCTCTCTTCCTCTCCTCCATCCCTACCTCCACTGTCCCTTCTCTTTCTTCCTTCCCCTTCCTCCACAACCTTACTTTTCTTCCTCCTTCTTTCTTCCCTTCTCTCCCTCCTCCTCCTCCTCCTTAACCTCCCCCTCCTCTCCCCTTCACCCTCCTTTTCCCCCTCTCACAGGGAGGGGAGGAGGGAGGGGAGGGGGAGGGAGGAGGAGGAGGGGAGAGGGTGAGGGAGACACATGATCAAACACAAACGTAGAGAGAAACAGATACACCAATTATTTTCTCCTGGTTCATCCTGAAGGGAGAGGGGAGGGAGGAAGGAAGGAGAGGAGGAAGAAAGGAGGGAAGAGGAAGGAGAGAGGTGAGAAAAGAAGTGGGAGGAAGAAGGATAAAGAGATTGAGGAGACAAACAAATTTTCTCACTGACTGACTGACTGACTGATTAAATGACTGACTGACTGACTGACTGGAGACGAGAAGAACAAGCAGAAAAGAGGAAAGAATAGAGAGAGAGAGAGAGAGAGAGAGAGAGAGAGAGAGAGAGAGAGAGAGAGAGAAAAGGAGTAATAATCGTGTAGAGGAGATGAGAAGACCTGATGAAGGAGGTAAATTAACGAGAACTAACGCAAGACGCGACGCTCATTTTACCCCTCTCACTCCCACTCGTCCCTCTCCTTCCCACTCGTCCCTCTCGATCCTCATTCGTGCTTTTTCTCTCACTCTCGTCCCTCTTCCCTCTCAATTTTGTTCCTTTTACCTAGATCCCTCTCGCCTTCGCTTCCTTTATCCTCTTCCCTCTCACTCTGGTCCCCCTTTTCCTCTCATTTTGATGCATCCCTTGCCCCCCCTTTCTTCTCCCCCTCTCACTATTGCCCCTCTCATCCATGTTCCTCTCACTCCCATTCCTCACACTGTCTTTCCTCTCATCCTCATCCCACTCACTCTCTTCCCTCTCACCCCTCTCCAAGGGCTGAGATGACTTCAAGTTGTTGAATGAGGAGAAGCAGGCACGCTCACGGCACTGCGGCAGTCCTGTGCTTCCATGCTACTTCCTTCGTCGCGTCACTTCCCACGTCACACTACTTCCCCCATTACACTACTTCCTTCGTCGCGTCACTTCCCACGTCACACTACTTCCCCCAATACACTAGTTCCTTCGTCTTGTCACTTCCCACGTCACACTACTTCCCCCATTACACTAGTTCCTTCGTCTAGTCACTTCCCACGTCACACTACTTCCCCCATTACACTAGTTCCTTCGTCTAGTCACTTCCCCCGTCACACTACTTCCTGCGTCTCGCTACTTCCTCATAACGCTACTTTCCCACAATGCCACTTCCTTCGTCTCGTCACTTAACCCCGTCACACTACTTCCTGCCACACCACTTCCCACGCGACTTTTCCTATCAGGTGTACGGGGGTAGGTAGGTCAGAATCATTGTACCCGATGGTGACAGACCCAGCTGTGGTGGTGACAGACCCAGCTGACAGGTGGTGACAGACCCAGCTGACAGGTGGTGACCAAAACACTGTCCAAGCCTCAGATGGCTCATGAAACTGTGATGGATTTTAGAGTGGCAAAAATTGTGCGTTAAAATATGTAAACATTCAGGGTGACGTACATTACGATTTTGTTAATATTAAAAGCAAAAACATTTACTACATGTTAAATTATGAAAACTTTGAGTGGTGTAATACATGTATGTTAAATTTGACAAACATTCACCATAAAACATTCGAAATCATGTTAAATTATATGAATATTTACGGGTAGGTCGATGTTAAATTATACAGTGCGATGTTAAATTATTATTATTATTAAAGCATTGAGGGTGACGGACTTCTGCGAGTATGTTAAATCTTACGTAAAACCACGTTAAATTATATGATAGAGAGTTAAATTAAGATCAAACTGAGGAGATGTTACGAAAATGCTGAGTCGTTTACATGTTAAATTGTGATAAGATTATGATAAATCAACATAAACCATAATCATCCACGCTAAATTAACCAAGACATCCACAATTAATTATCCACTAAAGCAATCAAATATCCACAACAAATTAACTAACACTTCCACAACTATTTACGAACATCAAGTTAAATTAGTCGGGCGGTCTTGTGCAATTGCTTCAACACACATATACAAACTTTCGCCGTTTTTCTGGGCCAAACTTAGAAAATACTTGTTGTTAATGGACACTAACTAAATTCTGATGTAAAAACTTGCAAACGCCTTCATTACGACACCGCGAGACACCTTTGGGTGGGGGGTGGTGAGGTTTTTCTGGGCTAAACTTAGAAAATACTTGTTGTTAATGGACACTAACTAAATTCTGATGTAAAAACTTGCAAACGCCTTCATTACGACACCGCGAAACACCTTTGGGTGGGGGGTGGTGAGGGGTGGTGGTGGGGGAGTGGTGAGGTGAGGGTGGGGGGTGAGTGAGAGGTGAGGGGGTGGGTAGTGAGAGGTGAGGGGGTGGGGAGTAGTGAGAGGTGGGGGTGGGTGGTGAGGGTGGGGGGGGTGGGAGGGTTGGGGAGGGTGAGAGGTGGAGGGTGGGTGGGCAGGGGGTGGGGGGTGGTGAGGGGTGGGAGTGGGATAGTGGTGCCTGTTTGGTCTATCACTCTGAAACATCTTCCTGTGATGGCTATTAACACGATGATGTATGTTGTAGTAGCTATTAGGCAGTGTGTGTGTGTGTGTGTCTATATGAAGTAACAGAATTTATACTGTTGTTAATTATTGAGTATGAAAATTATTTGTCACAACCAAGATTTTTAAGGCTGAAAAAAAAAAGAGCTCATAAAATTTTGTCAAATATGAAAGAGAAGAAACTGATTATAATGGACGTTGACCCGACAAAAATATTAATAACTTTTACATAATTTTTCATTTCGATACTTAAACACATTTTTAAAACCTACTGGTGAGGGACTTACAGACAGACAGAGACAGAATCAGTAGGGCATTAATGGGGGAACACCCTATTTGCTCTCTTTATATATTTATGGCCGGGAACAACAAGGGTACACCTGCTGAAGTAAACAACACAGAAAGGTACAGTATTTACAGAGCAACAAGCAAAAACTATATAAGTACAGTACAATACAGTAGTCTAACCTTGAGAGTCCCACAAAACACACACACACACACCTCTCAGCCTCAGGTACCCCATTGAGAGGTCTTCTTCAGGGATGAAATGAGGTAAATGTGGTGGGAGCGACCCGCCCCCTAACGCAGCCACTCGGTAAATGTTTCAAGCGTTCCTTTAAGGGGTCTATTTACATCTCTAGAAAAGTTGGTTAAAATAACAACAACAAAATGCTTGGGATAAGAGACTGTGTATGGTTACCTCCTTCAGGAAGTCGGGAGGAACATATAGAAACTAGAGTAGCACAAGCAGTCAACAGCACCAGAGATCAACTAGGGCCTGGAGTTCTTTTCCACGCTTAGCTTATGATGGCCGCTATGTGAGGCGAAGGTTCGTCAGCAGCAGCACTGTTACTATAGCAGGAGCATAAATCTTTTGGTAGAGATAAACTGGTAAAATTAACCTTGAGATTATCTTTATTATTATTTGGTTCCATTTTTCATCCCTTCCTCCCGTCTCTCCCTTCTTTACTTCCTTTCTCCGTTTTTTTTCATATCTCTCTTTTTCTCTTCCTCCCTCTCCCCCTTACTCCTTCTGCTACCACCTCTCCCTCCTTCACTCACCCATCCTTCTTTCCCTCCTTCTATCGTCTCCTCCCCACGTCTTATGTTCCTTCTCTATCAATCCCTTTCTCTACCTGCCTACCCCTCTTTCCTTTTCTGCCTACCTTCTTTCTTTGCTTCTTTCCCCCTTCTTTCTCTCTTCCTCCTTACACACCTAATCAGTGTCCCTCCTTCCTTCCCCACACTTCCTCTCCTCTTCCCTCCCATTACCATGTCTCCCTCCCTCCCTGTCCCTCTCCTCCCTTCCCTCTCCACTTGTCTCCCTCCCTCCCTGTTCCTCTCCTCCCTTCCCTCTCCACTTGTCTCCCTCCCTCCCTGTTCCTCTCCTCCCTTCCCTCTCCACTTGTCTCCCTCCCTCCCTGTCCCTCTCCTCCCTTCCCTCTCCACCTCTCACGCCTCCCTCGGCAAAGTGTAACTCCCTCATGAGTATCATTACCAAAATGGATTGCGGAGCTAGACAGGTTGAGCTGTGGGGCTGAGGGCTGAAGGGAAGAGGAGCTAAGGACTGAAGGAAGCTGGGGGGTGGGGGAAGAGGGCTGAAGAGGGCTGAAGAGGGCTGGGCTGGAGGGACGAAGGCTTTGTGTGAGAGTCGACGAACGAGAGTGAGAACATTGAGAAAAATGATCAATAAAAGATAATTAACTCAATACATAAACAATCAAATGTACACACACGCGTCCTGAATGATATACTGACCGAGTGATCACTGTTGGATGCAAACTTACACTACAGAATAATTCACATAATTTCCATGATAATTGGTGCAATATCCCACTACTGGTACCAAAGAATATATGATTATACTCCCCCCCCCCTCCTCCTCCTCCCATCCCCTCCTCTCCCTCGGGCTAAATTATCAATATTTTATCTGATTCTTTTGTTCGAGTGATTATTTTTTTTTTTTAATGTTGGTGACGTCATACTCACAGCAGCGGTTTGGTCACACGGGTACGGGAACAGTGGCATCTGTATGTCTGTGACTTGTCTAGGTAATAAAACTCGAGAATGACTACAACTACAACATTAACAACTACAACCAATAGATCAACTCATCGATATATTGTTGTTGTTGTTTAGGGGGTCAAGAGGTCACAATTCAAGGTCAAAGCTCTAAAAAAAAAATATATATATATACTCGTATCCCCATCAGAGTGAGTTGGCAGCCCGCTCCAATGCCGACTAGTTGTTATGTACACGGTCATCAGTGTACAGTACAGAGCGCTAACACTAACTTCCACTAATGGTTGACACAAAATGGTAATGGCAGAGAAATAATGAACGGAAACGGAAAATAATTAATATGATGAACGCAACAATGACGACGATAATGAGGGCTGGTGACGTGAATTATGAGCACGAGAATAATGGGAATATGAAAAACAACTGATGATAGCGGATTATACAAACAGGATGATGATGATGATGATGATGATAATGAAACCGGTAACGATAACAATGATAATAATGATAATGACGAAGCCGATGATGATAGTTATATGAATGAACACGATGGTAATGATGAAAACAACGGTACTCATGATGCTAACAAGGAAGAAATGAACAAAATCGACCAACGGTGATAATGAAATAAATAATAACAATAATAATAAACAATACACCCCCACAACTCTCCCCCCCCACAACAATATTGTAATTCCGACCCACAAATACATCGCTTTATCTAATTACGTACGTGGCGCGCTAATGACCCTATTAACTGCTATCATTGGGTAATTAGCCTATCGACTGGCTCCCAACTGGCAATAATGGTTACAAGCACCGGTAGCGAACACCACACCTGGCCGCACCTGTTCCTCAGTAAGACCATCAACACCTGTTTTCACCCACCAATTAGTCCATACAGGTGTCAAGTTATAAAATAGATTTCTATAAATTGTGTGATCTGTTATATAATTCGGGTATATCAATATAGGAGATATATCACGGGTATAGCTGAGGTATATTAATGCATTCAAGTCACATATACAATAAAGTTTATATATATTTTAGTCATCTGTTTAATAAGTTTCTAAGAATAAATCACAAAGCACGGTTAAAGTTATCCATCACCTGGTACACACACACTAACAGAAATATTCCCTTACATACATACAATAATAATAATATAGTTGCCCCTCGTGTACGAGGATGGCCGGCCCACAGGGCCGCCTCGACGTGAATTTGTTTAAGATTTAGAAACTGTCGCCAACACAACAACCAAACCCAGAGTTAACGAGCTGCATGACCCAGTGTCAAGGAACAGTCCTAGAAGACCGGACATCTCGCCAACTGCACTGTTAACCATTACCCCGGAACACGATTCGTAAATCGATTAACATCCAGGTCCAGAATTACTGCTGGGTAGACAGAGACAAATGGCGTAAAGAAACCTGCCCACGGATCGAACCCGGGTCTGCTCGCTTGCGAGCATGCATACATACATACATACATTCTCCTAACACACACACACACACACATACACACACACACACAAATAAGCTATATCCGTCATCAAAATTTCCTAAAAAAAGCCATAAATTTGAGAACACACGGCCACTACAGCATCACCTGCGTAATTGTCCCACCGTCCACACGCCACCTGGACCGCTCACCACTGCTGCCTGCTGGACCAAGGGCAACCAATATGGACCAGAAACAGTGGCTGGGAATGTGGGCCATGAATAGTGGCTGGAATTGGGGGCCAGGACCAGTGGCTGGGATTGTGGGCCAGGAATAAGTGGCTGGGACTGTGGGCCAGGAATAGTGGCTAGGGATTTGGACCAGTTATGTAAACCGGAGATATGAAGCAGGAATGTTTGATCAAATAGACCCCAACCTAACCATTAAGAAACAGTGTCCCTTGGAATTCATGTCCCATTAAGAGTGTTGGCCATTAGGACTGGGACCCCAATTCTAATGGTTAGATTGGGTTAAGTTGGGGTCTAGTAGGACTGGAGGCCCATTTCAGCAGTAATCTTTCCAGGCAGCTTAAATAATGACCTAACTTCCGCAGTCTACAGTGATCAACTCCCGCTGTCTGGCCTTGACCTAGTTTGGAAGCTGAGGTTGACCCCAAATAAAGATACTTATGAGTTTCAGACCATTTACATTAATATAGAAAGTTGTAAGGAAGGCAGCGAGGTCACATGAACACGAAAGATGTTGTGTTGTTTAGTTCGTGGAATGGCCGCTGGTGGCGCTCTGAACCACTAAAACGACTTGAAATAGGACACGATAAATGTAAATAAATAAAACGGTGTGTGTGTGTGTGTAAGTCACTAGTTGGTTGATACTCACTAAATCCAGTCTTTAAACCAGCCAAATTACGGTCATATTAACCCACTTGTAATCAGGTTCACCTCTGAGCTGAATAAAATCGTCTCGCGTTACCCAAAACAAATATTAAAAATGGCGTCCCTGTAGTGAAGGAATTAGTGAAGACAGTCTACCGATAGCCCCCATCACTGCCTCAGATAAAGGACTACAAGGTATATCCCCCGCTGCTCCAGGTACTGTGGGGGATACTAATTAAGTCACCCCTCAAGACGTATTTATCGTTTTTTTTCCTCACATTATCTCTTCTCCTTAAAGGCTTATCGTCCACTCAGTATCTCGTGAATGGTACAATCAAATCCATTCAAATTGAAGAGGATTGGTTCAATGGCTAGATATTTAGAGATAATGATTTTGCTCAGTCAAGACAATAGAAAAGCCAGAGGTCAAAGGAGAGAGAGAGAGAGAGAGAGAGAGAGAGAGAGGCCAAAACCACCGACTCCCTCATCATCTACATATATCTCAGGGTATAATTACTACCACCTTATTTTCCATGAATAGCTGATTTCGTGTGTGTGTGTGTGTCAGTGTTATGGCTCGGCCCAACATCACAACACCTGGATGAAAGCAAGAAAAGTGGGACAACGCTGTTAATGGTAAATATTATACACCCGGTAACACTCTGACAGACAACCCCCGCCCCCCCTCCCGTCCAGGATTCGAACCCGAGATACTTGAGAACACCAATCCGAGGAACCATACCACTCGACCACCACCCACCATACCTGACTGATGATACACCAGTTATCGTAGACATGCATTCCAATGTTTACACCTTCTACCGTAGACACACAGGTATATATTTCACTGTATCGGTATATAAGATTTTAATGGATAAAGAGTTGCCAAAGTCAGGATTCTGTGGTAATCTTTTACTTAAATTTCTATAAACCCACATTGGGGATCCTGGATGGCGTTTTCTATAACTGATATACACGGGGGACTGGTGTATATCTGGTAATAAATGTAATATTAGATTTTCTCTCATTTTTTACTCTTCCTCGTGATATATTGTTAACTAACCAATACATTCATTTTCCTAAATTTCAGTAATACTTTTATTTCTATACAAACCTAACCTAACCTAACCTAATCCAGAGGCGAAAACAACATACAGGAAAAATTTATTGACATCTAAATCAACTTTATTTTTTTTTTATCTCACGAACATTTCTCCGCTAGACCATGTTTCCGAGACAGTTCTTCTTTAACAATCCATAGAAAAATAAATTAAAATAGCTTCGCTCTGTATTCTGAACCAAGAACTGAAACACCAACACACTACAAGGTGAGGATCAACACAGTAACATAATACAAGTGATTGGAAAAAATAAAAATCACTGAAACCCCGACCCGAAGCACCAAACCGAAGCACCAATATAGCTACAATGGCTACTAGTAAAGCATGAAACGAATCAGACGAAGCAAAAATTGTCCGAAACATTGTAAACATACTGAATCATATGAAGTAATGGTCTGTAACCTATATACCAAGTTTCTGAAGCCTGATTCGAAATACAAGCACAATAAAAAACCCCAGAGCGAGAAATTGCAATATAAGGAAAGAGATGAAGCCACAGTCTGCAACCCAACACATTCCGAAGCATCACTGGAAACCCCTAAAAAACAGTAAAGCCAAAATCCGGTCATTGTAAACATAACAAACCACGTAAAACAAAGGTCTAGGGTTCGACACATTGCTCGAGGCGTGTTTCTAAATGCAAATACTATAAGACCGGGATCCACAACATAGTAACATAACGATGAACAATACCAACCATACAATACTATGTCCTGCATCCCATCACCACTGCTATCATTAACATCATCACCATCACTAACACTACCATCACCACCATTACCACCACCATCACCACCACCACGACTACCACTATCACCATTACCATCACCGCAGCCACCACCAAGCACTGCACACTGACCCTTGCAACCTTACACCTCCATTGCAACAGCAGGCAAGAGGCAACAGCTAGTGTGTGTGTGTGTGTGTGTGTGTGTGTGTGTGTGTGTATCAATTAACACTGGGTAGAAAGAGACATAACTAAGCTTTCTATGGTAAAGTCCCACTGGATAAAAGTTCTACTATAATAAGCCCCACTGACTATAAAAAGACCCACTGACAATAATAAACTCCAACTGACAATAAAAAGACCCACACACTATACAAGTCCCCCCCACTAAGTCCCACTGCATAACGCCCCATCATCACCGTAACAAGAGGAAGACTCGGCCATCTACACCTGCCACTTGGGAAATAACACTAAAATCACAGGACCAGCCTTAGCACAGAACTGCTCTTTATCGACTTTACCTTCATTTATAGGCAAACTTTTATCACCCATATCTTCAATTCTTCTTTTTATTCTAAGTTATGAGTCGGAAATGAGACACGGACGGATGGACTGGCGGGCGGAACATTTACATATTATCGTGTTAGGTCGCATTTTCTTAATCCAGGATAATAATAATAATAATAATAATAATAATAATAATAATAATAATAATAATAATAATAATAATAATAATAATAATAATAATAGCTGGCCAGTGTGTTACCTGTGCTGGGTGTTGCTTATCAGTGAGCCATTGTCCGATGAAGTGTGGCTGTCTAAGGTGGATTTTATCGGTACGTCTGACTCTACCACACACACACACACACACACTACTTAGACCACAGAGTGTAACCGAAAACCAGTTTGTGTGTGTGTGTGCGAGAGCCAACGATCAACTTACACCCCACCACACTGCAGCAACAACACTACACCTGGGAGTCTTACTACACCTGTGAGTCTTACTACACCTGTGAGATTTACTACACCTGTGAGTCTTACGACACCTGTGAGTCTTACTACATCTGTGAGTCTTACTGCACTTGTCAGTTATACTACACCTGTGAGTCTTACTACACCTGTCAGTCATACTACACCTGTGAGTCTCACTACACCGGCAACGTTACTACACCTGTGAGTCATACTACACCTGAATCTTACTACACCCGTGAGATTTAATACACATGAGTTTTACTACACCTGTGAGTCCTACTACACCTGTGGGTCATACTACACCTGTGAGTCTTACTACACCTGTGAGTCTTACTACACCTGTGAGTCTTTCTACACCTTTGAGTCTTTCTACACCCGTGAGTCTTACTACACCTGTGAGTCTTACTACACCTGTCAATCAAACAACACCTGTGAATCTTACTACACATGTGAGTCTTTCTACACCTGTGAAATTTACTACACCTGTGAGTCTTACTACACATGTCAAACTACACCTGTGAATCTTTCTACACCCGTGAGTCTTACTACACCTGTGAATCTTACTACACCTGCAAAATTTACTACACCTGTGAAATTTACTATACCTGTGAGTCTTACTACACCTGCCAGTCATACTACCAAGTGAGTCTTACTACACCTGTGAGTCTTACTACACCTGTGAGATTTACTACAACTGTGAGTCTTTCTACACCTCTGAGTCTTACTACACCAGTGAGTCTTACTACACCTGAGTCTTACTACACCTGCCAGTCATACTACCAAGTGAGTCTTACTACACCTGTGAGTCTTACAACACCTGTGAGATTCACTGCACCTGTGAGATTTACTACACCTGTGAGTCTTATTACACCTGTGAATCTTACTACACCTGGGAGTCTTACTACACCTGGGAGTCTTACAACACCTGTGATATTTACTACACCTATGAGATTTACTACACCTGTGAGTCTTACTACACCTGCCAGTTATACTACGCATGTGAGATTTACTACAACTGTGAGTCTTTCTACACCTGTGAATCTTACTACACCTGGGAGTCTTACTACACCTGGGAGTCTTACAACACCTGTAAGATTTACTACACCTGTGAGAATTATTACACCTGTGAGATTTACTTCACCAGGGAGTCTTGCTACACCTGTGAGTCTTGCTACACGTGTGAGGTTTACTACACTTGTGAGTCTTAATACACCTGTGAGTCTTACTATACCTGTCAGTCATACTACACCTGTGAGTCTTACCACACCTGTGAGTCTTACTACACTTGTAAGTCTTACTACACCTGTGAGTCTTACTACACCTGTGAGTCTTACTACACCTGTGAGAATTTACTATACCTGTGAGTCTTACTACACTTGTAAGTCTTACTACACCTGTGAGTCTTACTACACCTGTGAGTCTTACCACACCTGTGAGTCATACTACACCTGAATCTTACTACACCCGTGAGATTTAATACACATGAGTTTTACTACACCTGTGAGTCCTACTACACCTGTGGGTCATACTACTGTCAGTCTTACTACACCTGTAGTCTTACCACCTGTGAGTCTTACTACACCTGTGAGTCTTACTATACCTGTGGGTCTTACACACTTGTAAGTCTTACTACACCTGTGAGTCTTACTACACCTGCCAGTCTTACCACACCTGTGAGGTCTTACTATACCTGTCAGTCATACTACACCTCAGCAGGTCTTACCACACCTGTGAGTCTTACTACACTTGTAAGTCTTACTATACCTGTGAGTCTTACCACACCTGTGAGTCTTACTACACTTGTAAGTCTTACTACACCTGTGAGTCTTACTACACCTGTGAGTCTTACTACACCTGTGAGTCTTACTATACCTGTCAGTCATACTACACCTGTGAGTCTCACTACACCGGCAACGTTACTACACCTGTGAGTCTTACCACACCTGTGAGTCATACTACACCTGAATCTTACTACACCCGTGAGATTTAATACACATGAGTTTTACTACACCTGTGAGTCCTACTACACCTGTGGGTCATACTACACCTGTGAGTCTTGCTACACCTGCCAGTACTACATCTTTGAGTCTTACTACACCTGTAAGTCTTACTACACCCGAGACTTACTACACCTGTGTCTTGCTACACCTGTGAGTCTTTCTACATCTGTGAGTCTTACTACATCTGTCAGTGTTACTACACCTGTGAATCTTGCTACACCTGAGTCTTACTACACCTGTGAGTTTTACTACACCTGTCAGTCTTACTAAACCTATGAGTCTTACTACACCTGTGAGTCTTCCTACACCTTCCAGTCATACTACACCTGTGAGTCTTACTACACCTGTCAGTCTTACTACACCTGTGAGTCTTGCTACACCCGTATAATCCCTCCAAAAATAGATTCCCTCCCGAAAAATTCCCCAAAACAGGATTACCACCAGAAAAATCCCCACCACACATAGGATCTCCAGTAAACACAGTAAGGTGTCCTGCGGCTATGGTCTCATTGTGCAGTGATCCTACGGTGCAGGAGGGAGTCATATCCTGTAATGGTCTTATTATAATGGTGTGGAGAGAGGGGGTGAAGAGATGGGGTGGGTGAATGGGAAGGAAAGAGGGATGGGTAGGGTGGGTTAGAAGGAGGGAGGTGGGAGGGTGAATGGGTGGGAGACACAGGGGGAGGAGGATGGGTAGGCGGTAGGAAAGGAGGAAGGAAGAAAAATGAGGGTGGGAGGGTCAATTGAGGTGGATGGAAGGAGGAATGAGAAATGTTGAATACAGGGAGAGAAGGAGGAAGTGGCAGAGGAAGAAAAAGGAAGGAAAGAGGGAGTGAAGGAAGAAGAAACAGGAAGGTCAGGACAGGGAATAAGAGAATGAATGGAAGACGAGAGAGAGAGAGAGAGAGAGAGAGAGAGAGAGAGAGAGAGAGAGAGAGAGAGAGAGAGAGTACAGTAACTTTAATGAGCCAGCTTCATGTCACAGCAGCTGCCGGAGCAGAAGAATAAATGGCACACACACACACACACTAAGGCGAAGGGTTGTTGCTGAATCTGCGTGAAATGGCCCCCCCTCCCCTCCCGAGCTAATAGGAGGACCCTTTAGTTCGAATAGGTCAAAGTACTCATAGGCCTCAGTAGAAATGGGTTCACGTCCTAATAGGCCATGGTTCTAATTGGTCCCAATCGTAAAATGTTCTATTTCTAGTGGGTAAAAAGTCCTAATGGGCTCTACTAATCGTAATAGTCCCTGATTCTACTGGGCCCCAATCGTAAAAGGCTCTAGTTCTAATGAGTAGAAGTCCTAATAGGCCCCAACAGTCCTAATAGGTCCCAACCCAACTAGACCTAATCAACCATTAAAATTGTGGTCTAAAAATACTTTAGCAATTACACTTTAAATGTAATAATGATACATGATTAAGTAATGACAAAGTTTCACCGATGGAAATAACACTATTTTCTTTATCACTTTAGGGCCAAATTTCAGTAAACACAAAACAAAGCAATGACACGAAACAAAAGCACAGCGTTTATATATAAAAATATCCACGTTAATTTCGAAAAAAAAACATTAATGGATTTTCGAAAACATAATCGTGCGATACCAATTGTTTTTATTTCATTACCGGTACTCCATTTTTTCTTTCAATTTCCGTAAACAACAGTTAGCAAGTTATGTTATCATCTGATCGGTTATGTTATCATCTGATCGGTTATGTTATCATCTGATCGGTTATGTTATCATCTGATCGGTTATGTTATCATCTGATCGGTTATTTTATCATCTGATCGGTTATGTTATCATCTGATCGGTTATGTTATCATTTGATCGGTTATGTTATCATCTGATCGGTTATGTTATCATATGATCGGTTATGTTATCATATGATCGTAATTTCAAATATCGTTCATGAATGTAGATTGTCGAGTTTCGTCATTTTTGAACATGTACTTCCTTATAATAATGTAATCTACACAGAAGTTTGGAATGGTGGATTATTTACCCAATACGTACATTCGGATAATGAAAATGAATTTGACGTACGGATAAAGGTGATAAATTTACGAGCGGACGAAAGAAAGGGGGATTTACGAACGGATAGAAACGAAATTACGTACGCTAAGAAATAATTCACTGACATGAGACAATCAAACTGTTTACGCACGGACAACGGACAGGAATTAAAGGACAAATTAAGAAACTCCACAGCGGCTATAATACCATTACAACAGTTATGGCACCATGATACCCAGAGCAAGATCACCACCACCAAGATCACTACCATACACTCTCATACCTGCACCATCTATGCCTTACAACACAACCACCAGTGCAACGACTACTAGTGTCACCACCAACAGTACCACAGCTACTAGTACCACTACCACCACTTGTACCACCATCAACAATATCACCATCACCAGTGTCACCATCACCAGTGTCACCATCACCACTGTCACCATCATAACATAAAACAACCAACTACACAACAACAACCACTACCTTATCACCCCCCCACAACACGACATATCAACCCGTATCACCACCCAAAGTAATACCAACGACCCCTCCCCCCAGACACAGTCATCAACCACTGCCTGCCGCCGTTCCATAAAGGCTGGGACAGACACCCCAGACACACAAACACGCCCATTAACTGCTCTCTGACGCCGGCTGTAAAGAATGTCTGGCTACGGCAGTTTGGGTGAGTTCAGACTAATTTTCTCACAGACGGGGGGGCGTTCAGTTGGCCAGTTAAAAACAGGGTGGGTGGGTGGAGGGGAGGGGGGTGATGTGGCGGGCGGTGACTCTTCCCTCAGTTAGAACCTCTCGTTGGTGGAGAGAGAGAGAGAGAGCACTCATATTAAACACCATTCTACCATACTTTAAGACAAATAATAATCACACACACACACCTTCCGGCTGCCATGCTCTTTCAATAAACCGTTAATTATTATTATTACGCACACAAACAACACTACCAAGGTAATTCCATGCATCACATTTCGCTATCGTCTAATATGTGGCAACACACTAACGCTTATAACAACAACAACAACAAGATTAATAACTAGTCCTCGCGTGATGAACCAGTTCGAACACGCGATAGGTCTGACGCCTATACATCCTCCCAATGGTTATAGTCATCGTCTCAACTGACCTCTTGGGATCAGTGTCCATGTCCAGTTTCAAGAGAGTCTGTCCACTCTTACAGTTGTGTTACACCAAGACTATGACCCGGACCCCACGGTAACGACGACGTGTGTAATTGTATATTGTCCCGCGAACTCCTTCCTGTGATATATTAACAATAATAATTATTATAATAATAATAATACGGTAATATAAAAAAATAATAATCCAGTAATAATATTTGAAAAGGTAATAAAATGAAATATATATAGATTTTTTTTACAGGGATTAGCCCACCCGGGCACAGGTCACTGACCCACATCGGGGCCTGGGGGCGAAAATGTAATAATAATTCAGATAAGAAAAATTAAAAAAACAAATAAATAAAATAATAACATAATAATATGAGTAATAATAACAGCACTGCAATAATAATAATAAAGAACCATAAAGAAATAAAATATAAAAAGATCAAGAGTGAGAAACAATATATGTATGTTGTGTTGTCAATAGTAAGAGAAACAATTGAGACCCTGCAATTGTGTGTAAATGAGGCAGAAAGTCCACCATTAGACAACACATTATAACGCTCAATATCTTCCCAGGCAGTAGGACCTCCCTGTTTGGTAGCTGCATCTACCTGCAACCTAAAATTAATAAAATCCCAATATATATATATATATATATATATATATATATATATATATATATATATATATATATATATATATATATATATATATATATATATATATATATATATCAGCCTTAGAGTGCTACACACACCCAAGATTTTAATACACCGCCCCCTCTCTCTTCCCTAGCAGTAGTTTATACACAGTAAACACACCAATTCCACTATATTATTTTCGGCATGACCTCAGCTGAAAGGTCAAAAGGTCACATCCTCGGCAAATGCGTGGCAATTCTCCATTCTGTGTTTTTTCACATATAAGTAAGTTTTCAGTTGTTTTTTCACACGCGATCTAAGCATGAGTTTGTGATCTTACTGTGATAAAAATATAAATAATATTTTTTTTTATTATACTTGGTGATATTAACCAACTGTTTATCGCCTTTCTGGTCATCACTAATGGTTTTTTGTCGCCAGTGAGGGATATTTTTTATGTAATTTCAAGCGGCCAAAGTGACCAAATTTACAGTGACTATTGTTTTTATTTAGACGAGGATGTTTAACTGACTGTCTTAAAGTTATGACGAGAAGTTTATTTACCTTTACAATAATAACACAAACTGTGCAGTAATATATTCTTACAATGGTGAAAAGTTCTTATATTTACGTTTTGTTCGATTTTCATTATGACAAACTGAACCTCTATTAACGAGTTTACAAGGTTGAAAAGTTTGTAATTATCATTTATATATGTGAATTATTTTCAATTTAACAAATTTAACAAACAAACTGAACCGGAAATATCATCTCAGAAAGTATTTAATTTTTGATTCACTAACACCAGTAATCATTAAAGGTCAAAGAAAAATTATACACCAAGAAAAAAAAATTCCCACGGTTCACTAACATCACATTTCCTTCACACTCAAAATGCAAAAGAAAAAAAAAGGTAAAAATTTTCATCTTTTCTTCATTAACGTCAGAAGCTCTCCATGTTCCAATAACACAAAGTTGTAATGTTGAGGGTTTTTCCGACTGGCAATATTGCAAAAGTGAACAGTATAAAATCAACTAGAATCCGTTTTTTCTTTTCATTTGACATTCATTATCATTGTAAATAAGATGCCAGTAACAACATCCTCTCTCTCTCTCTCTCTCTCTCTCTCTCTCTCTCTCTCTCTCTCTCTCACATATACTTACTAATACTTTGCTGTCACTAGGAATCGAGTATGACGATCATCCAGCTATGAAACAATGATATGAGTTGTTAGAGATGTCACCTAAGTTGGTGAGTTTTGAGGTGACTAAAGAGGCCGAGACGGGACCCGCAGCATAGTTCACATTCGTTGCACATGTGGAGGGCTGCATCTAGTGCGGGAGGGGCGGTGGCAGCGTCTTTCCGGTGTTGGCGCTTGTCTGCCTCGGTTTGCAGTTGGACTAACTCGAAAGTACTGACACCTTCTCGTGTGGTGCTCTTCCAAGCATTACGGTGTGGTGTAAACGACTCCCAGGTGAGGGGGTCGATTTGGCACCTTCTCAGGTTTGTCTTTAGACTATCCTTACACCTTTTGAATTGCCCGCCGGCGTTACGTTTACTATTCGTTAGGTGACTGTAAAGTAGCTGCTTTGGCAGTCTACTGTCGTCCATGTTGGTAACATGGCCAGTCCAGCATAATTGTTCATGGGTAATGATAGCCTCGATGCTCCTACAGTTGGTGTCAGCAAAAATACTGGCATTTGTTCTCTTGTCTTTCCATCGAACACAGAGGATGGAACGTAAACTATGTTGGTGAAAGTTTTAAAATGCCTTGAGATGCATCATGTAAATGACCAATGTCTCACTGCCAAATAGCAGGGTGGGGAGGACTACTGCTCGATATACGTGCAGCTTTGTAGATAATTTCAGCTCCCGACAACTGAAGACACGGTTTTGGAGTCTGCCAAAGGCTTGAGATGCACATCTGATCTGATGCCGAATCTCTTCATCGATGTCTGCGGTGGTGGACAGGTGGGAGCCGAGATACCGAAAGTGGTCAACATTAAAGTGGGTTGTACCATTAAGGTGGATGGATGGTGGAGGTGTGTCTGAAGCAGGGGCAGGTTGAAAGAGAATCAGAGTCTTACGTGCATTCACCTCAAGGCCGAAGTGTGCATACGCATCTGCGTAGGTGTTCAAGATCTCCTGTAGGTCGTGTTCAGTGTGAACAACAAGGGTGAGGTCGTCTGCATATTGAAGTTCAGTAATGGAAGCTGCCGACACCTTTGTTCTTGCCTGGAGTCGTCTTGTGTTGAAAAGACCTCCCTTCACCCGGTACTGGATGTTCACCCCGCCGGCTAAATTGGCACTGGAACGAGTAAGGAAGGCAGCCAAGAAAATGGAAAAGAGAATTGATGCCAGTACACACCTTTGTTTAACCCCTGTTTGGATGGGGAAGAACTCAGACTGGGTGCCGTTGTGGAGGACACTGTCGTTCATGCCATCATGGAGTTGCCTCACAATGGTAATGAATTTTGGTGGGCAGCCAAAACGGATGAGGGTCCACCAGAGGGCTTCTCTGTTGACCGAGTCGAAGGCCTTGGTTAGGTCGACGAAAGCCATACAGGTCACGACGCTGTTCTTTGCACCTTTCCTGTACCTGATGGGCAGCAAAGATCATGTCAGTGGTATCATGTGATGGTCTAAAGCCACATTGAGATTCTGGGAGGAAGTTTTCCGTCTCAGGAAGAAGTCTGTTTAGGAGGACTCGAGCGATAATCTTGCCAGCAACGGACAGCAGCGAGATCCTGCGGTAGTTGCCACAGTCTGACCGGTCTCCTCCTTTTCCTATATATTCTCCAGGAGAGAGTGGAGACGGCTGGTAAGCAGAGGTCCTCCTGCTTTATACACCTCGGCTGGGATTCCATCAGGACCTGAGGATCTGTTACTTTTCATCTGTTTGATGGCGGTAGCGACCTCATCCAGGGATGGAGGATAGCTGAGGTAGGTCAGCTCTGGATGCTGAGGAACCTGCTGGGTAGTCAGGACATCCACATCGGTGTTTCGGTTGAGCAGTGAATGGTAGTGTTCTTTGTAGCATTGAAGGAGGCCATTAATGTCTTTAATTCTGAAGTTACCGTCAGTTGAGCAGAGGGGGACTGCACCACGAGTATTTAGTGTACAAAATGTTTTAATAGAATTGAAAAATTTGCGAATCTTGTGCTGATCTGCAAGTTTTTGTGCTTCACATGCTTCATCCATAAGCCAGTCGTTCTTTAAATTGCGAAGTTCCCGCTGGGCCGCCGCTTTCTTCATGAGGAAGGTATCAGCTCTAGTCCGAGACTGAGGGTTGTTCTGCCAGTCAGTAAAAGCCGCACATTTATCATCAATGAGTACATTGATTGCCGGGTCATTTTCATCAAACCAGTCCTAGTGTATTCTTTCGATCTGGCCGAGGGTCTCTCTGCAGGTTTTTGTCAAAACAGCGTTGAGACTATCCCATTCAGTACTGGGATTTGCGTTGTTTGCTGTTGGGTTGTTTATAAGCCCATGTTCGAGCTGCTCTCTGAAAGCATGTGCTACTGCTGGGTCCTCCAGACGCTTAGTATTAAAACCTCTTCTGGAGGCTTGCTGCCTTTGCCATTTTGGGGCAATGTGAAGTGAAAGCTTGGCTCTGACAAGTCCATGATCAGTGTCACAGTGGTGATGAGGACATCTCGGCAATCTCTTACTCTGACAATGATGTGGTCAATGAGATGCCAGTTTGGATCGGTGCTGCCACGAGCCCTTGAACTTGTCAGCCTGCCTAAACAAGGTATTGGTGAGGTTGCCTAATCATTTCTCCCTATGGTTCCCTGCCAAATGTCAGCATCTCTGCCATCACAGGCATTGAAGTCACCAAGGAGCACAACCTTGTCTTCTCTGGGGATGGAGGTTAGCACTCTGTCGAGGTCGGCATAAAGGGCCTCATTGATGTCATCCTCTGCATCCAGTGTTGGGGCGCATGCAATGATGAAAAAGGCATGACGTGAGTGATTTAGTGGGACTCGAAGCGTCATGAGGCGCTCGTTGATCCCAATAGGCATTTCAGTTAGCATGTGTAGGATGTGTTGGCGGATGGCAAAGCCAACTCCATAAATGTGGTTTCTCTCCACAGCAGGCCCCTTCCAGAAGAAGGTATAGCCAGACCCCGCTCTGTGAGTTGACCCTCATCTGGGAGCCGGGACTCACTAATGGCTGCAATGTCGATGTTATACCTAGCCAGCTCTTTTGCCACAAGGGCAGTTCTTCTTTCAGGCTGCTCATTTGTGCCAGTATCCAGAAGGGTCCTGACATTCCATGCAGTGAAACCATAAGAGGTTGTATATTTTTTATTTATTTTTTTTTTTTTACTAGCAGAATCGCCGCCCTCCGGGCAGCTCATCTGCTAGGCAACGGTAAGACGCCACCCACCGGGAGGCTCCACATTGTCTCACTGTTCAGTCCCCAAAACTTCTTCCATCAATGGTTCATTAACGGTGTAAGTTCCACCATGTTTTTCACTACAACGATACAGCAAAGTATATTGTTTTTAGCATTAAACTGTTATTATTTTATTGTCTAATCATCACTACATATAACACCACCCACCATCACTACATATAACATCATCCATCATCACAAAATATAACACCATCCATCATCACTGCATATAACATCATCCATCATCACTAAATATAACACCATCCATCATCACTACATATAACACCACCCATCATCACTACATATAACATCATCCATCATCACTAAATATAACACCGTCCATCATCACTGCATATAACACCATCCATCATCACTACATATAACACCATCCATCATCACTACATATAATACCATCCATCATCACTGCATATAACACCATCCATCATCACTACATATAACACCATCCATCATCACTACATATAACACCATCCATCATCACTACATATAATACCATCCATCATCACTACATATAACACCATCCATCATCACTACATATAACACCACCCATCATCACTACATATATAACATCATCCATCATCACATATAACACCATCCATCATCACTACATATAACACCGTCCATCATCACTGCATATAACACCATCCATCATCACTATATATAACACCATCCATCATCACTACATATACACCATCACATCCATCATCACTACATATAACACCACCCATCATCTACTACATATAACATCATCCATCATCACTACATATAACACCACATCATCATCATATAACACCATCCGTCATCACTAAATATAACACCATCCGTCATCACTACATATAACATCATCCATATCACTACATATAACACCATCCATCATCACTACATATAACATATACCATCCATCATCTACATATAACACCACCCATCATCACTACACATAATACCATCCATCATCACTACATATAACACCATCCACCATCACTACATATACACCATCCATCATCACTACATATAACACCATCCGTCATCACTAAATATAACACCATCCGTCATCACTACATATAACACCATCCATCATCACTACATAAAACACCACCCATCATCACTACATATAACACCATCCATCATCACTACATATAACACCATCCATCATCACTACATATAACACCATCCATCCTCACTACATATAACACCATCCATCATCACTACATATAACACTATCCATCATCACTACATATAACACCATCCATCATCACTACAGATCGGTAAAGTAGTTTCCGAGATTCTCGTGCGGACACACAAACAAAAAAACACACACAAACAAACAGACATACTTCTCTATTTTATATAGATAGATGTATGTATGTATTTTCGAGGGGGTATTTATGATTATGATTGTGTTTTTCACCGCATCAGGGTGACCTTCCTGGGTGCAGTTGCCCAGTCAGGTTGGTTCTTTAGACAGGCTATGTTTAGGGCACCTTTCCTAGCCCCCTCCCCATATGGGGTGAGCAGAGTGGCTCCTCGAAAGGGCTGTTCAGTCGCACAGACAGAACCGGATTGCACTGTACCGTTTATGTGCAGAGTTGTGACTAGAAACGCCCATTTATACAACCACGGGACGACCTGGAAGTCACGCTCACGGTATACAAACTACTGACGACCTGAAGTCACGCCCACGGTATACATCCACGGACGACTGAAGTCACGCCCGGTATACATCCACGGACGACCTGAAGTCACGCCTCGGTATACATCCATGGACGACCTGAAGTCACGCCCTCGGTATACAACCATGGACGACCTGAAGTCACGCCCTCGGTATACATCCATGGACGACCTGAAATCACACCCTCGGTTTATATCCACGGACGACCTGAAATTACGCCCTCGGTATACATCCACAGACGACCCTAAAATACACCCACACCCCTTAAATACACCTCAGCGACAGTGTCTAGCATTCTCACCCAAAACACACAGATCCCGGGTCACTCTACACCACCTAAGACACTGAAACGACAATTCCTCCACACCCCCGACGATAACGTAAACAAAGACTCGTTCACATCCAGCAGGTAATGTAAACACTATACTGTATCGCACTCTTTGCTGTCAAGTGATAAATCTCTCACTGACTCTAGTTTACAAATAATGAAACTGAGGTATAACGAAAATGGTTATAGACAGCCAGAATTAAAGCCAAATTCTTATAGTGCATTTCAGAGGATAACTTTCAAACAATTATGGACAGTGCCTGTGTCGTAGTCACATATACAGTATATTCAAAGCTACGATTTCGGAGGTACATAGATCAATGAAATACAGAATTTACACGTAAGACACAAACAAAATCAAACATGATCTAGAAAATGGTTATGTCCATCTCAAGTTTATATTCATAATAGCAATAATGATAATAAAAATAATTAAAATTTTAAATAATATCTTGGTAGCTAATGTTTCCACAGTTATATCTTTGCAGACGTTAAATTCGGTATTATAGTGAGCTTGAGCTGGGTATTCTAACGGTTAAATATGGAATTATTTTCGATATATCAATGTTAATAGAACATTATGTATGAGCCAATGGGCTGCAGGGGGTGGAGGGCAGGCTCTACCGCCGCTAAAAAAAAAACCCGACTAGTTCACGAACTGGGCAATTTGCATACACTAAAAAATCATATCAAATTCTCACATATAAAAATCAATTTTACTGCACATTTACAGCACAACAATATAAATAATTAAAAAGAAGCATATTCTACAGGGTAAATAAGATAGGTAATGCTGATAGTATTTTATATTGTGGTGGTGGTGTGGTTATTGATGTGGTGTGAATGGTGGTGGTTGTTGTTATTATTATTATTGAAGAGGCGGTGGTGATAGTGGTGGTGATTGTTGTTGTTAAGAGATGGTTTGGTTATTAATAGTGGTGGTTAAATATGATAGATGGTGATGTTGTATAGGATGGTTGTTGTGGAATTGTTGTTGGTTGTTATTATTGTTGTTGTTAATGGTGGTGATGTATGGTAAAATGAAGGAGGAAGACAGAACAACGGAGAAAGAAGACAAGACAGTGGAGGAAGAAGAAGGAAGACAAGACAGTGGAGGAAGAAGACGGAAGACAAGACAGGGGAGGAAGAAGAAGGAAGACAAGGCAGGAGAGGAAGAAGAAGGAAGACAAGACAGGTGGAGGAAGAAGACGGAAGACAAGACAGGGAGGAAGAAGAAGGAAGACAAGACAGGGGAGGAAGAAGAAGGAAGACACAACAACGGAGAAAGAAGACAAGACAGGGGAGGAAGAAGAAGGAAGACAAGACAGTGGAGGAAGAAGGAAGAAGACAAGACAGTGGAGGAAGAAGGAAGAAGACAAGACAGTGGAGGAAGAAGGAAGAAGACAAGACAGTGGAGGAAGAAGGAAGACAGAACAACGGAGAAAGAAGACAAGACAGTGGAGGAAGAAGGAAGAAGACAAGACAGTGGAGGAAGAAGAAGGAAGACAAGGCAGGAGAGGAAGAAGAAGGAAGACAAGACAGTGGAGGAAGAAGGAAGAAGACAAGACAGTGGAGGAAGAAGGAAGAAGACAAGACAGGGAGGAAGAAGGAAGTAGACAAGATGTGGAGGAAGAAGGAAGAAGACAAGACAGTGGAGGGGAAGAAGGAAGACAAGGCAGGAGAGGAAGAAGAAGGGAAGACAAGACAGGAGGAAGAAGGAAGAAGACAAGACAGTGGGAGGAAGAAGAAGAAGACAAGACAGTGGAGGAAGAAGAAGGAAGACAAGGCAGGGGAGGAAGAAGAAGGAAGACAAGACAGGAGAAGAAGGAAGAAGACAAGACAGTGGAGGAAGGAAGAAGACAAGACAGGAGGAAGAAGGAAGAAGACAAGACAGTGGAGGAAGAAGGAAGAAGACAAGACAGTGGAGGAAAGAAGGAAGACAGAACAACGGAGAAAGAAGACAAGACAGGAGGAAGAAGGAAGAAGACAAGACAGGGGAGGAAGAAGGAAGAAGACAAGACAGGGGGAGGAAGAAGAAGGAAGACAAGGCAGGAGAGGAAGAAGAAGGAAGACAAGACAGGAGAGGAAGAAGAAGGAAGACACAACAACGGAGAAAGAAGACAAGACAGGGGAGGAAGAAGAAGGAAGACAAGACAGGAGAGGAAGAAGAAGGAAGACAAGACAGGGGAGGAAGAAGAAGGAAGACAAGACAGGGGAGGAAGAAGAAGGAAGACAAGACAGTGGAGGAAGAAGGAAGAAGACAAGACAGGAGAGGAAGAAGAAGGAAGACAAGGTGAGGAGAGAAGAAGAAGGAAGACAAGACAGGAGAGGAAGAAGAAGGAAGACAAGGTGAGGAAAGAGGAAGAAGAAGGAAGACAAGACAGGGGAGGAAGAAGAAGGAAGACAAGACAGGGGAGGAAGAAGAAGGAAGACAAGACAGTGGAGGAAGAAGGAAGAAGACAAGACAGTGGAGAAGAAGGAAGAAGACAAGACAGGGGAGGAAGAAGAAGGAAGACAAGGCAGGAGAGGAAGAAGAAGGAAGATAAGACAGGAGAGGAAGAAGAAGGAAGACACAACAAACGGAGAAAGAAGACAAGACAGGGGAGGAAGAAGAAGGAAGACAAGACAGGGAGGAAGAAGAAGAAGACAAGACAGGGAGGAAGAAGAAGGAAGACAAGACAGTGGAGGAAGAAGAAGGAAGACAAGACAGGTGAGAGGAAGAAGAAGGAAGACAAGACAGTGGAGGAAGAAGGAAGAAGACAAGACAGTGGAGGAAGAAGGAAGGAAGACAAGACAGGGGAGGAAGAAGAAGGAAGACAAGGCAGGAGAGGAAGAAGAAGGAAGACAAGACAGGAGAGGAAGAAGAAGGAAGACACAACAACGGAGAAAGAAGACAAGACAGGGGAGGAAGAAGAAGGAAGACAAGACAGTGGAGGAAGAAGAAGGAAGACAAGACAGTGGAGGAAGAAGAAGGAAGACAAGACAGGAGAGGAAGAAGAAGGAAGACAAGACAGGAGAGGAAGAAGAAGGAAGACACAACAACGGAGAAAGAAGACAAGACAGGGGAGGAAGAAGAAGGAAGACAAGACAGGGGAGGAAGAAGAAGGAAGACAAGACAGTGGAGGAAGAAGGAAGAAGACAAGACAGTGGAGGAAGAAGAAGGAAGACAAGGCAGGAGAGGAAGAAGAAGGAAGACAAGGCAGGAACAAGACAATGCAAGTGGCGCAGCAACTCCCTGTCAAGACAAGGAAGGATTGGGATGAAGCCCCCCGAGATAAAGGCGCCTCTGTGGTGGTGCATATATCCGGGTCAGGTTATGGAGTTCGCAACAGGTGACAAGCCCAGCTCTCGAGGGAAGGGAGGGAGAGTTGCGGGAGGGAGGGAGTTAAAAGAGGGAGGGAGAGAAGTAAAGGAGGGATGGGACAAGTGAGGGAGAGTGGAAGGGAGGGAAGGATGAGAGATGGGGAAGAAAGAGAAGGGAGTAGACAGAGAGGAAGAGAATGAGTGGTAAAGAGAAAGTGGCAAAAAGAGAGGGAAGGAGAGGGTAGGAGACGGAGTAGAAGGGGAAGAAAAAAATGGCGAGAGGAAGGGGAGAGAGGAAGACCTGGAGAAGATCGCCCTTGACATCGCGTGGGTCTTCGATCGGGCGTGGCACAAGATCCTCCTGGAGAAGCTGCGCGTCAGGGAGTCCAAGAAGACCTCCTCCAGGCTCCAACTGCTGGTTCATACCCTAAGTCGTGTCTCTAGAGTGTGTATGGTGACGCCCTCCCTCAACAGCTGATAACTACACTTTCTTGCCAGGACGGCCATAGTGTGATTCAAATAGTTCGCCAACAGCTAGAACTGACCCGTAGATGGAGTGGTCCCTGGAAGGTGAAACTCTGCCCGAACCAAAAGTTGGAGGTAATGGTGGTATCCTGGTCCCTGCCCACGCCTTGGAGGGTAAGAGACCACTTTATGGAGGTGGGGGGGGTGCCTCTTCTGTCCCTGGACCATATCACTATCCTCAACAACGTAAGGCCTTTCACTCCGGTTCTCCGCCCTGTGTAGGTTGGCTCGATTACTTGACCACAATGGATCCTAATGCTCCCCAAGGCTCAGATTAGGCCTCGTCTGGAATACTCATCCCTGACGTGGGTGTCCAGAGCTCCTATCTGACCTGACCTTAACTTTACCTAAGATTCATAGTCAGGGTTCAAGTTCTTAAAAAAAAAATACCTTAATTATTTTCCCTTGTAAGAAAATATATCGAGTTACGGTTCAGACTTAAGTGCAATTAGGGCATCACTCCGGCCGTCATCTCCGTGACTCAATAACCTGTAGCCTCACATCTCCCGTTACGAGGATATTAACACACCAACCTTTGAGAATACAGGTAAGGAGAGAGTACTTCTATTTCATATACAGGTGTTAATTACAGTAATTTCAATACATAATAGGTTTAGGCGAGCTATTAATACAGGTAATTAACATACAAAACAGCTTTTAGTAGGCTATTAAATACAAACAAATTAATCATCTCACTTTACAGGTTTAACCATTAAATACAAATAAAATAACTGTAATATAGATTTTGGTAATAAAATATAGGTACAGTATTTACCATAAAATAAAAGAGCAGGTATATACTAAATGCAGCTACAGTAATTATCCCCAGGTGACAGTATCATAAAGGTGGCGCCTCAACCTACAGCACCTATTAAACTTTAATAATAATAATAAAATCAGCGAAAAAAAAGTATGGTAGAGTGGAAGAAAAAACTAATAGGTATATGAGAAAAAACTCGCACTAATTTGTGGGTTATGGCAGCCTGTACCCGAGTAGCCCGGGGAAGCAACAAAAAGGTGTAAAACATTATATATATGACGCAAGCACAGGTACACGTACAGGTAAATATTGTTGTAGCCAGCAGATTAAAGGGACCTTTTTTACAACCATTTTACACAAACTTTCACTGGAATAAAGCAATTATGGTCGCTGCAGTATTTTTTGTAGGGAGGATCTGGTTACAGCGAATACAGCAATTATATTTTTTTATTTTGTTTATGCTTTTCTCATTTACAGAGTGTAATACGCCAGACCGTGATGTGACAGGCCGGGTGGGGAGTGAGCAGCGGTGATATAACTGGCCAGCTTAAATGTCACGCCGCGACGTCATCAGCTGCCTGGAATGTAATTAGGCGCCTCAAATGTCACGTGATTATGTTATTGGTTGGTTTCAGTATCTCAGTGTTATCGACCATTACACAGAGTAATTAACTGAACACTTCTTAAAATAAAAAAAACTGAATGACTGATTCAGGAGGATGTGATATGATTGGTTGGATCATGTGACACGTCGCAACGTGATTGGTCAGTTCTTGCAACGTGGCATAGCGTGAATCACTGTGATTGGTTACATCCTATGCTACGTCATATATTATTATATACAGATGTAACTAACTTATGTCATGCACATATATAAGTAACTGTCCCTCATGTCATGCACATATATAAGTAACTCTCTCATGTCATGCACAGATACAAGTGACTCTCTCGCCATGCACAGATATAAGTAACTGTCCCTCATGTCATGCACAGATATAAGTAACTCTCATGTCATGCACATATGTAAGTAACTCTCATGTCATACACAGATACAAGTGACTCTCTCGCCATGCACAGATATAAGTAACTGTCTCTCGCCATGCACAGATATAAGTAACTGTCCCTCATGTCATGCACAGATATAAGTAACTGTCTCTCATGTCATGCACATATATAAGTAACTGTCCCTCATCACAGATCAATAACCGTCCTCATGTCATGCACAGAATATAACCCCCACGTCATGCACATATAAAAATCTCTCATGTCATGCACAGATACAAATGACTGTCCCTCATGTCATGCACAGATATAAGTAACTGTCCCTCATGTCATGCACATATATAAGTAACTGTCCTCATGTCATGCACAGATATAAGTAACTATCCCCATGTCATGCACAGATAAAAACTGTCCCTCATGTCATGCACAGATATAAGTAACTGCCCTCATGTCATGCACAGAATAAGTAACTGTCCCTCATGTCATGCACATATATAAGTAACTGTCTCACGTCATGCACAGATACAAGTGACTGTCTCTCGCCATGCACAGATATAAGTAACTGTCTCTCAAGTCATGCACAGATACAAGTAACTGTCTTCTTTATCATTCTATGCCACAAATGACTGGCACAGATACAAGTGTCTGACTGGCGCTCTTATAACAACAACCAAGTAACTGTCGCTTGAACTAACGTGATTTAAATGACAACAATAACGAAACACAAACACGATAGAATAACTAATTATAGCCTTTAAAAATATATACCACAATTTTATTTTTTGGCGGTAAATCTTCATATAACAAGGAATTAATGATTACACTGGAAAATACACCTGTCAAGCTATTATATACGTACACATACCCCCTGTCAAGCTATCAGATACGTACACATTCTCAATCTGTCAAGCTACAGATATGTACACAACCACCTGTCAAGCTATCAAATACGTACACATACCTCCTGTCAACTATCAGATACGTACATACTCTACCTGTCAAGCTAGCAGATACGTACACATACCCCCTGTCAAGCTATCAGATACGTACACATACTCTACCTGTCAAGCTAGCAGATACGTACACATACCTCTCCTGTCAAGCTAGCAGATATGTACACATACTCAACCTGTCAAGCTATCAGATACGTATACATACCCTCCCTGTCAAGCTATCAGTTATGTACATTACCTTCCCTGTCAAGCTATCAAATACGTCCTCCCTGTCAAGCTATCAAATACGTCCTCCCTGTCAAGCTATCAGATACATGCACATACACCCCTGTCAGGCGGGCAATGAGGAAAAATGTCATAATGCAACTCAACTGCAGCAAAATAGTTTACAATGTGGGTATTACTCGTCCAGTTTCCCAACACGGATACACGTTTGTAAACTGAGCTATAGTGTGAGTTCCCAGTTCTATGTAGATGTAGGTGGTGGTGAGTGTAGGTGGTGGTGGGTGAGTGGAGGTGGTGGTGAGTGTAGGTGGTGGTGAGTGTAGGTGGTGGAGAGGTGGTGAGTGTAGGTGGTGAGTGCAGGTGGGTGGGAGGTGAGTGTAGGTGGTGAGTGCAGGTGGTGAGTGCAGGTGGTGGTGAGTGCAGGTGGTGGTGAGTGCAGATGGTGGTGAGTGCAGATGGTGGTGAGTGTGGGTGGTGGAGAGCAGGTGGTGAGTGTAGTGTGGGTGGTGGTGAGCAGGTGGTGGTGGAGTGCAGGTGGAGTGTAGGTGGTGGTGAGTGCAGGTGGTGGTGAGTGTGGGTGGTGGTGGGTGCAGGTGGTGGTGGTGAGTGTGGGTGGTGGTGAGCAGGTGGTGGAGTGCAGGTGGTGGGTGGCAGGTTGGTGAGTGTAGGTGGTGAGTAGTGGTGGTGAGTGTAGGTGGTGGGAGCAGGTGGTGGTGAGTGTGGTGGTGGTGAGTGTAGGTGGTGTGTGCGGTGGTGAGTGTAGGTGGTGGGTGGAGGTGGTGGTGAGGTGGTGGTGAGGTGGTGAGTGTGGGTGGTGGTGAGTGCAGGTGGTGGTAGGTGGTGGTGGAGTGCAGGTGGTGGTGAGTGGTGGTGGTAGGAGTGTAGGTGGTGGTGCGTGTGGGTGGTGGTGAGTGCAGGTGAGTGCAGGTGGTGAGTGCAGGAGTGCAGGTGGTGGTGAGTGCAGGTGGTGGTGGTGTAGGTGGTGGGTGGGTGGGAGTGTAGGTGGTGGTGAGTGTAGGTGGTTAGTAGGTGGTGGTGAGTAGATGGTGGGAGTGTGGGTGGTGGTGCGTGTGGGTGGTGGTGAGTGTAGGTTGGTGCGTGTGGTGGTGAGTGTGGGGTGAGAGCTAGGAATGACAAGCCAATCACCAGACTATAATGATACTAACTGGTCTGCAGGCATAATGTATGTTAGGTTAGGCTGGGTGAATTTTTGGACCGTACAGAACGCTTTGCTGCTGTTAGGAGAAACCCATGACGCGAAATTTCGCTCTCTGATTACTATGTCGTGTTCACAATGTGTTGCGGCCTTTTTTTTTCGCTTATTAGCCAATTCGTTGTTTAGGCCTAACATACACATTACTATATACTGGGTAATCGAAAAGTTCCTGTGCACCTGTAAATAATTAACAATCAAGATTATTTTGTGTTCTATTTACAGTAAAGCGGAGACAATAAATGCCGGGAGTGTAGTGTATACCTCTACAAGCAGAACAATACTACTCAGGTACAGTCACCCCAAAAAAATCCCTGTCGCAGAACCACGATTCAGCCTCGTGAACCCGAAGCAGTGGACACTGATACATTATTCTGTCCTCATGCTTCCGGATTCAAGAGTCTGAATCTTAAGGATTCATAGTTCGCGACAGGACTTTTGGGTGACTGTAAAAAAGACAAAACAATTTCATCAATTATACCAGGTGCGTGCAGGAACTTCTCGGTCACCCTCAGCATATATTGGTAACTATGGACAGGTATGGACCGTACTCGTTATCAGTCGCAGGTCGTGTTTGTTTTACTGTAACGTAAACAAGTTACATTAAGATATGTAATTCTATCGTAATTAGGTGTGACACAACGCAGCAAAGTTACGATAGATTATATATGCAAATGTGACGCATCATGAGGTGCCATCGTTATTATGTTTAACCGAGGGTATTATAAACGTTCTTACGTCCCCAGAGAAGATGAAGGAGAGGAGGAAGAGAGAGGGAAGGGGGAGAAAAGGAGGAGTAAGAAGAGGAGTAAGAGAGAGGGTAGGGGGAAAAAAGGAGGAGTAAGAGGTAGAAAGAAAGGAGGAAGTGGAAAAAGAAAGGGGAAGTAAGAAGAGGATCACTAGCAACCACACAGCTCTTCTCACCATCATGCCGGACAGTGACCCAGACCAGACCACGAGCCGGAAATACAAAGCGATTCATCAACAATGAAAACTCAAGACAGACAAACACAGTGTCAAATACCCTCCTTACATTCAGGTCAACACACGCTAAGCTGTGGCACAAAACTATATAAACTAAACTGACAAACCCCGCCACCTACCCCCCCGCCCTCCCCAACGCCAGCTAAACACACACCTACAGCTCAGGGAATGGTGCTAAAGTGAGTTCATTCTACATGTTAATCGGTGATATTTAGCCTTCTAACACCGGGATTACAAGGCCGTGGGTGCGTGGTGGTGTGAGGTGTAAGAGTGGTAGGTGTGTGGTGTGGGTGGTGGTGTATGGTGTGGGTGGTGGTGTAAGGTGTAGGTGGTGGTGTGAGTGTAAGGTAGTGGTGTAAGGTGTAGGTGGTGGTGTAAGGTGTAGGTGGTGGTGTGAGGTGTAGGTGGTAGAGTGTAAGGGTGAGGTGGTGGTGAGGTGTAGGTGGTAGGTGTGTGTGAGGTGGTGGTGTGAGGTGTAGGTGGTGGTGTGAAGGTGTAGGTGGTGGTGTAACGTGTGGGTGGTGGGTGTAAGGTGCAGGTGGTGTAGGTGTAGGTGGTGTATGGTGTGGGTGGTGGTGTGGGTGGTGGTGGTGTGGGGTGTGGGTGGTGGGTGTGGGGTGTGGGTGGTGGTGTGGGGTGTGGGTGGTGGTGTGAGGTGTGGGTGGTGGTGTGTGGTGTGGGTGGTGGGGTGTGTGGTGTGGGTGGTGGTGTGTGGTGTGGGTGGTGTGTGTGGTGTAGGTGGTGGTGTGTGGTGTGGGTGTGGTGTGGGTGATGGTGTCAGGTGTGGGTGGTGTGAGGTGTAGGTGGTGGTGTAAGGTGTGGGTGGTGGTGTAGGTGTAGGTGGTGGTGTGGAAGGTGTGGTGGTGGTGTAAGGTGTAGGTGGTGGTGTAAGGTGTGGGTGGTGGTGGGTGTAGGTGGTGGTGTGGAGTGTAGGTGGTGGTGTGGGTGGGTGTGGTGGTGTAAGGTGCAGGTGGTGGTGTAGGTGTGGTGGTGGTGTAAAGTGTAGGTGGTGGTGTAGGTGTAGGTGGTGGTGTAGGTGTAGGTGGTGGCTCTTGTGTGTTGGGAGCAAACAGTGGAAGGCACTTTGACCTTATTCATCTTCTACCACCGCAATCCTCTCCCTCTTACCACAATCCTCCCTCTTACCACCACAATCCCTCTCTACCCACAACCACAATCCTCCCCTCACCACCACAACCACCATCGTCCTCCTAACCACTACAACCACCATCCTCCCCACCTACCATCCAATCACCTCCCTCACCAAAATACCACCACCAATCAAAATCCCCTCCTACCACCACAACCACCATCATCCTCCTAACCACTACAACCACCATCCTCCCACCCACCACAATCACCCCTCCTACCAAATTACCCACCACAATCAAAATCCTCCCTCCTACCACAATTACCATCCTCCTCTACCACAACCACCACCGCCAGCAAGACAGCCACAGACAGTAAGGGGCGAGACACAGGGACCCGCCAGCCCCCCACACCCAAGACAACCACAGACAGTAGGGGGCAGACACAGGGACCCGCCAGCCCCACACCCAAAACAGCCACAGACAGTAGGGGGCAGAACAGGGGACACCAGCCCCACACCACAAGACAGCCACAGACAGTGGGGGCGAGACACAGGGACCCGCCAGCCCCCACACCACAAGACAACCCACAGACAGTAGGGGCAGGGCACAGGGACCAGCCCCACCACAAGACAGCCACAGACAGTAAGGGGCAGACACAGGGGACCCGCCAGCCCCCCACACCACAAGATAGCCACAGACAGTAGGGGCGAGACACAGGACCCAGCCCCACCACAAGACAGCCACAGACGTGGGGGCGAGACACAGGCCATAGCCCCCACACCAAGACAGCCACAGACAGTAGGGGCGAGACACAGGGACCCGCCAGCCCCCACACCACAAGACAGCCACAGACAGTAAGGGCAGAGACACAGGACCCGCCAGCCCCCACACCACAAGACAGCCACAGACAGTAGGGGGCGAGACACAGGGACCCAGCCCCACACCTAAGACAGCCACAGACAGTAGGGGCAGACACAGGGACCCGCCAGCCCCCACACCACAGCCACACAGACAGTAAGGGGCAGACACAGGACCCGCCAGCCCCCACCCCAGGACAGCCACAGACAGTAGGGGGCGAGACACCAGGACCCGCCAGCCCCAACACAGACAGCCACAGACAGTAAGGCGAGCACAGGACCCCGCCAGCCCCCACACACCACAAGACAGCCACAGACAGTAGGGGCAGACACAGGGACCCGCCAGCCCCCCACACACAAGACAGCCACAGACAGTAGGGGCGAGACACAGGACCCGCCAGCCCCACCCACAAGACAGCCACAGACAGTAAGGGGCGCGAGACACAGGGACCCGCCAGCCCCCACACCACAAGACAGCCACAGACAGTAAGGGGGCAGAGACACAGGACCCGCCAGCCCCCACACACAAGACAGCCACAGACAGTAGGGGCGAGACACAGGGACCCGCCAGCCCCCACACACAAGACAGCCACAGACAGTAGGGGCAAACAGGACCCGGCCCCCACACCACAAGACAACCACAGACAGTAGGGGCGAGACACAGGGACCCGCCAGCCCCCACACCACAGACAGCCACAGACAGTAGGGCAGGGAACACAGGGACCCAGAATGGGGGCGACAGACCGCCAGCCCCCACACCACAAGACAGCCACAGACAGTAAGGGGCGAGACACGGGACCCCCAGCCCCACACCAGAACAGCCACAGACAGTAGGCGACACGGGACCCGCCAGCCCCCACACCACAAGACAGCCACAGACAGTAAGGGCGAGACACAGGGGACCGCCAGCCCCACACCACAAGACAGCCACAGACAGTAAGGGGCGAGACACAGGGACCCGCCAGCCCCCACACCCAAGGAACAGCCACAGACAGTAGGGGGCGAGACACAGGGACCATAGCCCCCACACCACAAGACAGCACACAGACAGTGGGGGCGAGACACAGGGACCCGCCAGCCCCACACCACAAGACAGCCACAGACAGTAGGGAGGGCAGACACAGGGACCCGCCAGCCCCCACACCAAACAGCCACAGACAGTAGGGGCAGAGACACAGGCCCGCCAGCCCCCACACCAGACAGCCACAGACAGTAGGGCGAGACACAGGGGACCCGCCAGCCCCCACCACAAGACAGCCACAGACAGTAGGGGCGGAGACACAGGGACCCGCCAGCCCCACACCACAAGACAGCCACAGACAGTAGGGGCGAGACACAGGACCCGCCAGCCCCCACACCACAAGACAGCCACAGACAGTGGGGGGCGAGACACAGGGACCCAGCCCCCACACCACCAAGACAGCCACAGACAGTAAGGGGCGAGACACGGGACCCGCCAGCCCCACACCACAAGACAGCCACAGACAGTAAGGGGCGAGACACAGGACAACCACAAGACACAGACAGTAGGGGCAGAGACACAGGGACCCGCCAGCCCCCACACACAAGCAGCCAGAACAGTAAGGGGGCGAGACACAGGACCCGCCAGCCCCCACACCACAAGACAGCCACAGACAGTAGGGGCGAGACACAGGGACCCGCCAGCCCCACACCACAAGACAGCCACAGACAGTAGGGGGCGAGACACAGGACCCGCCAGCCCCCACCACAAACAGACAAAAAACCCGCCAGCCCCCACACCCAAGACAGCCACAGACAGTAGGGCGAGACACAGGGACCGCCAGCCCCCACACCACAAGACAGCCACAGACATGGGGCGAGACACAGGGACCCCCAGCCCCACCACAAGACAGCCACAGACAGTGGGGGCGAGACACAGGGACCCGCCAGCCCCCACACCACAAGACAGCCACAGACAGTGGGGGCGAGACACAGGGACCCCCCACACCACAAACCCAAACCCGCCAGCCCACAACACAAGGGGCGAGACACAGGACCCGCCAGCCCCCACACCACAAGACAGCCACAGACAGTGGGGGCAGAGACACAGGGACCACCAGCCCCCCACACCACAAGACAGCCACAGACAGTAGGGGGCAGACACAGGACCCGCCAGCCCCACCACAAGACAGCCACAGACAGTAGGGGCGAGACACAGGGACCCACAGCCCCACACCACAAGACAGCCACAGACAGTAGGGGGCGAGACACAGGGACCGCCAGCCCCCACACCACAAGACAGCCACAGACAGTGGGGGCGAGACACAGGGACCCGCCAGCCCCCACACCACAAGACAGCCACAGACAGTAGGGGCGAGACACAGGGACCCCAGCCCCCACACCCAGACAGCCACTAGGGGCGAGACACAGGCCAGCCCCACACCAAGACACCAGACAGTAGGGGGGCGAGACACAGGGACCCGCCAGCCCCCACACACCAAGACAGCCACAGACAGTGAGGGGCGAGACACAGGGACCCGCCAGCCCCCACACCACAAGACAGCCACAGACAGTAGGGGGCAGACACAGGGACCCGCCAGCCCCACACCAAGACAGCCACAGACAGCAGGGGGCGAGACAAGGGACCCCAGCCCCCACCACAAGACAGCCACAGACAGTAGGGGGCAGACACGGGACCCCTAGCCCCCCACACCACAAGACAGCCACAGACAGTGGGGGCGAGACACAGGACCCGCCAGCCCCACACAAGACAGCCACAGACAGTGGGGGGCAGACACAGGGACCCGCCAGCCCCCACACCACAAGACAGCCACAGACAGTAAGGGCGAGACACAGGGACCCGCCAGCCCCCCACCCAAGACAGCCACAGACAGTGGGGGGCAGACACAGGACCCGCCCCCCACACCACAAGACAGCCACAGACAGTGGGGGGCGAGACACAGGACCCGCCAGCCCCCCACCACAAGACAGCCACAGACAGTAGGGGGCGAGACACAGGGACCCGCCAGCCCCCACACCCAAGACAGCCACAGACAGTAGGGGGCGAGACACAGGGACCCGCCAGCCCCCACACCACAAGACAGCCACAGACAGAGGGCAGACAGGACCCCAGCCCCCACACCAACAACTTCCCGATTAGTCCCCACCAAGCCTGAAATTGTCTGTGTGTGTCTCTGTCTTTATGGTGAGGATGACTCAGGTATCCTGCAGTCCTTAAGGTGGTGACTCAAGGTATCCTGCAGTCCTTAAAAGATGGTGAGATCCCAGTCCAAAGTGTGACTAGGATCCTCAGTCCTTAAAGATGGTGACTTAAGGTATCCTGCAGTCCTTAAAGATGGTGACTTAAGGTATCCTGCAGTCCTTAAAGATGGTGACTTAAGGTATCCTGCAGTCCTTAAAAGGTGGTGACTTAAGGTATCCTGCAGTCCTTAAAGATGGTGACTTAAGGTATCCTGCAGTCAGAAAGATGGTGACTTAAGGTATCCTGCAGTCCTTAAAGATGGTGACTTAAGGTATCCTGCAGTCCTTAAAGATGGTGACTTAAGGTATCCTGCAGTCCTTAAAGATGGTGACTTAAGGTATCCTGCAGTCCTTAAAGATGGTGACTTAAGGTATCCTGCAGTCCTTAAAAGATGGTGACTTAAGGTATCCTGCAGTCCTTAAAAGATGGTGACTTAAGGTATCCTGCAGTCCTAAAGATGGTGACTTAGGTATCCTGCAGTCCTTAAAAATGGTGACTTAAGGTATCCTGCAGTCCTTAAAGATGGTGACTTAAGGTATCCTGCAGTCCTTAAAGATGGTGACTTAAGGTATCCTGCAGTCCTTAAGATGGTGACTTAAGGTATCCTGCAGTCATAAAAGATGGTGACTTAAGGTATCCTGCAGTCCTTAAAGATGGTGACTCAAGGTATCCTGCAGTCCTTAAGATGGTGACTTAGGTATCCTGCAGTCCTTGAAAGATGGTGACTTAAGGTATCCTGCAGTCCTTAAAGATGGTGACTTAAGGTATCCTGCAGTCCTTAAAGATGGTGACCAGGTATCCGTCAAGGACTTCCTCAGTCCTTAAAGATGGTGACTTAAGGTATCCTGTAGTCAAAAGATGGTGACTTAAGGTATCCTGCAGTCCTTAAAAGATGGTGACTTAAGGTATCCTGCAGTCCTTAAAGATGGTGACTTAAGGTATCCTGCAGTCCTTAAAGATGGTGACTTAAGGTATCCTGCAGTCCTTAAGATGGTGACTTAAGGTATCTGCAGTCCTTAAAGATGGTGACAAGGTATCCTGCAGTCCTTAAAGATGGTGACTAAGGTATCCTGCAGTCCTTAAAGATGGTGACTTAGGTATCCTGCAGTCCTTAAAGATGGTGACTTAAGGTATCCTGCAGTCCTTAAAAGATGGTGACTTAAGGTATCCTGCAGTCCTTAAAGATGGTGACTTAAGGTATCCTGCAGTCCTTAAAAGATGGTGACTCAAGGTATCCTGCAGTCCTTAAAGATGGTGACTTAAGGTATCCTGCAGTCCTTAAATGGTGACTTAAGGTATCCTGCAGTCCTTAAAAGATGGTGACTTAAGGTATCCTGCAGTCCTTAAAAGATGGTGACTCAAGGTATCCTGCAGTCCTTAAAAGATGGTGACTTAAGGTATCCTGCAGTCCTTAAAGATGGTGACTTAGGTATCCTGCAGTCCTTAAAAGATGGTGACTTAAGGTATCCTGCAGTCCTTAAAAGATGGTGACTTAAGGTATCCTCAGTCCTTAAAGAAGACTCAAGGTATCCTGCAGTCCTAAAAGATGGTGACTTAAGGTATCCTGCAGTCCTAAAAGATGGTGACTCAAGGTATCCCAGTCCTTAAAAGATGGTGACTTAATATCCTGCAGTCCAAAGATGGTGACTTAAGGTCCTCAGTCCAAAATGGGACTTAAGGTATCCTGCAGTCCTTAAAAGATGGTGACTTAAGGTATCCTGCAGTCCTTAAAAGATGGTGACTTAAGGTATCCTGCAGTCCTTAAAAGATGGTGACTTAAGGTATCCTGCAGTCCTTAAAGATGGTGACTCAAGGAATCCTGCAGTCCTTAAAAGATGGTGACTTGTGTATCCTGCAGTCCTTAAAAGATGGTGACTTAAAGTATCCTGCAGTCCCAAAAGATGGTGACTAAGGTATCCTGCAGTCCTTAAAAGATGGTGACTTGGTATCCTGCAGTCCAAAAGATGGTGACTTAAGGTATCCTGCAGTCCTAAAAGATGGTGACTCAAGGTATCCTGCAGTCCTTAAAAGGTAGGACTTAAGGTATCCTGCAGTCCTTAAAAGATGGTGACTCAAGGTATCCCAGTCCCAAAGATGGTGACTTAAGGTATCCTGCAGTCCTTAAAGATGGTGACTTAAGGTATCCTGCAGTCCTAAAAGATGGTGACTTAAGGTATCCTGGTCCAAAAGATGGTGACTTAAGGTATCCTGCAGTCCTTAAAAGATGGTGACTTAAGGTATCCTGCAGTCCCAAAGATGGTGACTTAAGGTATCCTGCAGTCCTTAAAAGATGGTGACTTAAGGTATCCCAGTCCTTAAAGATGGTGACTTAAGGTATCCTGCAGTCCTCAAAGATGGTGACTTAAGGTATCCTGCAGTCCTTAAAAGATGGTGACTTAAGGATCCTGCAGTCCTTAAAAGATGGTGATTAAGGTATCCTGCAGTCCCTAAAAGATGGTGACTCAAGGTATCCTGCAGTCCTTAAAAGATGGTGACTTAAGGTATCCTGCAGTCCTAAAAGATGGTGACTTAAGGTATCCCAGTCCCAAAAGATGGTGACTAAGGTATCCTGCAGTCCTTGAAAGATGGTGACTTACAGTATCCTGCAGTCCTTAAAGATGGTGACTTAAGGTATCTCCTAAAGACGTATCCTGCAGTCCTAAAAGATGGTGACTTAAGGTATCCTGCAGTCCTTAAAAGATGGTGACTTAAGGTATCCTGCAGTCCTTAAAAGATGGTGACTCAAGGTATCCTGCAGTCCTTAAAAGATGGTGACTTTAGTATCCCGCAGTCCTTAAAGAGCTAAGGTATCCTGCAGTCCTTAAAAGATGGTGACTTAAGGTATCCTGCAGTCCTTAAAAGATGGTGACTTAAGGTATCCTGCAGTCCTTAAAAGATGGTGACTTAAGGTATCCTGCAGTCCTTAAAAGGTGGTGACTCAAGGTATCCTGCAGTCCTTTAAAGATGGTGACTTAAGGTATCCTGTAGTCCTTGAAAGATGGTGACTTAAGGTATCCTGCAGTCCTTAAAAGATGGTGACTCAAGGTATCCTACAGTCCTTTAAAGATGGTGACTTAAGGTATCCTGTAGTCCTTGAAAGATGGTGACTTAAGGTATCCTGCAGTCCTTAAAAGATGGTGACTCAAGGTATCCTGCAGTCCTTAAAAGATGGTGACTTAAGGTATCCTGCAGTCATGTGAAAGATAGTGACTTAAGGTATCTGCAGTCGCCAAAAGATGGTGACTTAAGGTATCCTGCGTCATAAAAGATGGTGACTTAAAAGATTATCCTGTAGCGGATCCTTAAAGATGGTGACTTAAGGTATCCTGTAGTCCTTGAAAGATGGTAGAGCTTAAGGTATCCCTGCGGTCATAAAGACGGTGACTTAAGGTATCCTGCGGTCGCAAAGATGGTGACTTAAGGTATCCTGCGGTCATAGGAATTCGGTGACTTGGGTATCCTGCAGTCCTTAAAGACGGTGACTTAAAGGTATCCTGCGGTCAGCAAAGATGGTGACAAGGTATCCTGCAGTCATAAAAGATGGTGACTTAAAATTTATCCTGCCCGGTCAGCAAAAGATGGTGGCTTAGGTATCCTGTGGTCTGTAAAGATAGTGACTTAAGGTATCTGTGGTCCTTTAAAGATGGTGACTTAAGGTATCCTGTAGTCCTTGAAAGATGGTGACTTAAGGTATCCTGCAGTCCTTAAAAGATGGTGACTCAAAGTATCCTGCAGTCCTTAAAAGGTGGTGACTTAAGGTATCCTGCAGTCCTTAAAAGATGGTGACTTAAGGTATCCTGCAGTCCTTGAAAGATGGTGACTTAAGGTATCCTGCAGTCCTTAAAAGATGGTGACTCAAGGTATCCTGTAGTCCTTAAAAGATGGTGACTTAAGGTATCCTGCAGTCCTTGAAAGATGGTGACTCAAGGTATCCTGCAGTCCTTAAAAGATGGTGACTTAAGGTATCCTGCAGTCCTTAAAAGATGGTGACAGGTATCCTGCAGTCCTTAAGATGATGACAAGGTATCCTGCAGTCGCCAAGGCGGTGACAAGGTATCCTGCAGTCCTTAAAAGATGGTGACTCAAGGTATCCTGCCTTAAAAGATGGTGACTCAAGGTATCCTGCAGTCCTTAAAAGAATGTGACTCAAGGTATCCTGCAGTCCTTAAAAGATGGTGACTTAAGGTATCCTGTAGTCCTTAAAAGATGGTGACTCAAGGTATCCTGCAGTCCTTAAAAGAATGTGACTCAAGGTATCCTGCAGTCCTTGAAAGAATGTGACTCAAGGTATCCTGCAGTCCTTGAAAGATGGTGACTTAAGGTATCCTGCAGTCCTTGAAAGATGGTGACTCAAGGTATCCTGCAGTCCTTGAAAGATGGTGACTTAAGGTATCCTGCAGTCCTTGAAAGATGGTGACTCAAGGTATCCTGCAGTCCTTGAAAGATGGTGACTTAAGGTATCCTGCAGTCCTTAAAAGATGGTGACTCAAGGTATCCTACAGTCCTTTAAAGTCCTAAAATCCTCAGAATAAGTTACATAACCATAACAAATTATCCTTACAAGAGGTTTAACTTGGGACTAATTATCCGAAAACTCCCAATAAATAAGGATAATTCATTTCAATTATCCATAACACAACAAAAGGATGATACCGTAACAAATTATACAAAAGTTACCAAAAATAAATAAATAAAAATAATACCTTTTTCATAACTTCAATAAAGATACAAATTACATTAATTATACCTGTACTGTAATTTCAATTAAGTGAATTAATAAGGAACATATATATATTTATTTTTTATGAAAGGTATATATCGCTATACCTGTTCTTTGATACTAATTTCAAATAACCTTACTAATTAAGGTGAACAGGAACAGAAGATTTTAAACTGATTGGCCAACAACACAGGTAAATTTGTGGGTTATTATCACGGTACCTAATTACTGTACAGGTAACAGTGATAAAGGGGTCCTATACAATTATTTCTGAGAGGTCCTACGGTACACTTGTTTCTTAAAGGGGTCCTACTATAATTTAAGAATATTTATCATTACTGGAATACATCTGAATACAGTACTGTGAAATAATACAGCTCAGCTCATACATGGCGCTGTAAAGGTGAAGACTGTAACACTGACACAGAATTTCAATGAGTCACCTTTTAAACCTATCATGGGGAAGTCCTCTCACTCTCCCACACACTCCCTCCCTCCCCCACCCTTCCTTATTCTCCTCCCACACTCTCTTCCACTTCATCATCACCCTCTCACTCTTCCCACCTCATCTCCACCCTCTTCCCACCTCACCCGTTCACCCTCTCCCATCCTCTTCTCACCTGTCCATTTCCTCCCACACCCTCTTCCGCCTCACCTCCACCCTCTCCTCTCAACCCACACCCTCTTCCGCCTCACCTCCACCCTCTCCTCTCAACCCACACCCTCTTCCCCTTCACCTCCACCCTCTCCCACCCTCTTCTCACCTGTCCATCTCCTCCCACACCCTCTTCCACCTCACCCGTCCACCCTCTCCCACCCTCTTCTCACCTGTCCATCTCCTCCCACACCCTCTTCCACCTCACCCGTCCACCCTCAACTCAATTCATGGTTCTGATATCAAACGAATATGAAGATGAATTGTGCATAAGGGTCTAGTTTGACTGGGTCCCAATCTAACCTATTTCTGGGGCCTAGTTCTAATGGACCCTAAGCCTATTTAACATATGTAGTTTGGATACTTTGGGGCCTATTAAGACTATGAGGCCTATTTGACCTGTTAAGGATGTTCACAGACAACCAGAATGTTAAATCTATTGCCTACGTTGTTGTTAAATTTGCTAATATACATATGGGTGTTATTAGTCAGTGACCCTAATTGACCTCTGATTGGTTGTGAGAGAGAGAGTAAATGTGTGTGTGTGTGTGTGTGTGTGTGTGTGTGTGTGTGTGTGTGTGTTGCCCTCCTTCTTTACAACGTATTCTCAAAAACGGCAAAACATTATTCTTACATTAAAAAAAAAATTAAATCACCTAAAACAACAACAAAACAACAGAGGCACAGGAAAGACAGTTAACACAAAACACCCGATAATTTACTCCTAACAAAAGAAACTGAAGAAGACGACAATGAAGAAAATGGAGAAGAAAAAACACTTAATAACCCGGAACAACCCCCCAAAAAAAATATGTATTTCTTGAACATCTTTTTGAAGGAATATTTTACCTCAGTCAGATCGTTGAATACCACCTTTCTGAGTGAGTGAGTGAGTGAGTGAGTGAGTGAGTGAGTGATTGAGTGAGTGAGTGAGTGAGTGAGTGAGTGAGTGGGGAGTGAGTGACCTACTGACATTTTTTTCTCCTCACGCGCTCTACACACACACACACCCACACGCTCTACACACACACACACACACACCTAAGTGACCCAGGACTCAGCAAATTACACAGATAATCAAAATTCTTGGCTAAGCCCTTGTTTATCAGACGAGGTGAGTGTTTGTCTGAAGCATGATGTGAGAGAGACGAGTAAACAAAACAAGTCAACAAACCCTCTTGGCGTTCTCCTCTTCCTCCACCATCACTACCATTAACTCCTCTTCTTCCTCCTCCTCCTCCACCATCACTACCATTAACTCCTCTTCTTCCTCCTCCTCCACCACTGTCACCATAAACCTCTTCCTCCTCCTCCTCCTCCACCATCGCCCCCCCCCACCACAAGCTCCTCCTCCACCATCACTACTCATAAACCTCTTCTTCCTCCTCCTCCACCATCGGCCCCCCCCACCACAAGCTCCTCCTCCACCATCACCACACCATAAACCTCCTTCTTCCCTCCTCCTCCTCCACCATCGCCCCCCACCACAAGCTCCTCCACCACGCCACCATAAACTCTTCTTCCTCCTCCTCCACCATCGCCCCCCACCACAAGCTTCCTCCCTCTCTCCACTCATCACCACCATAAACTCCCTCTTCCTCCTCCTCCACCTCATCACTACCATAAACTCCTCTTCCCTCCTCCTCCACCATCGCCTCCCACCACAAGCTCCTCCTCCTCTTCCACCATCGCCCCCCCACCACAAGCTCCTCCTCCTCCTCCTCCACCATCGCCCACCACCATACACCCCTCCTCCTCCTCCTCCATCCTGCATTTTCCGCCTCCTCCATCACCACCACCTCTCCTCCTTCAGCCCTCCTTCTGCCTGCGGTCACATTACTGATGGTTAGATCACAGGAGAGGAGCCAGAGGGATGATCTGATACAGCTTGAAAGAAGGCCAATCTAAATGGGCCCCAGTCCTAATAGACCCCAGTCCTAATAGACCCCAATATAACTAGTCCCCAGTCCTAATAAACCCCAATATAACTAGTCCCCAGTCCTAATAGATCCCAATATAACTAGGACTCCCAGTCCCAATAGACCTCAATATAATTCACAGGACCCCAGTCCTAATAGACCCCAGTCCTAATAGGACCCTAATATAACTAGACCCCCAGTCCCACAGACCCCAGTCCACAGACCTACCATAACTAGACCCCCTGTGTCCCATTAGACCCTGCATTGATAACTAGACCCCCAGTCCTAATAGACCCCCAATATAACTAGACCTCAGTCCCATTAGACCTCAATACACCAGATCTAGACCCCAGTCCTAATAGACCCCAATATAACTAGACCCCAGTCCTAATAGACCCCAATATAACTAGACCCCAGTCCTAATAGACCCCAATATAACTAGACCCCAGTCCTAATAGACCCCAATATAACTAGACCCCAGTCCTAATAGACCCCAATATAACTAGTCCCCAGTCCTAATAGATCCCAATATAACTAGATCCCAGTCCTAATACAAGTCCATATTCTACTAGACCCCAGAGTTACTAGATGCAAGTCCTATTAGACCCCATTCCTAATAGGTCTCGATATCACTAGACCCCCAGTCCAAATAGATCCAAATCCAACTAGACCCCAGTCCTACTAGACCCCGGCCCTATGACATCACAACCTAAGTCAGCTACGATGATACACACCAACTCCCACAGGTCCCCCAAGAACCTCTCTGTCACTCACTCGATGTCTCCCTAATCCTCCACGAACGAGAAAAATATTCGGTTAATCTCTCTTTCTCTGTCTCATAATGACCTCTACGTCAAGACACTCAGTCAAGAGTTCAGTAGGTCAATCAGTCAGTCAGGTCAGGTCCTCATAGGGCTGACTAACGCATCAATAATAAATAATATACCTGGTGATATGATGCAGGAAAATAAACAGTTTCGCAATGTTTGTTTAAGCAAGGGGCCCAGGCGTGTGTGAGGGAGGCCAGGGTGTGTGCGAGAGATAAACGGTATGAGAGGTAAGCAGTGTGAACGGTAGACAGTGTGAGAGGTAAACAGTGTGAGAGGTAAACAGTGTGAGAGGTAAACAATGTTTGAGGTAAACAAAATGTGTTAACTCTAAAAATTATCAATACAGCAATGTGTGAAAGGCAAACACTGTGAGAGGTAAACATGTTCGGTATAAACATTACAGTGAGCTAAACAATGTGTGAAAGGCAAACAATGCAAGAGGAAAACAGTGTTAGACATAAACAACATCAGTGAAGTAAACAGTGTGAAAGGTAAACAGTGTGCGAGAGGTAAACAAACACTGCGGCTGGGGTAGTGAGAGGGAGTGACTCACCGTGTACAAGACAGCAGGGAGGCGGGGGTGCGAGGGTCCTGCGCCACCCCCAGGGGGTTATCTGGGGCGCCTCATCCTCCTCCCACGCCCCCGGGCTCACACTGGTAGGGAGGGCTCTAGGGCACACCACGGGGATCTACGCCCCTGGCATAAGCTCTGATGGGCTCCAGTCCTGGGTTTCCTTGGGTCCAAGTTAAAGATGAAACTGTATAATCCAAAGTGCACCACTATACACTGCTCTTGTTACCACTGTCGAACACTATCACATAGGTTCCAGTACTCTCGTAAGTCTTAAATTCTTGGTTTTAAGGGTCCAGCATCATCCAGTCTTTTCTTAGGGTCTTGTGGATCAATAGTCTTTAAAGTTTCCACCTGGATCTAGGGCTCCAGTCTTGCCTTCGCCTCAAGGTTCTCCACCAGTAACCTCCTGTTCACCTGGACACAGTATTTAAACTTATTTCCAACACTAACCTTTTATTTTAGTTTCTGGAATTTAGGGCTCCAGATTCTCCCAGTCTTCACACAGACCAGAGACTCCAGGTAAACCCTCCAGACTTTACTTGGTTCAATGACTCCAGCACCACCTTCAAGTCTGCTCTTGCATCTAAGCTTCCGGTTACACTCTCCAGTCTTCACGTGGATCTAAGGTTCCCAGTAAACCCTCCAGTCTTTCTTAACTGGATCAAAGACTCCAGATAAACCCTCCAGTCTTCACCCGGCTCTTAAGTCTCCAGCATCCTCCTCCAATCTCTTCTTCAATCCAAATTTAAGACAACCACTATCACATTCCACAAAGAAAGTTTCCCGCCAGTATATCAAGGTGACACACACACACAGAGACGCACCTCACCCAGAGTGTCACATTCTCACCACACAATAATACACAACCTGTGGAGAGGTTTTTCAGGATACACACACCTCGTATATCCTCCTTCAGAGCACTGCTGGGTGTTGATCGTCTCTCTCAAGGGGAGATTTTTCAAGCTGTGGACACTTTATAAAAACAAAACATCAAACTACACACACAAACACACTTAACAACACTGTCTGCATGGTAAGAGCTGTGCCCTTCACCAACATGTGGCTCGTAAACAACAGCTAATTATAATCCCACTAATAATTACATATAATCATTCCTCGGTTGGTTAATATTTTATAAACACGTGATATAGGAAATAATCTCAACATGTAGTAGTGATCTCCAAAGTACCGACGGGTAAAAGTTTACACAATATTGAGAGAGTAATCAATCATAACACGTTCGAAAAGTTGTGAATCTGATAGGGCAATAATCGTACAACTTCTCTCTCTGGCTAAGAAGTTGTAACTCTTGTAGCGGAAGTTTTACAGCCCACACCATTTTTGGCTGCGTTTAATTTAGCCCTGAACCCGCCTATCCTGACCAATGGATTTTTTTTTTTTACTTTTATTTTTAAGCGTTTGTGGGATTAACTTTTATTTTACACGTAATATATGATGTAGCCAGTGACTATTTCTTAACTGCCCTTGAGATATATACGACATTACTAAAGTTCTTCATTATCATGGTCACTTCCCTCCTCCACCATGACCACCCCCTCAACCTCCCCCACCATGATCACCTCCCTCCCCCCTTCTACCTGGATATGCAGTAAGAACTATTGGTTGTGCTGTATGTGCCAGAAACACCTGAAGTTTATTTAGAAAGGTAAATTGAGAGAGTGAGAATGAGACAGAGTGAGAATATGATTGACAGATAGATAACAGAAAGACAGAAACAGAATTTGAGAGAGAGAGTTACCTTACCTTTAACTAAAAATAAATAAAATAAAACCCAAAATTGGAACAAAACCCCCACACAAACCCACAAGAGGACCCAGGAGTGTGTTCCGGGTAAGGTCTCGCAAGGACAGGCTTTCTGCAGGAAGGTCTCTTTTATAATCGGCTCAGAGTTATTAACTGAAGTGGTGAGGCAATGAGAAGGAACGCAAGTCAACCCCACCTCATTACCACCCACCACCCTCACTCCATTACCACCCACCTCCCTTACCCACACCATTACCACCCACCTCCCTCACCCACCTCATTACCACCCACCTCCCTCACCCACCTCATTACCGCCCACCTCCCTCACCCACCTCATTACCACCCACCACCCTCACTCCATTACCACCCACCTCCCTTACCCACACCATTACCACCCACCTCCCTCACCCACCTCATTACCGCCCACACAGCCTCACATAATCATTCAGGAGGTATGTCGAAGTATAACCGACCCCCTGATACTTATTCACAGCTGCAGATATAACATAGGTATGCTAAGCTGGTGTCGGAGTATACATAACCGGTTCCCTGGTATGTATGTTGTAGATATGACCAATAAGGTGAGTATGCTAGTGGGTGTCTGAGTATAACGCGACCCAGATGTTGCTTCTCGTAATCGTAAATATGACACCGAGTATGCCGCTGGTATTCTCAGGAGATATAACCTAACTATGCTGGTGAAAGAGTATATATGAAAATAATAACAATGATGACAATCCAATTTTTCATCGAGTCGGAGTATATCAGATAGAGAGAGCATTATACTTGACGTAACTTAGTATAACATCATTCCTATCTAAGGTATAATGATGGCGTTTGAGTATATCCGGCAGAAGTATACCAGTGTGCAAGCCTATACCAGAGTATACTAGTGGTAAAACCTTATTATATTACATCTAAGTGAAATATACTCAGGAACCACATGTCATTATACCACGGCATATCCAAGTAGAACATCGGTAATATATCACAATTCAATGAAGTATACTTAAAACATACCAATATATAAACGAGTATATCAGTAAATATTCTCAATACACCCGAGTATGTGCCCAATTATATCCGTGAATATACTACTCAGCATATCGGGTATAAACATCGTAAACACATTGCCTTGACGTCACACACCACACACACACGGGGTTAAAGTGACATGACTTGGGTACATGCTCACCATCCCATTAACACCACACACACACACGGGGTTAAAGTGACATGACTTGGGTACATGCTCACCATCCCATTAACACCAGTGCAGGCAGAAAAAAAAAACGGTTGAACCTGCGTCTGGCGTAAACTACTGGATAGCATAAACATGTCACGGAACGGGGAGTTGGGGGGGTGGTGGGGAGACTGCCAGGCGGTGTTGTTTGCCCGTACTGGCGATGAATCGATTACTTTCCCTACACAGGTACACAGCCTACAATACCCATCACTACACAGGTACACAGCCTGCACTACCCATCACTACACAGGTACACAGCCTACACTACCCATCACTACAAAGCCTACACAATCCATCACTACACAGGTACACAGCCTGCACTATCCATCACTACCCATCACTACAAAGCCTACACTATCCATCACTACACAGGCACAGCCTGCACCTCACCCATCACCACACAGGTACACAGCCTACACTACCCATCACCACACAGCCTGCACTACCCATCACTACACAGGTACACAGCCTACACTACCCATCACTACACAGGTACACAGCCTACACTACCCATCACCACACAGCCTGCACCCATCACCACACAGGTACACAGCCTACACTACCCATCACTACACAGGTACACAGCCTGCACTACCCATCACTACACAGGTACACAACCTATACTACCCATCACTACACAGCCTACACTATCCATCACTACACAGGTACACAGACTGTACTACCCATCACTACACAGGTACAGCCCACACTACACATCACTACACAGCCTACACTAACCATCACTACACAGGTACACAGCCTGCACTACCCATCACTACACAGCCTACACTACCCATCACTACACAGCCTACACTATCCATCACTACACAGGTACAGCCTGCACTACCCATCACTACACAGCCTACATTACCCATCACTACACAGCCTACACTATCCATCACTACACAGGTACACAGCCTGCACTCCCCATCACTACACAGGTACACAGCCTACACTACACAGGTACACAGCCTATACTACCCATCACTACACAGGCACACAGCCTGCACTACCCATCACCACACAGGTACACAGCCTACACTACCCATCACTACACAGCCTACACTACCATCACCACAGGTACACAGCCTACACTACCCATCACTACACAGGTACACAGCCAACACTACCCATCACTACACAAGTACACAGCCTACACTGCCCATCACTCACACAGGTTCACTGCCTACACTACCCATCACTACACCGGCACACAGCCTACACCCCCATCACTACACAGCCTACACTACCCATCACTACACAGGTACACAGCCAACACTACACAGGTACAAAGCCAACACTACCCATCACTACACAGGTACACTGCCTACACTATCACACAGGTACAGCCAACACTACCCATCACTACACAGGTACACAGCCAACACTACCCATCACTACACAGGTACCCTACACTACCAATCACTACACAGGTACACTGCCTACACTACCCATCACTACACAGGTACACAGCCAACACTACCCATCACTACACAGGTGACACAGCCAACACTACCCATCACTACACAGGTACACAGCCAACACTACCCATCACTACACAGGTACACAGCCTACACTACCCATCACTACACAGCCTACACTACCCATCACTACAGGTACACAGCCTACACTACCCATCACTACACAGGTACACAGCCTACACTACCCACATCACTACACAGCCTACACTACCCATCACTACACAGCCTACACTACCCATCACTACACAGCCTACACACTCCATCACTACACAGGTACACAGCCTACACTACCCATCACTACACGGTACACAGCCTACTACCCATCACTACACAGGTCACACAGCCTACACTACCCATTACTACACAGGTACACAGCCAACACTACCCATTACTACACAGGTACACAGCCAACACTACCCATCACTACACCGGTACCAGCCTACACTACCCATCACTACACAGGTACACAGCCTACAATACCCATCACTACACAGGTATACAGCCTACACTACCCATTACTACACAGGTACACAGCCAACACTACCCATTACTACACAGGTACACAGCCAACACTACCCATCACTACACCGGTACACAGCCTACACTACCCATCACTACACACAGGTACACAGCCTACACTACCCATCACTCACACAGGTATACAGCCTACACTCCCATCACTACACGGTACACAGCCTACACTACCCATCACTACACAGGTACACAGCCTACACTACCCATCACTACACAGGTACAGCCTACACTATCATCACTACACAGGTACACAGCCTACACTACCCCATTACTACACAGGTACACAGCCAACACTACCCATTACTACACAGGTACACAGCCTACACTACCCATTACTACACAGGTACACAGCCTACACTACCATCACTACACCGGTACACAGCCTACACTACCCATTACTCCACAGTCTACACTACCCATCACTACACAGGAACACAGCCAACACTACCCATCCTTCACCATGCACAGCCCTACCATCACTACACCGGTACACAGCCAACCTCACATCACTACACCGGTACACAGCCTACACTACCCATCACTACACAGGTATACAGCCAACACTACCCATCACTACACAGGTACACAGCCTACACTACCCATCACTACACAGGTACACAGCCTACACTACCCATTACTCCACAGTCTACACCACCCATCACTACACAGGTACACAGCCTACACTACCCATCACTACACAGGAACACAGCCAACACTACCCATCACTACACAGGTACACAGCCAACACTACCCATTACTACACAGGTACACAGCCTACAATCCCATTACTACACGGTACACAGCCTACACTACACAGGTACACAACATAAAGGCCACTAGCAGTACATTATACAGTAACAGCTATATATCTGTGCTATAACAACATTTCAGCTACAGGATATATGGGTGAGTGTATGTGTGGTGGTGTCTGGGTGTATGTGAAGTGTATGTGTACTGGTTTATCAATTGCATGTTTAATAACCCCTGTTTACATCTAAATACAATAACAATGATAATAACGAAAATAATCTACATAGTTACAATAATAATAAGCACTTTACTATCAGCCGTAGACGTCACTATAGTTGTAAAAAGTCAATATTATTTTACCTATATCTGTAGTTCTTCCCGCCATGACCACATATCACAATAAAACACTGCCAGCAACTCAAGTCTTCACCACTACCGTTCTTCAAATGTTCAAACTTGATATCCTAGCGTTCCTGCTGAGCCAATGACAGCCGGCCGTTTATGTGATGGTTATAATCCGTTCAGTGGGGCAATAAACTCATGACAGTCGTTCTAAGGGCGTTCGTCACCCCCACACCCTAACCCACACATGACTTCGTCTTGTTTACATCCGATATCGATTTTGCAAACTGCTTTTATAGACGCCTTCGAGTTTTCAGACAGCGATTTTTCCTGCCATGCGCTTTAGAAGGCGACATTCCATTTGTTTTCATAGATTCCGTGAAAGTTTTTCGGCACAGTGGGTGGTTCCCGGTTAGGAAAGCTTCAAATAGCCCGCGGGTATAGCTCCTCACCCTTCGCGCTCTCTCCACTGACTGGTGGGCCAAACCGTAGTCAACCCTGATGCACGAGGAAAATAATGTCACATGGCAATTTTTTCATCTTATTTTCTTTTCTTTCGGTTCGTTCCTTCGTGATCGTCACTTGATGACTTATTCGCTGTTATCTTTCACAAAAGACGTCGTATTTGACTAAGACACTTATCCTCTCAGCAACATCTGTACGCCTGAATAAGAAAATGTTGCCCACAAAAGAAGGTGGTAAGCCTGTTGGAAAATCAATGGCTCCTGCTGAGATGACTCGGTCTCCATGGCAACGAACGCCGCTCCACCAATCAGCGGCCTCGTTACGTGCCCCCTGTTGCTTACGCTACGTGATCATTTTAATGTTGAAATGAGTCTTTTAGCGAATTTTATCCTGAGTAACGAGGATATTTGGCTCTATCGACGAGTAACTCCCACCCTCTTCGACAGCATTTTCTACCTGTTTCGCCCGCCACTCATCCGTTGTGGCAAATTACAGTCGAGTAATATGTCTTCATTGTACCCTTACGCTAAAATTGGGCAGGAGGCTCCGGCGTTCCATAATTAACGTTTGTTCCATATTGTATCGTCGGCTGCGTCCCGGCGGCCCACACCCGCCAGCAGCCGCCACCACCACGTGCGTTACTGACCCGGGGAGGGAGGAGGGGAGGGAGGGAAGCGGTTCAAGGGCTCGGGTAGATCACGCCGCCACCGCCATCTAAGGGAGGTGGGGTGGGGAGGTGGGGGAGGTTTAAGGGGATAAGGGTGGATATACTTGGGAGGTATGGCCGGGTAGAGTACAAGTGAGGGGTAAGTGTGAGAGTTTTTGTGGGAGAAGTTTTTAGGGTAGAGAAAGGTGGGGTACGATCTGAGGGGCAGGATATGTGGGAGAGAGGGTGGGGAGTGTGAGATGATCAGCAGGTTTGGGACAGATAGGAGGGCGTAAGGGAAGAGGGAAAGGGAAGGGTGGAGAGGTGGAGGAAGGGAGGAAAGAGTTAAAGGGATGTTGACCTTTAAAACACCCCACCACCAGAGAGGGGAGGAGGGCACGACCAAGAGGGTGGGTTAGGTTAGGTTAAAGCCGATTTGACCTGCAGCCTGAACCAATTATCAGAGGGGTGAGGATTCCTATCCATCAGTTGAGGATAAGATGATGAGGGGAGGTGAGAGGGTGCAGGAGAGGGTGAGGGAGATGGGGAGGGAGGGAGAGGAGGGATGGTGATGGAGGAGAGTGGGTAGCAGTGGTGAGAAAAGGTGATAAGGGGTAAGAGAGAGTAAGGGAGGTGTGGTGATGGAGAGAGGAGGAAATGGGGGATGAAGATGGGCGGTAGATGGGGGGAGTAGGAATATTGAGGGAGGTGGATGGATGTGAGGGTTGGGTGGTATGAGGGCGGTGGGTGGGGGGGCGTGACTCGGGCAGCGAGGCGTGAGGGAGGATTTAATGTTCTCAGGTGTGTGACCACCTGGTGTGTGTGTGTGTGTGTGTGTGTGGTGTGGGTGTGTGTGTGTGTGTTGGTGGTATTAATGCCAGTTAAAGTATTCATCACCATCACCCGACTATTATTATTATTATTATTATTATTATTATTATTATTATTATTCACACAGTCCCATTCCTTATACAGCTGTGGGTGGCAGGTAACGACCAACACATTACCATTCATTCACTAACTGCTGTCACATGTATTCGGTTAACGGTGTTCCTCTTCCACTACAACTGGACGATATGATACTCACACTGGTCTCGCCCCGCCCGCCCGCCCGCCCGCCCGCCACCAACACGTGTATTAATCTTGCAGGTAGGGAGTGGTGTTGGAGTGGTGTGTTCAGCTAATAATTCCGGGGCAGTGGAGGAGTTTTTGATGCTTTCTCAGCCCTACTATTTTCAGCCCCTTGATCCAGTTGTTGGGAAGACCTCACATTATCACACCTCTACCTCAATCAGCCTCTGCAGTGACCGTAGACAATAAGTGTAACTCACTGCAGGTAATGATCATCATCCTCGTTCACCCAGTTGTAATCTTCAACCACCTTCGACTCTACACTACAGTCACCTTCAATTACTATATTCTCATGACAGTAACTCGTCTCCTCCACCTAATAACCCAATATCTCTATTTAGTTCTTAATTATATGTTCATCTCTTCTTTGTTCTTCCACGTTGATTCACTACTTCTACCTACCAAACCTACATCAACCCCCCACCACCCCGTCAACCATGATCTGGGTTAGGTTAGGTTAGGTTAGGTTTCACTTCATCAGAATCTACCTTCATCTATTGCTGAATCACTCACCCTCAACCACGCTAGCCCTAAACTCGCTGACTTTTTTAAAAACTCTACAACTGACAGCATCTCCTCACACTGTCCTGGTCAAATTACCATTCCTGAAGACATCAACAACAACGTGATCACAACTACCTGACTCACCCACTCTTCTCAGAAACATACAGACTGACTCAGGGCAAAAGTTTTTCATATACTGGATAAGAATGACCTCACCCGACAAGGACCCCCCGACCCCTGGCGAGAGGATAAATACTCTACACTCGTTCCCACACCCCAGCTAAGACCTTATAGTCTACACACCCCAGCTAAGTCCTTATAGTCTACACCCCAGCTAGTCTTTTATACGCTACACCCCAGCTAAGTCCTTATACCTCACACCCCAGCTAAGTCCTATAGTCTACACCCCAGCTAAGTCCCTTATACTCTACACCCCAGCTAAGTCCTTATACTCTACACCCAAGCTATATCCTAGGTTCTACACCCAGCTCCTTATAGTCTACACCCCAGCTAAGTCCTTATACTCTACACCCCAGATAAGTCCTTATAGTCTACACCCCAGCTAAGTCCTTATAGTCTACACCCCAGCTAAGTCCTTATAGTCTACACCCCAGCTAAGTCCTTATACTCTACACCCCAGATAAGTCCTTATAGTCTACACCCCAGCTAAGTCCTTATAGTCTACACCCCAGCTAAGTCCTTATAGTTCACACCCAGCTAGACCTTATAGTCTACACCCCAGATAAGTCCTTATAGTCTACACCCCAGCTAAGTCCTTATAGTCTCACACCCAGCTAAGTCCTTATAGTCTACACCCCAGCTAAGTCCTTATAGTTCACACCCCAGCTAAGTCCTTATACTCTACACCCCAGCTAAGTCCTTATAGTTCACACCCCAGCTAAGTCCTTAGTCTACACCCCAGCTAAGACCTTATAGCTACACCCCAGATAAGTCCTTATAGTCTACACCCCAGCTAAGTCCTTATAGTCCACACCCCAGCTAGGTCCTTATAGTCTACACCCAGCTAAGTCCTTATAGTCTACACCCCAGATAAGTCCTTATAGTCTACACCCCAGCTAAGTCCTTATAGTCTACACCCCAGCTAAGTCCTTATAGTCTACACCCCAGCTAAGTCTTATAGTCCACACCCCAGTTAGTCCTTATACTCTACACCCCAGATAAGTCTTATAGTCTACACCCCAGCTAAGTCCTATACTCTACACCCCAGCTAAGTCTTTATACTCTACACCCCAGATAAGTCCTTATAGTCCACACCCCAGCTAAGTCCTTATAGTCTACACCCCAGCTAAGTCCTTATACTCTACACCCCAGATAAGTCCTTATAGTCTACACCCAGAGCGACCTCTATAGTCTACACCCCAGATAAGTCTTAGTCCACACCCCAGCTAAGTCCTTATAGTCTACACCCCAGCCAAGTTCCTTATACTCTACACCCCAGATAAGTCTCAAGTCCACACCCCAGCTAAGTCCTTATACTCTACACCCCAGATAAGTCCTTATAGTCTACACCCCAGCTAAGTCCTTATACTCTACACCCCAGCTAAGTCTTTATACTCTACACCCCAGCTAAGTCCTTATACTCACCCCAGCTAAGTCTTTATACTCACACCCCAGCTAAGTCTTTATACTCTACACCCCAGCTAAGTCCTTATACTCACACCCCAGCTAAGTCTTTATACTCTACAACCCCAGCTAAGTCTTTATACTCTACACCCCAGCTAAGTCCTTATACTCTACAACCTCAGCTAAGTCTTTATACTCTACACCCCAGCTAAGTCTTATACTCTACACCCCAGCTAAGTCCTTATATTCTACACTTGTTCTTCACGCCCCAGAGCTGGAGTGTGTTGGTTTGACAGTTGAGTGGGATGGTTTGACAGTTGAGTGGGATGGTTTGACAGTTGAGTGGGATGGTTTGACAGAGCTGAGTGTGATGGTTTAACAGTGCTGAGTGTGTTGGTTTGTCAGAGTTGAGTGGGATGTTTGACAGTGCCGAGTGGGATGGTTCGTCAGAGCCGAGTGGGATGTTTGACAGAGCTGAGTGGGATGACTCGTCAGAGTTGGAGGGGTGTTTGACAGAGCTGAGTGATGGCTCGTCAGAGTTGAGTGGATGTTTGACAGAGCTGAGGGGATGGCCCGTCAGAGTTGAGTGATGTTTGACAGAGCCGAGTGTGATGGTTTAACAGTGCTGAGTGTGTTGGTTTGTCAGAGTTGAGTGGGATGTTTGACAGTGCTGAGGGGATGGTTCGTCAGCCGAGGGATGTTTGACAGAGCTGAGTGATGACTCGTCAGAGTTGAGGATGGCTCGTCAGAGTTGGGGATGTTTGACAGAGCTGAGTGGGATGGCTCGTCAGAGTTGAGTGGGATGTTTGACAGAGCCGAGTGGGATGGCTCGTCAGAGCTGAGTGGGATGGCTCGTCAGAGTGGGATGTTTGACAGAGCTGAGTGGGATGGCTCGTCAGAGTTGAGGATGGTTCAACAGAGCTGAGTGGGATTGTTTGACAGAACTTTAATCCAAGTCGTAAATGGTTAAGTTCCCTCACCTAACCTAAGTTAATCCAAACTAATCTATCCTAATTTAAACTAACTTAACCTAACCTAAATTAAAACTAATTTATCCTAACTAAACTAATCTAACCTAACATAAAATCACCTAACCTAACATAAAATCACCTAACCTAACCTAACCTAACCTAACCTAACCTAACCTAACATAACCTAACCTAACTCCACCCACCAGTTATACGACAAGAGTCTAATAACAACATACCATTAGCCAATGAAGTTATATTTCAAAGTTTTGTTGATGTGTTGTAAATAATGACACAGACCTTCTCTTCATTAGGTAAATTTAACCTTTTAAACATTAAACACATAACAATTAACAGGGAATCATGTAAAAAAAATATCTAAGATTTTAATTTATTCCAAAAAGAACACATTTATCAGCATATCACGTACAGTAGGAGATAAAATTTAAAATTCTCATCCAAAAAAAGTTAATCCCGACAAAATATAAACTATTTACGTTTTTTAACTCGTAAAAATTTAATTATTCAGGAAATTTGAATTTACATCACAGGTAGAGCCGTTTTGTCTGATGACGTCATGATGATGGGCACAACAGGTGAAAATAAAATCATTATTATTATTATTACTATTATTATTATTATTATTATTATTATTATTATTATTATTACTATTATTATAATATTATTATTATTATTACTATTATTATTATTATTATTATTATTATTATTATTATTATTATTACTATTATTATTATTATCTTACCATTATTATAGTCATTACCATCATTACAATTATTATCAATTTTACTGTTATAAGTAGATAGAAGAAGTAGTAATATTAGTATAGTAGTAGTAATAATATAGTAGTAATAGCAGTAACAGTAATAGTAATCAGTATCCACATTTCCATTATAACACTAAATACCAACTTTATACTTAACACCTAAGGTCAGTCATCTCTCTCTCTCTCTCTCTCTCTCTCTCTTCTCTCTCAACCACACTCTACTTATCTCTCACACACACAACACATTCTCTCTCTGCTTTCAAACACCGCCTGAAGAAACAGTGTACCGTCCTGTAGCATAACCCACCTTCAAGCTGGTCTCGCCTCACAAAAACCTCAGCCTTCAAGTACAACCACCAGCTGACTTAAAGCAGACCATCACACACACACACTATACATGCAGCGCCAAGCAAGGTTACAGTGTCAAGTGGCGGGAGGGGTGGTGGTGTGAGGGTGTGGTGGTGTGAGGTGTGGTGTGGGTGGTGTGAGGGTGTGGTGGTGTGAGGGTGTGGTGGTGTGAGGGTGTGGGTGGGTGTGAGGGTGTGGTATGAAGGTGTTGGGGTGTAAGGTGAGGGTGTGGTGGTGTGAGGGTGTGGTGGTGGTGTGTGGGGTGTGGTGTGAGGGTTTGGTGGCGGTGGTGTGAGGGTGTGTGGTGGTGGAGGGTGTGGTGGTGTGGAGGGTGGTATGAAGGTGTTGGGGTGTATGTGAGGGTGGGTGTGAGGTGGTGGTGGGGAGGTTGGTGGTGGTGGTGTGAGGGTGGTGGTGTGAAGGTGTGGTGGTGGGAGGGTGTGGTGGTATGAAGGTTGGGGTGTAGGGAGGGTGTGGTGGGAGGAGGGTGGTGGTGTGAAGGAGTGGTGGTGGAGGGGTGTGGTGGTGAAGGTGTTGTGTGTGTGAGGGTGTGGTGGTGGTGTGAGGTTTGTGGCGGTGGTGTGAGGGTGTGGTGGGTGTGAGGGTGTGGTGGTGTGAGGGTGTGGTGGTATGAAGGTGTTGGGGTGTAAGGTGTGAGGGTGTGGTGGTGGAGGGTGTGGTGGTGTGAGGTTTGGCGGTGGTGTGAGGGTGTGGTGGTGAAGGTGTGGTGGTGTGAGGGTGTGGGTATGAGGTGTTGGGGTGTAGGGGAGGGGGGGAGTGGGTGTGGTGGTGAAGGAGGGTGGTGTGAGGTGTGGTGGTATGAAGGTGTTGGGGTGTATGTGAGGGGTGTGGTGGTGGTGTGAGGGTTTGGTGGCGGTGGTGTGAGGGGTGTGTGGTGGGTGAGGGTGTGGTGGTGTGAGGGGTGTGGTGGTATGAAGGTGTTGGGGTGTAAGGGAGGTGTGGTGTGGGAGGGTGTGGTGGTGTGAGGGTTTGGTGGCGGTGGTGTGGAGGGTGTGGTGGTGTGAAGGTGGTGGTGTGAGGGTGTGGTGGTAGGAAGGTGTTGGGGTAAGGTGTGTGAGGGTGTGGTGGAGGAGGGTGTGGTGGTGTGAAGGAGTGGTGGTGAAGGAGGGTGGTGTGAGGGTGTGGTGGTATGAAGGTGTTGGTGTAGGTGTGAGGGTGTGGTGGTGTGAAGGTGTGGTGGTGTGAAGGTGTTGGGGTGTAAGGTGAGGGTGTGGTGGTGGAAGGTGTGGTGGTGGAGGGTGAGGTGGTGTAAGGGGTGTGGTGGAGTGAGGGGTGGTGGGAGTGAGGGTGTGGTGGGAGTGAGGTGTGGTGGTATGAGGGTGAGGTGGTGTGAGGGGTGTGGTGGTGGTGTGAGGGTGTGGTGGTGGTGAGGGTGTGGTGGTGTGAGGGTGGTGGTATGAGGTGTGGTGGAGTGAGGGTGTGGTGGTATGGTGAAATTAATGCCAGAAAGAACACACACACACAAACAACACACAACACACACACACACACACACACACAAATAAAACAAGAACTAAAACAAACACGAAGTAAACCGGGTCAAAAACAAAACAAGAGGAACACAGAGACAATAAAAAGGACTCGGGCCGAAGCACTTAACACGGCACAGGTTAAAAGTGGCCAAGGTAATGCTAGGCACTGAGCCCACGGTGATCCCTGCAGCTTTAGGCAAGCACCTGACTCCTGTAACCTTCCACGTGTGAGTGTGCTATGAATGTGTAATTACAGGTGTGGGAGCTTGTAAATGTGTTGTTACAGGTGTGGGAGCCTGTGAATGTGTTATTACAGGTGTGGGAGCCTGTGAATGTGTTATAACAGGTGTGGGAGCTGTGCAATTATAGGTGTATGAGCCTGTGAATGTGTTATTACAGGTGTGGGAGTTTGTGAATGTGTAATTACAGGTGTGGGAGCCTGTGAATGCGTTGTTACAGGTATGGGAGCCTGTGAATGTGTTATGACAGGTGTGGGATCCTCTGAATGATTATTACAGGTGAGGGGACTGTGAATGTGTTATGACAGGTGTGGGATCCTCTGAATGAGTTTTACAGGTGTGGGATCCTCTGAATGAGTTATTACAGGTGTGGGAGCCTCTGAATGAGTTATTACAGGTGTGGGATCCTCTGACTGTGTAACGAAAGGTACGTGAGTGTGTGCAACTATGCTCGTGTGCTCGTAAATGCTGGCGCGCCTGTGTGTGTGTGTGTGTGTGTGTGTGTAATTACGGATGTGTGACCTTGTAAATATGTATTAGAGAGGAGAGTACAAACGCGAGCGAAAACAAACAAACAAGGATGACACTGTGTTTATATACCTCCACCACACACACACACACAGGATGACGGGGCGTAATAAAAAATAATAATAATGTCAGTAACGCGTAAAAAAAATACAGAATTCTTTATGCTCGAGTCACGGGGGTTAATGTTCGGCCATATTTACTTAGCTGAAAACTCCTCTATCCTGCCTATAGGGTTTTTGCTAGCCTGGGTAGTGCTAGGAGAAGGAGGAAGGAGGAGGAGGAAGAGGAGGAGGAGGAGGAGGAAGGAGGAGGAGGCAGGAGGATGATGAGAGGGGTGGAGGTGGAGGATGAGGAGGAAGAGGAGGATGATGAGAGGGGTGGAGGAGGTGGAGGATGAGGAGGACAGAGAAAATGAGGAGGAGGAGGGAAGGAAGAGGACGAAGAAGTGAAAAGGAGGAAAGAAGGGAAGATAAGAAAAGGATATTGTAGGAAGAGGAAGAATAAGAAGAGGAAGACCAAGGGGAGGTAGGAGTAAGACCATATGAAGGAGGGAGAGAAATAGGAAGAAGGGGGAGGAGGAAGAGGAGGAAGGAGAAAAGAAGAAGGAAGGAGGAAGAGGATGAAGGAGAAGGAAGAGGAGGAGGAAGAAGAAAACCAAGAGAAGAAGGAGGAGGATGCGGCTCTCCTCTGTAAAGGTATTACCCAGAAAATGAAAATTACAAGACATTAGTTCAAGTGAGGGAGCGTGACTCAGGGTGTACACACACACACACACACACACACACACACACACACACACACACACACACACACACACACACACACACACACACACACACACACACACACACACACACAGAATAATGGAATAGACCTAAAAAAAAATAATTTACATTAATTCAAAAAGAAAATATATAAATTTCAATAATGATATAACAGAATTGGTACAAAAATAATACAACCGAAACATAACTGTTATTATTACTACTAACTACAACAAATAACAATAATAACAAGTGTATATATATGACAATAATAACAGTAATATACACGAGGTCTTCACGTACTCCGGCTGTATATCTCACGGTTGTCTGTTTAATACACACAAAGCAATATGTGTGTATATATGAAAGCAGTATACCTGTATATACACACAATGGCAGTAAGTAAAGCATATAATAAACACGAGGGCAGCAAGTATACATACACACAAAGGCAGTATACATACACACAAAGGCAACATACATACATGCAGGGAATATACATACACCGAAGGAATATACAAACACATGAGCAATATACATACAATGAAGGCAAACATACATACGACAGTATATAACACATGAAGGCAGTATACAAACACATGAAGGCAATATACATACACATGAAGGCAGTATATATACACATGAAGGCAGTATACAAACACATGAAGGCAATATACATACACATGAAGGCAGATATATATACACATGAGCAGTATACATACACATGAAGACAGTATATATACACATGAAGGCAGTAAGTATACCGAACAAAAAAATAATCAATGAAAAGGTAAATAAATTGAGGCACTTAGGACAATTTTGCACGAGTACTTTAACTAGATAACAAGCGAGAGCCCAGTGGTGTAACCCCCCCACCTCCTAACTACCCCC
>NW_024741901.1:17951855-17969355 GCF_018991925.1 Homarus americanus | reverse complement strand
AGATAATGTGGCTAATTACTTCACTAATTTCTTGTGATGCTTCTCCCATCTCTATACCGCCCAGTGGTGACAACAGCTGCCACCACCGCTGCCACCACCACCATTGTCACCATCATCATCATCATCATCATCATCAATTCATCATCATCATCACACACCATCACAATTTTATACAACCACTATCATCATCATCATCATCATCATCATCATCATTACAACCACCACCGCTACCACAGACACAAGTCAGACGCGACCTTTGATATGTATGATGGCAGAGATACAACTGCCTGGCGATGACGGCAGACAAACAACATCACCCCACACTGTATACCTGCCACTACAGACCAACCACATCAGACCTACCACGCCATGACCTGCCACACCAAGACCTACCACACCAAGACCTACCACACTATGACCTGCCACAAAGACCTACCACATCAGACCTACCACACCAAGACCTACCACACCAAGACCTGCCACACTATTACCTGCCACAAAGACCTACCACATCAGACCTACCACACCAAGACCTACCACACCAAGACCTGCCACACCAAGACCTACCACACTATGACCTGCCACTACAGACCAACCACATCAGACCTACCACGCCATGACCTGCCACGCCATGACCCCACACCAAGACCTACCACACCAAGACCTACCACACGATCTGCCACACAAAGACCTACCACATCAGACCTACCACACCAAACCTACCACACCAAGACCTGCCACACCAAGACCTACCACACTATGACCTGCCACACAAAGACCTACCACATCAGACCTACCACACCAAGACCTACCACACCAAGACATTACCACACCAAGACCTACCACACCAAGACCTGCCACACCAAGACCTGCCACACCAAAACCTGCCACACCAAGACCTGCCACACCAAGATCTACCACACCAAGACCTACCACACCAAGACCTGCCACGCTATGACCTGCCACACTATGAACTGCCACACTATGAACTGCCACACAAAGACCTACCACACGAAGACCTGTCACACCAAGACTTACCACACCAAGACCTGTCACACTGACCTGCCACCAAGACTTGCCACATCAAGACCTTCCACACCATGAACTGCCACACTAAGGCCTACCACATCAAGACCTGTCCCACTAAGACCTGTCACACCAAGACTTACCACACCAAGACCTGTCACACTGACCTGCCACACCAAGACTTGCCACACCAAGACCTGCCACATCAAGACCTTCCACACCATGAACTGCCACACCAAGACCTACCACACCAAGACCTGTCCCACTAAGACCTGTCACACCAAGACTCTACCACACCAAGACCTGCCATACCAAGACCTGTCACACTGACCTGCCACACCAAGACTTCCACACCAAGACCTGTCCCACCAAGACCTACCATAATAAGACCTGCCACACCAAAACCTGTCACACCAAGACCCCACACCAAGCCTTACCACACCAAGACCTGCCACACCAAGCCCTACCACACCATGACCTGCCACACTATGAACTGCCACACCAAGCCCTATCACACCAAGACCTGCCACACCAAGCCCTACCACACCAAGACCTGCCACACTATGACCTGCCACACTCAATACCTCACACCAAAACCTGCCACACTATGAACTACCACACCAAGACTTCCACACTATGACCTGCCACACCAAAACCTGCCACACTATGAACTACCACGCTACGACCTGCTACACCATCTACACCAAGACCTGCCACATCAAGACTTGCCACACTATGAACTGCCACACCAAGACTGCCACACTATGAACTGTCACACCAAAACCTGCCACACTATGAACTACCACACCAAGACCTGCTACACCAAGACTTGCACACCAAGACCTGCCACATCAAGACTTGCCACACTATGAACTGCCACACCAAGACCTGCCACACTATGACCGGCCACACTATGAACTGTCACACTAAAACCTGCCACACCAAAACCTGCCACCAAGACCTGCCACACTATGAACTACCACACCAAGACCTGCTACACCAAGACTTGCCACACCAAGACCTGCCACATCAAGACTTGCCATACTATGAACTGCCACACCAAGACCTGCCACACTATGACCGGCCACACTATGAACTGTCACACCAAGACCTGCCACACCAAAACCTGCCACACCAAAACCTGCCACACGAAGACCTGCCACACCAAAACCTGCCACACCAAAACCTGCCACACCAAGACTTGCCACACCAAGACCTGCCACACCAAGACCTGCTACAACAAGACCTGCCACAACAAGATCTGCCACAGCAAGACCTGCAATACAATGACCTGCTACACCAAGACCTGCCACAGCACCTGCAGTTACACAGCGACCGGCAGCCAGGATGTGATTGGTTGCAGCGCGTGACGTCACTATTTTTATATTAAAGATCAAGGATTCTTATAACGCCTCTCAAGACGGCAACAGCCATCCTAACCTAACCTAACTTAACACAACTTAACCTAACCCACCTTAACCTAACGCAATCTAACATAACCTGAGATAACTTACCTTAACCTAACCTAACCTAACCTAACCTAACCTAACCTATACTGTCTACATTACGTACAGTATATATTGAACCAAAGTAAAGTTGTATGGCCATGTTAATTAATACTGTATGTATGTATGTATGTATGTAGGCCTATGTATGTATGTATGTATGTATGTATGTATGTATGTCAGCTTTAGAATCATGACGTCACGCGCTTTGACCAATCACCGCCTGGCTTCCGAGAGCTTGATTACAGTATTCCTTAGTTGCCATGAAGGGTATTTATAGGTGAGGAATGTGCCCCTCTGTTTACATGTATCAATGCACGTTGAAGGAGAGTGAAAAGAACTGAATAAATTTAAAAAGAATTAACATATTAAAAAGTTGACGGAAGAACTTTACTTTTCATGTGATAATTAATATAAATCATCTTTGTTATTATAAAAAACTAATACCTGAAAACCTTTGCAATTTAGTCTAATGATTCTAATATATTAATGCAAATTTTCTTTTAATAATGTAGAAAAAAAAACAAATAAAAAGATCACACGATTTGGCTTGGTGATGTCATGCAACTTCCAGCTTCACGGACCAATCACAGCTCTTCAATATGCTGACGTCAACTCGCGCGAAAATTGAACGAGCAAGAAGGTAATAATTATGGGAGCTTACAACTTTGTTTATAACCTCCATTTAAAGAACCACGAGTCAGACACACACGAGACCATTCACCAACTGATGATTGAGAGAGAGAGAGAAAGAGAGAGAGAGAGAGAGAGAGAGAGAGACTGTGTAAATAAATATGGAAGCACACAGTTCATAAAAGTCCATTAACATTAAGCACCAGATCACAGAGCAGCCGTCGCCACCACCAACCACTCACACATCTACCACCTCCACCACTCCCATTATCTACCACACCTATCACCATCAACACTCATAACTACCATCGCTATCACCACCATCTGGGAGGCAGGTCAGACCTACTTTTATGAAGGTAGTGCTATGAGTGGCCCCGCAGCTGGCCTCCTCCTCCCCCCGGGGCCATAAACTGGACCCGAGGCCACCTGGGACCACCCTTCCCAGCCCAACCCTACCCATCCCCAACATGATACCCCTTCCCATCACCCCCCCTTCCCTACCTCCTCTCCAAGGTACAAGGGCTGCAACCAGGATCCCCAATAACCCCCCTATAACCAGTAGGAATCACGCCCCCGTGTACTCTCTACCCCCCAGCCTAAAGCCTCGCACAACGCTCACTTTCGACTCCTGTTGACAAGTCGCTTACGAAAGAACTCAGCTGTCAGTTGCTATCATCGCCACAGACAAATAAATTTTTATAAACTGTTGTGTAATAATTCTTTTCGCGTTTGTTTTGGCGTTTTCCTGTTTTCCTTTTTGTAGTTGACAATAATTATCTTTTTGGCGATATTTTTTAAGTCAGCAAAATGTTGAGTTATGGTGATGAATACATTTTTAAATTGACGAAAAAATTGTGGTGTTTTTTTTGTGTGCGGGGGAGGGGGGGAAGGTGATTATAATTAGATATGACAATTAATATACTGTAATATTGCTTGACGATTTTTAAAGAAACTTTCATTCCATCACTAAACACAAACACTGAAATAACAAAAATAAAACAATTACACTTAACATCGAAAAAATAAATCAAAATAAAACCTAAACATCGCGAATATATTACCTAAAACAACTATCTTTTCAACCTATTTTAGCGAAGGTGTTGACGCTAAATCTGAAAATTCCCGCGTGAACCCAGGTACTATTGATTTCTGGCCACGGCACGTAAGACCAAGCTATTTCTGGCCAAGGAGCCAACTGTGAACTATTTCTGGGTGTAAATCTCCCAATGGGCGGCTGGCAGCGGGGTGGTGAAATAATAGAATACCTGTATATAACTATTTCCCTCTACCTTTATGTTTGCGTATCATTATAATGGATGTGTAAAATTTCTGAAGTGATGAGGATTGTTTTTGGTTATTAGGCTATTACTGTCATTCAATTATTATTATTATTATTATTATTATTAGCTTATAACTATTACACTACTATTATTATCATTATGTCTATCATATTTTACTACCAAAAGCAAAAAGAAGAGGAAATGTCTAAATGTTATTCTGGTTATTGAAATTAATGACGAAAATAACACTTAAAGAATTTTCAAGGCTAGTTTACACACGACTCCTGATTCACCAAGTTGTTCGCATACTGGGAATATCGAGTACCTGTGTGTTCGTATACTGGGAATACTTGTTGACTGTATGTTCGTATACTGGGAATACTTGTTGACTGTATGTTCGTATACCGGGAATACTGGTTGACTGTATGTTCGTATACCGGGAATACTGGTTGACTGTATGTTCGTATACTGGGAATATCGAGTACCTATATGTTCGTATACCGGGAATACTAGTTGACTTTACAGTATGTTCGTATACCGGGAATATCGAGTACCTGTATGTTCGTATACCGGGAATATCGAGTACCTGTATGTTCGTATACCGGGAATACTAGTTGACTGTACAGTATGTTCGTATCGAGGGAATGTCAATTTACTGTAGTTTCGTATACCAACAATACACCACAGACAAAAGATACAGAATACATAAATACAGTACATATATTATACATTCTTCAATATAGGAGGAGAGGGGGGGGGTGAGGGGAAAATAACTTGTATTTGGGGGAGGGGTGACGGGAATTTGACTTGGGAGGGGTGAGGGGAGTTTGTCTTGTGTTTGAGGTTGGGGTGAGGGGAGTTTGTCTTGTGTTTGAGGTTGGGGTGAGGGGAGTTTGCCTTGTGTTGACCATTAAGATGTTGATGGTTACGGTAGAGACAAGTTAGTTGGGCTGGAGGAGGTTCAGGACCTTAGCTGGCTGACCCATTGTTTATCACTGATACGAGTTCACGAAATTTTACAATGAACGTCGCTGTGTAATTGTCAGGTGGTGGAGGTGAGTGGTTGTGTGGTGTTGGTTGGTGGTAGGTAGGTATGGTGGAATAGGTGGGTGGTGGTGGGTAGGTATGGTGGAGATAGGTGGTTGGTGATGTTAGTAGGTGGGTGGTGGTGGTAGGTGGGTGGTTGGGGTGATAGGTGTTGACAGTTGTGTATGTGGTAGCGGTGACAGGTGTAGGTGGTGTAAGCAGCGATGATAGGGGTAGGCGAAGGTGACTTAACAATGGTAAGTAGTGGTGGTAATGGTAGGCAGTGGTGACAATGGTAGGCAGTGGTGACAGTGGTAGGCAGTGGTGACAATGGTAGGTAGTGGTGACAGTGGTAGGTAGTGGTGACAGTGGTAGGCGAAGGTGACTTAACAATGGTAAGTAGTGGTGGTAATGGTAGGCAGTGGTGACAATGGTAGGCAGTGGTGACAATGGTAGGCAGTGGTGACAATGGTAGGTAGTGGTAACAGTGGTCATAGTGGTAACAGTGGTCATAGTGGTAACAGTGGTGATAGTGGTAGGTAGTGGTGACAGTGGTGATGGAATAATCACCATCATGAAGCGGTCCCCTTGAAAACCCAGGGAGCACACCCACCCTCCCTGGCGCCAGGCACCCTACCGCTGTGTTGACCGAGCTAGTCTGGTACATTGTCTTGGGTGATAGTCGAGTGTTCCCTAGCACATATTACACAGACAGACAGACAGAAATATATGAATATTACTGCCTGTTATATATTGAGATATAGTGATATACATACATTCATACATTCACACATCCATACATTCCTCTAATATGTCATGGAAGCCACACATCCAAAACATTGCTAAAACCGCCTTCCGAAAGCTGGGAATGCTGTATAGATGCCGTAGCTACTTCACTCCTGAGCAGTTGCTTCAAGTTTCTGAGGGATTCATTCGTCCTAACTTGGAGTACTGCTCTGATATCAGGGGTGGCTCTTCTGTCCACCTGTTAGATAGGGCGGAATCAAAGGCATTTAATCTTATTGACACTCCTCCTCTAGTTGATAATCTTTCTTCCCTTTCTCTTCGCCGCAATGTTGCTTCACTCTCTTTCTTTTACAGGTACTTTAACGGGCAATGTTCGGTGGATTTGGCATCCTGTATACCGCCGGCAAGGCCGTGGGCTCGTAACACTCGTCTTGCCCGCGGTGCCCACCTTTTCTCTGTGGATGTTGGTCACACGAGAATAACCCGTTAGAGTACATCCTTCTTTCCTCACACAGCCAAACTGTGGAATGCTCTGCCTTCTTCTGTTTCTATACTCATACAATCTATCTCACTTCAAAAAGCTGGTTTTCCGGCATCTTCGTGATGTAGATTAATAAAAAAAAGAAATTATATTTTTAATTTCTTTTTACCTTAATTTTTTCGCACCCTAGGCCCCGTTGTGGGTCGATGACCTGTGACCGGGCGGGCTATTCCCCCGTACAAAAAAAAAAAATAATAATAATAATATCGTCTTTATACATGATACATAAAATACAATACATTGGCTAATGTAGTCGGTACAATACTCGATTATTTTTTCATCTATATATCTTTCATTGTTTCTCTACCTATGTATTTCTACTCATTTATGCATCCATTTATTTATTCATATTGCATATGCATATAAAAACGGCGAAAATTGAATGTAGGGGAAACTTTACATTTCTATTTATTCAGTTATTCAGGCATGTATGTGAATAAAAACAGTGTCAGAAATCGGGGGAAAATCCAGTGAGTTATAAATCTGAGACGCTGTATATCTGTTTATTCCGTCACTTTGGTTGTCTTCTTACACCACCAAGACGTTATTCCCGAGCACTAAAACTGTAAACATCCAAAATGGCGGCCATGAAGGTTTACAAAATAACAAAGAGAAATACAAATGACTAAACCATAAAGAGAAAAACCAGTAAAACCACGAAGTAGGCAAAGAAACACCCCCCCCACCCCTCCCTCCACCACTACCAAGCAAAAGCAGGCAGAAGACAGGAGAACGTTCGTCAGGCGTAGCTCCTAATACCTTGATTGGAGTAGATAGCGACGCAAATCAAGAACAAAATAGTCAGTGTTCCGGTTAACGTACAGTACATCCGGTTAACGTACAGTACATCCGGTTAACGTACAGTACATCCGGTTAACGTACTGTACATCCGGTTAACGTACAGTACATCCAGTTAACGTACAGTACATCCGGTTAACGTACAGTACATCCGGTTAACGTACAGTACATCCAGTTAACATACAGCACATCCAGTTAACGTACAGTACATCCAGTTAACGTACAGTACATCCGGTTAACGTACAGTACATCCAGTTAACATACAGCACATCCAGTTAACATACAGCACATCCAGTTAACGTACAGTACATCCGGTTAACGTACAGTACATCCGGTTAACGTACAGCACATCTGGTTAACGTACAGCACATCCGGTTAACGTACAGTACATCCGGTTAACGTACAGCACATCCGGTTAACGTACAGTACATCCAGTTAACGTACAGTACATCCAGTTAACGCACAGTACATCCGGTTAACGTACATTACATCCGGTTAACGTACAGCATGACCCAGTTAATGTGTACAGCACATCCAGTTAATGTACAGTACATCCAGTTAATGTACAGTACATCCGGTTAACGTACAGTAATATCCGGTTAACGCACAGTACATCCAGTTAATGCACAGTACATCCGGTTAACATACAGTACACCGTGTTAACGTACAGCACATCCGGTTAACGTGGCTGTACATCCGGTTAACGTACAGTACATCCAGTTAACGTACAGCACATCCGGTTAACGTACAGTACATCCGGTTAACGTACAGTACATCCAGTTAACGTACAGTACATCCAGTTAACGTACAGTACATCCAGTTAACGTACAGTACATCCGGTTAACGTACATTACATCCGGTTAACGTACAGTACATCCAGTTAACGTACAGCACATCCGGTTAACGTACAGTACATCCAGTTAACGTACATTACATCCGGTTAACGTACAGTACATCCAGTTAACGTACAGCACATCCAGTTAACGTACAGCACATCCGGTTAACGTACATTACATCCGGTTAACGTACAGTACATCCAGTTAACGTACAGCACATCCGGTTAACGTACAGTACATCCGGTTAACGTACAGTACATCCAGTTAACGTACAGCACATCCGGTTAACGTACATTACATCCGGTTAACGTACAGTACATCCAGTTAACGTACAGCGTACACTCCAGTTCACGCTACATCCGGTTAACCGTACAGTACATCCGGTTAACGTACAGTACATCCAGTTAATGTACAGTACATCCAATAATGTACAGCACATCCACTTAACGTACAGCACATCCGGTTAACGTACAGTACATCCGGTTAACGTACAGTACATCCAGTTAACGTACAGTACATCCGGTTAACGTACAGTACATCCAGTTAATGTACAGTACATCCAGTTAACGTACAGTACATCCGGTTAACGTACAGTACATCCGGTTAACGTACAGTACATCCAGTTAATGTACAGTACATCCGGTTAACGTACAGCACATCCAGTTAACGTACAGCACATCCAGTTAATGTACAGTACATCCAGTTAACGTACAGCACATCCGGTTAACGTACAGTACATCCAGTTAACGTACAGTACATCCGGTTAACGTACAGTACATCCAGTTAACGTACAGCATCCGGTTAACGTGCCAGGTATATCCGGTTAATGCACAGTACATCCGGTTAACGTACAGCACATCCGTTAACGACAGTACTTCCAGTTAACGACAGCATATCCAGTTAATGTACAGTACATCCAGTTAACGTGGCCAGCACATCCGGTTAACGTACAGTACATCCGGGTTAACGTACAGTAATATCCGGTTAACGTACAGTACATCCGGTTAACGTACAGTACATCCGGTTAACGTACAGTACATCCGGTTAACGTACAGTACATCCGGCACGTACAGTACATCCGGTTAACGTACAGTACATCCGGTTAACGTACAGTACATCCGGTTAACGTACTGTACATCCAGTTAACGTAGACAGTACATCCAGTTAACGACAGCAGCGATCCAGTTAAATGCACAGTACATCCGGTTAACGTACAGCAGCATCCGGTTAACGGTACATTACATCCAGTTAACGTACAGTACATCCGGTTAACGTACAGTGCTGGTTAATGTACAGTACATCCGGTTAACGTACATTACATCCAGTTAACGTACAGTGCACATCCGGTTAACGTACATTAACGGGTTAACCGCAATAGCATCCGGTTAACGTACAGTACATCCGGTTAATGGCCAGTACATCCGGTTAACGCCAGTACATCCGGTTAATGTACAGCATCCGGTTAACGTACAGTACATTCGGTTAACGTACAGTACATCCGGTTAACGTACTCAGGCGACCGGAAGTTAAACGTACAGTACATCCAGTTAACGTACAGTACATCCAGTTAACGTACAGCACATCCGGTTAACGTACAGTACATCCGGTTAACGTACAGTACATCCAGTTAACGTACAGTACATCCAGTTAACGTACAGTACATCCAGTTAACGTACAGTACATCCGGTTAACGTACATTACATCCGGTTAACGTACAGTACATCCAGTTAACGTACAGCACATCCGGTTAACGTACAGTACATCCAGTTAACGTACATTACATCCGGTTAACGTACAGTACATCCAGTTAACGTACAGCACATCCAGTTAACGTACAGCACATCCGGTTAACGTACATTACATCCGGTTAACGTACAGTACATCCAGTTAACGTACAGCACATCCGGTTAACGTACAGTACATCCGGTTAACGTACAGTACATCCAGTTAACGTACAGCACATCCGGTTAACGTACATTACATCCGGTTAACGTACAGTACATCCAGTTAACGTACAGCTTTGAAGATGTAATAAGGTAATCCATGGATAAATACAAAACCTTTACCAATTATTGAATCAAGTGAAGATTGGGCACCTGGTGATTAAATAACCTGAAGCTACCTGAGGGGTTTTAGGGGGTTAGGTTAGATTAGATTATGTTAGGTTAGGCTAGGTTAGCTGGGTTGGGTTGGGTTAAGCTGGGTTGGGTTAAGTTAAGTTAGGTTGGATGGGGTTAAGTTCGGATAGGTTGAGTTAGGTTATGTTAAGCTTGGCTGGGTCGGGTCAGGTTATGTGGAGTTAGGTTAGGCTGGGTTGGGTTAAGTTAAGTCAGGTTGTGTTAGCATCAGGGTGGTTAATCTTAAGGTGAAATAAGCTGGGGTGTTTAATCTCCACGTGGCTCTAATTAACTGCTCCCACCTGGACACTCTTACCGCGAGATGAGAGAAGTTTACGCCCGGCTGTCCTGGGATAACATTACCTCACCATCATTTGTTAAAAGTTTATTTCTGAGTCTGCCCAGTGCGTGTCCGACCCTCTCATGAAGCTGACCAGGACAGTCTTTATCTATCTGTTCAGGCAGCTTGTATCTATCTATCTATCTATCTAGGCAGCCTGTATCTATCTATCTATCTATCTATCTATCTATCTATCTATCTGTACTATATAATATGCTCTATGAGTCAAAACTGAAGGTCACAAATTTTGAAAAGCTGGCACCAACCGGCATGAGTTTGCACCCCGCCCAAGTGTGACCGTTAGGGTGGGTCATATTTCTCTATTTTCACCACAGTTATCTTCTATCTCCTCTCTTTATTTCTCTCTCTTCTATCTCCTCTCTTTATTTCTCTCTCTTCTATCTCCTCTCTTTATTTCTCTCTCTTCTATCTCCTCTCTTTATTTCTCTCTCTTCTATCTCCTCTCTTTATTTCTCTCTCTTCTATCTCCTCTCTTTATTTCTCTCTCTTCTATCTCCTCTCTGACATCACCCACATGAATATGACCTATATATACTGTTAATGAAAATGATGTATATTTTTATGTACGAACCTCTGTCCTGCGTGATGCCACCCTCAGTGTCAAGACCTGACTGAATTACTCACAATAGGCAAACTGTACTCCAAGCTGTCAATAAATTTGTTAAACTAATCTAAAACTCCTCTCTTTGTTTCTTTCCTCTTCATCTCCTTTTCTCTTCTTCTTTCCCCCTTTCTTTACTATTTATCTTTTCCCCTTCCCTATTCTTCCCTTCTTCTTTTCACCTCTTTTACTCTTATCCATCCTACGCCTTCACTTTTGTCCTTACCTTCCCCCCCCTTCTTCTCCCTCCCCTTTTGCTCCCCTGTTTCCACTTCTCTTCCATCCCCTTTTCCTCCCCTCCTCCTCTTCTACCCATTCTCATTTTGTTTCATCTCTCCTAACCCCATTCCTTCGTCCTCCTCCTCCTCCTCTCATTCCCTTCTCTTCCATCCCTTTCCCTCCCAAGGTCTTCTCGCTGCTCGGGGGACAGACCACTTGTTCCGGCTAACATATCACCACCGCCGAGTGAGTCTCTTAAAACAGCAGTCTAGCATGATGAACCGCGCCGAGCCAGGGTTTAGTGGTCCACAGCCGGTCCACACAACAACTGGTCCAGAGAAGAGCTATTTGTGCCTGAGGGAAGGGCTGGTTCACAGGTGTACCGGGTGTGGGCAAGAGAAAAGCTGGTCTAATGTGAGTTTTCGAGAACAGTTGGTGCACAAGTGTACCAGCTGCGGTATAGAGGACATCTAGTACAGGAAGGCAGCTGGTCCACGTGTGTTTTTGACAATAAATGGTTCAAGAAGTGTACCCGTGGAGGCCCAGAGAGATGATAGTCGTTCACAGAAGGGACTGGACCTGTGAGCTGTTTGGTGTGGTCAACGATGGGGTCTTGAAACTGACTGTTCAAGGGGCGTCAGTTCTAATCGTCCTGTAACCTAACCTAACCTAACCTAACCTTACCTGACCATCAAAATTAAGGCCAGGTTTTAAATTGGTCTTCGTCATGTTAGACGCCATGTCTAATGAGCCCTAATTCTAATGGGCACCAATCTTGATGGAAGTAGGGGTTGGGTTAGGTTAGGTGCCTACAAGACTAAGACAATTAGGACCATTTAACCTGCAACCATCTAGATTCTAGAGGGACTCTAGACTAGAAGTGACTGAGGAGTTAACCAGAAGTGTCTTTTATAGTATGTGCTTCAGGGAAGGCAATGAAGGGCAGTGAAGACCCGTGAACGGCACCTCCCTAGTGACTGGGTGTGGGCGGTGATGGGTGTAGGGGGGGGGGTGTGGGGTTGTGAATGAGGGGCGGAATTGGGCGGTGCCTGGATGGCGAGGAGGAGTGTAGCAAAGTGGGGGTGAGGGGCAGGGGAGGGCAGAGGAAGTGGAGGGGACTGCGGTACTCCCCCAAATTAATGACCCCATCTCCGTGTGACGTCACGATGTAAACAAACCAGTCGAGCAGGATGACTCACCCTCAGCTCCTCAGGGCGCTTCCATGATGCCTCGCAGTGGGGGCGGGGGCTTTGTTGACATGGTGACGTCATGCTGGGTAGGAAAGACTCACTGTAAGGGATATTCTCGTTGTCGTTGTTTTATTGTTTGTGAGGCTTCAACAACCCGGATTACTAAACACTGTTCACTCGGTCTTAGGTTCTTGTAATAAGAGCGGCTGGCACACTGTAGGTTAAGCCTATTTTCGGTACACAATGAGGCGGTCTGGCTGGTTATGCACCACTCGACCGTCTTCGCTTCCCAACATTAAGATCATCATTCACAGCTGGGTGGTGAACAGGGAAGTACTCGAACCAGTGACTCTTTTTAAGACAGGAAGCGAGAGCTATATCCACTCTTCCGCTGCACCCGGGCATGGTAGAAAACTTCTCACTCTCAGACAAGTTACATAAACCACTCTTACCCTCACACACTCTCCCTCTCTAACCTAACCTAACCATACCATTAGGATCAGGGCAGAATCCTAACGGGTCTTAATTCTGATAGGCTCAAGCGTTAATAAGCACCACTCTATTGGTTACGTGAGGTTATACTCGGTTAGGTTTAGTTAGAACACGTTAGGTTATGAGGTTAGGTTAGGTTACACTGGGTCCCATATGACTCACAAGCCAGCCCACAGTTCCCTTCCACGCGACACTTGAGTCAGAATTATAGATCATAAATCCCCATTTCTAAACATTGGACCTACGACAGTGGTGGATTACTTGACGTTCATGGGGTGGATTACTTGACGTTCATGGGGTGGATTACTTGACGTTCATGGGGTGGATTACTTGACGTTCATGGGGTGGATTACTTGACGTTCATGGGGTGGATTACTTGACGTTCATGAGGTGGATTACTTGACGTTCATGATGTGGATTTTTTGACATAATTGGGGTTTGACTTCTGGCGTCACAAAAACATCTGGTGACGTCATAAATAAATCGAAATTACTGACGACACGAGCTGTATCTTTTTGACGTCACTCACACTGAAACTACTGACGTCACGAGTTGTATCTTTTGACGTCCTCATTTAGATCTGTCGTTGAGTTAAATCTTCTGACGTCAGGCGCTGGATGTGCTGACGTCAGAGAGTAGAGGCACAGAGAGTCAGCCAGTTTACTCTCCCTCTTACGCTCTTTACTCTTCCTGTGCCTCTTTTGCCCTTTCCTCATTCTCCTTTTTATCTGTTCCTTCTTCCTCTTAACCCATTTTTACCCATTCCTCTTTTATTGTTTTACTCCTTCATCTTCTTCCTCTTTTCATTTTCCCCATAAATCCATAACGTCCTCTCTCTCTCTCTCTCTCTCTCTCTCTCTCTCTCGCATCCCCTCCTCTCCTCTCCCGTTATTCCCTACTACTTTCCCTCACTTTTCCCTTCCCTCTTTTCTACTCTCCTCCTCCCTCTCCTCCTCACCTGCTACCATTCTCTTCCTTCATTCCTTTTCTTCTTTCCCCTCCTTCCATCTTCCTACACTTTTTCTCTCCTTTATTTCACTCTCACTCCTCCCTCCTTCCTTCTTTCTCCCCCCTATTCTTCTACCTCCTCACCTTTCCCTCCCTATCTCCCCCCTCCTTCCTCACATTTCCTTCTCCTCTCCCTTCCTCCTTCCTTCCTCCCCCCCTCCCCGGTTTGTCCTCCTAATCCTGAATATTCAAGGGCTGGGAGCAGCTGTCAGGGTAGACGGCCAAAACCTGCTGAAATTGCTTGTCTTAATTAAACTTCCTTTGTGGGCGGAGGAAAAAAAGAAGAAGAAGAAAAAGACGCGTTTGATGTCATTCCTCACCAGCATCGCCCAGCCTGACCCCAAAACACAGACCTGATGCTCCAGTTGGCTATGGTAGTGTATAATGCAGGCGTCACTATATACATTGTATCCATATAAAAAAAATAAATAAAACCTGAATATATAAATAAAACTTGATACAGTAAAATATTCCTTTAAATTAAAACTTCATTGTATATCGTAAAATTTCCCTTATATAATTAAAACATATATTTTCCTCCTAAAGCATTTAAAATTTCCTATCGTAATACCTATTAAATATGACATAATCAGTCACCTCCATGATCCTGGTAGTGTGTCCCTCCCACTCGCCTCCACTCACCCCCTCCCACCCACTCCCCTCCCCCCCCTCTAGGTTCGGCCCCGAGTCTCGAGTGTTGAGATATTTGTCAATTAAAGTTCTCAACGCCATTGCCAAACTTTTTTGATATGAAACGTTATTATGGCTACCAGGAACGAAGGGTTAGGACTGGGTGGAGGAGGTGGTGGGTGGAGGAGGAGGTGACTATGGGTGATGGTGGATGGGGAGGAGGTGGTGGGGGCTATAAGTGGAGGAGGATGTGGCTATGGGTGGAGGTGGAGGAGGGGGTGGTGATTGCTATAAGTGGTGGGGGGAGGAGGAGGAAGATGGGATGAAGAGGTGGGGATGGAAGGGTGTGTGTAAGGGGGGAGGGGAGTGGTCGCTGTGTGGGTGATGGATCAAGAGATGACAGGAGAGAAAATGGATTGTGGGTGTAGGGAGGGAAGAGGGGGGAGGGGGGACTCAGAAGATGGAAGGGGTGAAGCTAGCAGGGGGAACTGGAACTTTCTTAAATCCCCTCTTATATCACAGTTCTACAAAGTTTCACCCAACAAACGTCTGGATATTCCATTTTTAACCTTTTTTTTTTTTTACGTTTCCTGGTAAATAACTGCATGATAGGTATGACACATGTATAAATCACGTGTTAACATGATGTGGATATGTGCGCGATAATTGTACGTACGAATTATTCCGACGACCTCACAGGATATACAGCATACATAAAACACATTCATGAGGAATATATACTGTACATGACCTGTGAGATATACATAAGACATGTATGTGACACGTTCAGTATAGTAAATGAATATGACAAGAACAAGACACGTACCTTTTCCTCGGCTTCCTCGGCCCTGGCCTCGGCCTCCACCACTCGCTGCTCCAGCTCGGCCAGCTGTGGAAACAAAAACATAATCATTCAGAAATGCGACAACCAACATGGACGGAACAATTGTAATTAGAATCGACAGGGTAGAGACTTAGTTATATAATACCTGAGACAAGATGATTTGGTCATAGTGTGTGGGGGTGGTACACGTGCAGGTGTGTGTGTGGGGGTACAGGTCATAGTGTGTGTGTGTGGGGTGGGGTCATAGTGTGTGTGTGTGGGGGGTACAGGTCATAGTGTGTGTGGGGGGGTACAGGTCATAGTGTGTGTGGGGTACAGGTCATGTGGCAGTGTGTGTGTGTGTGGGGGGTACAGGTCATAGTGTGTGGGGGGTACAGGTCATAGTGTGTGGGGTACAGGTCATGTGTGTGTGGGGGGTCAGGTCATGTGTGTGTGTGGGGGCAGGTCACAGGTCAGGTGTGTGTGTGTGGGGGGGTACAGGTCATAGTGTGTGTGGGGGTACAGGGGGTGTGTGTGGGGGCACAGGTCATAGTGTGTGGGGGGTACAGGTCATAGTGTGTGTGGGGGGGTACAGGTCATAGTGTGTGTGTGGGGGTACAGGTCATAGTGTGTGTGGGGGGGTACAGGTCATAGTGTGTGTGGGGGTACAGGTCATAGTGTGGGGGGGGTCATAGTGTGTGTGGGGGTACAGGTCATGAGTGTGTGGGGGGTGGGTGTGTGTGGGGGGTACAGGTCATGTGTGTGGGGGGTACAGTCATAGTGTGTGTGGGGGGGGTCATAGTGTGTGTGGGGGTAGTGTGTGGGGGTACAGGTCAGGTGTGTGGGGGGTACAGGTCATAGTGTGTGGTACAGGAAAAACAAATAATAATAAATACTTCACTTAGGGCAACACAATAATAATAACGCTAAATTATACAAGAACAGAAGTAAAAACAGATGTATTCATAAAAACACATATTTTTCCTTTACCGAGAATCTGTCCTACGTGACTGTTATCAAATGTGAAATATTAAATGGAACTGAAAAAGCCAGATTTTCGATTCATATTTAATCTCGACTAATGAGATTTGATAAATAATTACTACAACCTGGAAATTTAAAACGGATGGCCATTATGTGATTAGCAAAATATATTAATAAAAATGGACTAAACATTATGAAAATCATGAAACGATATGATGACGGCAATTATAATCTACCTGCTGAGTCACAACCTGTTACACCAATCTACCTGCAGAGTCACAACCTGTTACACCAATCTACCTGCAGAGTCACAACCTGTTACAACAATCTATCTGCTGAGTCACAACCTGTTACACCAATCTACCTGCAGAGTCACAACCTGTTACAACAATCTATCTGCTGAGTCACAACCTGTTACAACAATCTACCTGCAGAGTCACAACCTGTTACAACAATCTATCTGCTGAGTCACAACCTGTTACAACAATCTATCTGCTGAGTCACAACCTGTTACAACAATCTACAGCAGAGTCACAACCTGTTACAACAATCTATCTGCTGAGTCACAACCTGTTACACCAATCACCTGCAGAGTCACAACCTGTTACAACAATCTACCTGCTGAGTCACAACCTGTTACACCAATCTACCTGCAGAGTCACAACCTGTTACAACAATCTATC
>NW_024741901.1:17929355-17946855 GCF_018991925.1 Homarus americanus | reverse complement strand
AGTAATGAATACATTGAAGACTCTTGATATATGAGCTCTGTTCACCTACTTCTTATGGTGTTCATTCGAAACCAATTTCCCTATTGTATTCTGATATTCGAATGGATACTCCTGTCATTACAGTTTTCTTCTCTCGTCAGCAGGATATTCATAACAATATCCTTCCCATCTCCTTTTGATGAGTATTCGTTCAAATCACACTGCTCCGTTGCCAGTGTGCCACGAATCTCTGAACGGAACTGGTAAGGGTAAGAGTGTCAGCGCATCATACAGACGTCTTATAGCCTCGGTCTTCGCCACACTGTGTCTTGGTTGTCAGTCAAACGCGCTCACATAATTCACCTTGTGATCCGAAACATTTTACCACACATTGCTTTTTGGGGTGGGGGGGGTGGGGAAGGGGGGCGGTCTGGAACTATGAGGAAACTCGAGCAAACGTGACAATTTGATGAAGAGCAAGAGGAAGCAAGACGAGAATAAATGAGGCAATGAAGAGAGTGGAGGGAGGTGGGGACGGTGAGGGAGAGGGGTGAAGGTGGTGTGTGGGACGGGGAGGGGTGAGGGAGAGGGGTGAAGGAGGTGTGTGGGACGGTGAGGGAGAGGGGTGAAGGAGGTGTGTGGGACGGTGAGGGAGAGGGGTGAAGGTGGTGTGGGGAGAGATATACTTTTGGTCTCTTAGTGGCGCCCGGGGAAAGTCTGGAAGTTATACGTAGGTTACATTCTAGAGATCGTCGTCCAGGGCAAGTATTCTAGAGACCAATGGAGTAGAGACCACAGGAGAGAGACCACCACATTCTGGAGACCACAAATCCTGGACCATTAGCTGTAAGACCAGAGTCCAGCTATCAGTATTTACTATCAACAACGTACAAACTAGTCCGTCTACTTCCTTGGTATTAAGCACAAAAGCCCAAAACAGTCACACACACACACACACACACACACACACACACACACACACACACAGTAAATCTTAAATATTTTCCCCCACATTACATCACTAACTTTAAGGTCTCAGAAATTACCGAAAGATGGCCGAAAACATTTCTATTTTCTTCTTCTGACAGATTCCTTAAAATAGCAAAAAGAAAAAAGGAAATTCTTCTCCCTTTGAAAACATTCTCCCTCTGGTCACTGTTGAGGTTGAGGGCTTCCGGTTCCTCACGCTCAAAACATCGTAAGTTATTTTCCCTTACCCCTGAGTTACGAGAATACATCTTACATCTAATGCAATATGAACGTAAAAGCTAAAGATTTGTTTATATTTGTTAATTAGAATAAAAAAATCGTAAGTCCGTTCTTTTATCTCTTAATTTACGTGAAATAAAATAATACTTACGATATATTACAGTGTCTGGATCCTGTAGTAGTCAGTATAAGTCTTGAGAAAAATGATAAACATACGAATCTTCACCATGTACTGTATGTTCCTTTACTTGTAATATGTTTCTCAAGCAATTATTTCGGGACACACACACACACACACACACACACACACACACACTGGCACTCTTGACATGGCACTGTTTTGCCCCCACAATATCTCCCTGCCATTTGGTACGGCCATTCTTCACCGCCAACGAGTCGCTCCCTGGTGGGCGTCTCCAGCCTGGCGTCAGAGATTCACACGTTATATTTTTCCTATCTGGGGATACTGGGTAGGTCGGGGTCCATAGCCTCAAGTTTACATGTGAAATTTTTCTTTAAGTTAAATTATCCTTTGTTAGAGTATTTTTAATGTTAAGTTATTCTGCGTTAAATTATTCTTTGTAAAATAATTATTGACGTTAAAAATTCATGAAGTTAAATAATTCCTTACGTTAAATTAGTCTTTACGTTAAGTTATCCTTACGATAAAAATTCCTTTAACCAGATATTAATAAACAAATGGTCCGATTCTCAAAAAAGATTTACCCATTAACTTTTCGTGCATCTAGAAATACCAAATAATATAGATCTTTACAGATTCCTACGTTAATATCTTTCTATTCTGAAGTATACTATAGGTCAAGAATTCTCCAAGGCTCCTGCGTTACATTTTACACAATTTGGAAATAGTGAATAATCTAGACTCTTTATTCCCCAAGATACGTAAGATAATTTTTTTTAGCCTAAGTTGAGCTTAACAGACATATCTAGTAGGTACGAAAAATTGTGAGTATAATCTTTTCAACGTCAATTCTAGTCCGTCATCTTCATATCATCGCATAAGTGTACGAGGAAGATAAGTTTAGATCAGATTAAAATGTCACATCTGACTTTGGTAGTTTAGGCCTCGAATAACGAATCTGGAGCATGAATTTCGAATCTTAACCCCGAATTACGAATTTTAACCCTGAATTACGAATCTTAACTCTGAATTGCGAATCAGAATTACGAATCTGAACCCAGAATTACGAAAATGAACACAAGATTCTTTACCCTGAATTATGAACCTGAACCCTGAATTATGAACCTGAACCCTGAATTATGAATCTGAACCCTGAATTATGAACCTGAACCCTGAATTACGAATCTAGACTCTGACTTAAGAATCTGGACCCTGAATCACCAGGTATCCCCATCAGTCGAGACACCGAGTCGTGTATCTGGAGGAGTTTAAGCCGGAGACGAAACTTGAGGTGGTTATCTTGCAGCTTCTGTGCGGCTGACGGCATGTTAATGAGACGACCAGAGGAAGAGGCACACTGCGTCTGGAGAGTGTCAAGGGGAGGCAGGAGAGGGAGGAGTTCTGAGTCTGGTGATATTAGATCATACTAATTGCCCGTGTTTGCTACAGCACTTGATGGCTCATGTGTCTTGGATTCTCTCAGTAATATCTCTTGTGTGTTTGTGTGTGCACGTGTGTGTGTGTGTGTGTGTGTGTGTGTTTCTGTTGTCGCTCGCCATCTCAAGTTGTTGCTGATTTGGTTAACGCGGCATGATTCTGCACCGGCGTCTTGAAGTCATTGAGGGGAGGGGGGAATGCTCGTAGTCATTGCACTATATTTTCCCGGGAGTCACCATGCGATATTCCTGCAAGTCACCACACAATACTCCTTCAAGATATTATATAATATTCTCACACACACACACACACACAGTTTCTTTACCTTCACCTTCCAAAAAATCACACATTTTTCGTTTCACTCAAAATATTGTCACAGGCCATCCCTCCACAGACCAGTAAAGTCAACCCCGAGGCTCCAGCGGGCACAGTTGTTCGTCCAGAATCTCTGCAAACTTGAATTATTCCCACTTAGTCTTCATAAGTGTGATGTAATTTTTAATTGAGTGAAAGTTTGATACGTTCTTACACCTCCAGTTTGCAGATAAAAGAAAAAAAGAAAAAAATAACGTGGGGGGAAATTTTTGAAAAGGTAGGTTCTTGTTCATTGTAGGTTAGGGTTACTTAAATGTAACGTGAATTAAAGATATGGCCATCATCATCATCGTCATCATCACATTCATCTTCGTCATCATCATTCTATATAATATCACCTCACCGCTTGTCAAAAAACTCCCCTATACACTCCCACAATTTAACCTAACCTAACCTAACCTAACCTAACCTACTCTTCCCACGTCCGATGATAACCTCCCAACCCCCTGCCTACAGCACTTCCATCCCTCCACCAGGCAACCACAACTGGTCACTCTTCTCCTTCGTTTCCTATCTGGTGGCATCCCGTCGACGATCATCTTGTTCCACTGCTGTTCTCACCCTCACACACAACACAACGCAACACTCACCACTACAACCTCCCTTCCTTTATCCCTTTGCAAGAGATACCTCGCCCTTCCGTCTAAAATCCTGAATAACTATATAGTACATAATATACACTGAATATATATAATATATTTGAATATAGACGTGATTGATGAAAGATGTAGATATAAAACTAAATGGAATATATATATTTTGTAGTCTTGTTGTGGTTGAAAAAATACTGAAAATACAATACTATCTGACCAGACATTCATCATTCTATCTTGAACCTTGTTTCCCGGGTCAACCTATGCCTTGAGAGGTCAAAGGTCACACGTCAATGACCACAGTTCCCACACTCGACTCTCCTTTCGATCCGTCTCCGGGCAAAAGTGTAAGAATAAGAATAAGAATAAGAGAGAAGATTACATAACTTGGAACAAAAGATCGTACGGTGATACTACATTTTCCTTCGCCTGTGTGGAAGATTGGATTGCCTTGGCCAGCCAGTCTAGGGAGTTTAAAATAGAGATTACTCAACACGCCAACGAATAGGGGAAAAAATGGAGAGAATAAAAACTCGTATGGTGACAATCTCGTCTGAGCCAACAATAGAGAGAGCGCGCGCAGAACGATGGAGAAACTGCACGGGTCTATTGGCCCATACTGGGCAGTCCCATTTACACCCAACCCTATTGCTCATATAAGCATCCAACCTATATTTGAAGCTATCCAGCGTATTCGAGTTAATGATGATATTTGGTAACTTGTTCCATTCATCCTACTCTGTTTCCAACCAGTGTTTACCAATTTCGCGCCTAAATCTAATTTGTCTAATTTAAAACCATTGTTACGAGTTCGCTCCTGGTTGGATTTGAGTACCTGTAATGTCCCCTTTCTTTGCCCTGACCATTTATACACCTCTATCATGTCGCCTCGCTCTACGTCTCTCAAAGTGCAGAATAAGATCTTTAACCTGTCTCTATACTCAAGGTTCCTAATGCGGGATTAGTCTTGTCATTCTCCTCTGGATTCTTTCCAGGATTCTATATCCATTCTGTAATACAGTGACCAGAACTGCTGCGTAATCCAGGTGTGGTCTCAAGAGCAAGATATAATCTTAAGATAACCTCCTAGTCTTATAACTACACCTTTGTATAGAGAGGGGGTAGCAACAGCTCAACACCCATACCAGACAACACTTATCAGACACTGGCAATTTAAATGCAACAAAATGACTCTCTCTCTCACCAGATAAAAAACTTACAACCCATATAAGTGTTGTGCGACTCTGGACTAATATTATTCTTGATGATATATCCTTGTCCACCGTCCAGCTAATTGATGTCCATTAAGCAGTAGATTTTGTCCAACAGAAAATATTATGCCCCATCAACAACAAATAATGTCCAATACAGCATCAAATGTCCAATATAAACACAAAAAATGTCCAAATACAGCAACTAATGTCAATATATACACAAGAAATGTCAATATAACTAATAACACAGGAGAGTTGGTTGTTATGGTTGTGCTCATAGGTTGTATCGACTACACAGACAGTATTGGGTGTGTGTGTGTGGGGGGGAATACGGGTCCTGTTAGCAAAAACGATTAAATGGAAGTTTAGTAGCGTAATAATAATCGGTGGGCGCAACGCATTTACCACGTTTAAATGGGTAAACGATACAGATCAAATAGCCTCACTGTCTCACCTGCCGCTCGATTACTCTAGTTTATGCATCTTAAAAATAACAACAACAACAGATATTTATTTATTTTCTGACTTATTTTCAATTTCAGGTCATTTAGTTTTTTATAAATATATTGACACAGGATTTAATGGTTTTGAAAAAAATCTCTCTCAGGTGATGGTGGCGTCTAGAGGGTGATCGAAAAGTCCTGTACCTGTAATAATCATCTAACATCACAGTGAAACCTCTATATAATGGACTTACCTCTGTATGGGGTGTTTCCACATCTAACGGACCGTCGGCATAATGGACTTTTCTCACCATAGACCGTTAAATAGAGGTTATCACCGGAGTTAATACCTTCTTCTTAAAACAATGCAATTATAACATAAGACAATATATTAGCAATTATTACAAGTGCTGAGACTTTTCGATCCCTATCGTGCAGGAGGAAGATGAAGGAGCAGCAGCAGGAGACAGCAGGAGGAGTATGGAGACCAGGTAGTGAATACCATTTACGAGTTACTGACTGGAACAAGAAGTTAGAGGTTTTGTTCTCCTCTCATAAATTTGCATCCGAGGCGCCACGTTACCTAAGAGTGTGCGGGGAAGTTAAACATAGAAAAGTCCTTAGTTTTATTGCCTCTGCAGTTCGTGAATAATTTTATAGAAGTTCGTGAATTGTTTTATAAGGTTCGTGAATATTTTGTCGGGTTCGTAGAGATTTTGTTACAGGGTTCATGAATCTTTTTATAGGATTATGAATCTTTTTAAGGATTATGAATCTTTATATGGTCGTGAATCATTTCTATCTGGTTCGAAATTTTTAAAGTAATGTTCACAAGTATCGTTAAAAGGTTCTGAATTTTTTATAGGGTTCAGAGTACATTTTAGTTCGTGGATAATTTTTAGCACGTATATTTGGAGATTCAGATGGAAGTGCAAGGATAAAATAAAAAAAAGACCTAAAAAAGGAGAAAAGCTTGCATAAAAAAAGACCCGAGAAAGACCCACTGAAAAGACCTCGCAGAAAAAAGACTAATTGAAAAAGACTAAAAAAGACCCAGAAAAAAAAGACCAACAGGAAAAGACCAATAGGAAAAGACCAACAGAAAAAAGCCCACAAAGGCCACAGAAAAAGACCAACAGGAAAAAGACCTATAGTAAAGACCCATAGAAAAGACACAGAAAAAGACCAACATAAAGAGTGACAGTTACCATTCTGTTTTAACGACTATCAGAAATTTTCAAACGTAGGATAGTAACTCGGCTGTTAATTAGTATGTGGTCTATTAAGTGTGAACCATCAGTACTATTGGCCCATTAGATAAAGACCGTGGCCATCTACCGTACCCCCCTACACAAACACACACTAGCGGGCCACTAAGACTGTGTGTGTGTGTCCTAACAAAATATTGCCGACCCAACAATGCAACACACACACACACACACCAGGGTAGCAGACAGTTCCTCCTCCTCAGCACTACAAATACTAATACTCTAAACCACAGCAACACAGTAGTCCGTGGTTCTGCCCTGGTCTCATAGAGGTCAACAGGGGTCACACGAGGTCAGAAACATATCCTTGCGACAGCAGTAGAAATAATCAATAACAATTGCGCCGGAAGTTTGTGTTTGACCTTTACACCTGAGCCTAAATTAGTCCAGGTAAGTTGTCTGACTTTCCTCCTCCTCAAAACAAACTGACATGATAACAATTGAGGCGTGTATGCCGATCCCCTTTCAGTCAGGTCAAGATCCAAGTGTATGTAGTAAAATATTTCCCAGATACTAGTACAGGTAATATTAAGTTAGGTTAAATTCATACAATCTATTCGACCACAAACACAAAGACACAACCAGTACAGTACATTCAATGAGACGCACCACAACAACAAACCCACAAAACCACCACAACCAACACCACCAACCACCACAGGTACAATTATATTCTAGGACAGCAGCATATTATTTTACCTTAACAGTAATACACCGGCGAACTGCACCTTACCTCATTTAGAACAACAAAAGATAGTCGCGTCAGCCTGGGGTGAACACAAACGGACTGACTTAACAATCCTCAAGACCCGTTAACATCAAGGTATTCCAACCACGTGTAAACCTGAGGTGTGTCACGGTATTACATAATAACTAGAATTAGTGGAACGAGGTGAGGACCAATACGTTCATTAATATAATAAAATGTTTATATTACATACATACATACATACATACATACATACATAGAAATAATGGTTTATCTCATTACAACGAATGGCCAACCCTCAGACCTAGGCGTGGATTTGTTTAAAATTCAAAGTGGTCAGCCAATAACCGCCCTAAGTTAACAGCTGCATGACCCAGTGTCAAGAATAGTCGAAGAACGGACAACCGCCACTGCACTGGCTAACCATCCGGAACACGATCGGCAAATCGATTAACTTCCAGGTCCCCAATTACTGCTGGGTAGACAAGCCATCGATAAAACTTGCCCTATTTCCCCACCCTGCCAGGATCGAACCCAGGTACCTCGCTTGCGAGGCCGCATTTGACCATTACGCATACATGCATGCGTGCACTCTCACTACATTACTACTCGGGTCTTTATGTTATCATTGAAATAAAAAAAGCAACATCAATTACCCAAAAATTCCAACCCACTCTCTCGCGGTGGTACACGAAGCGCTACCACTGTCTAAAATAAAAATATTTCATAGTGACGTTACCACAAGAGCGAGAAGTTGATACAGCAGTGGGAAGGTTCTGTGCGACCGCCATCACACGCACACAAACACGAAGTAGAGAATAGTCAGATAAAAACTTAGATTCAGTAACATAAATCATAATGTGGACCTTGAATACTGTGTTATGAAAAACACAGGAGATATCACCTCCCTCCCTCTCTACTCCTCCTCACCTTCTCCCTACCACCTCCTCCTCACCCACCCCCCTTACAGATAGTTTTCTTAGATATCTGAATAATAATAATTAATATCTATATAAAATAATACAAAAAATACAAAAATAATTACTTATGATAATAATAATATTCCCTACATGAATCTCCAAATTATATATATACATGTATGTATATATATGTATATATATATGTATACAGTAATAACGTATATATGTATGTTTATGTATGTATGTATGTATATGTATATATATATATATATATGTATATATATATATGTTTTATATATGTATATATGTTTTATATATGATATACGTATGTATGTACAATTATGTATGTATGTCAGAAAATACATATCAGTTTTTCAATAATTATTTTCGCTATATTTTAATTATTGTTATTACATATTGTACATCCAAAGCATTAGATCATTTTATTAGTAACAATTAATATTATTAATTTACTTAATACATCTATTAAGTAAATATTAACAATTATTACTATTATTTATTTGTTGTTTTTATATTATCATGGTTATTATTACTGATCATTTACTATCATCTAATCTTAACAATACAATGATCAAAAACAACAAAAGGACTCCATTACACAGTAACGCACTATTACATTGTGTACCGAAGTGCTCTTGGGTGCGTGTGCGAAAGGCTCTTGGGTGCATGTGTGCAGATGTCTTGGGTGCATGTGCCAGAAGTGCTCTTGGGTACATGTGTGCCGGGGTGCTCTTGGTGTGTGCCAGAATGCTCTTGGGTGCATGTGTGCAGAAGTGCTCTTGGGTGCATGTGTGCGAAATTGCTGGGTGCGTGTGCCAGAAGGCTCTTGGTGCATGTGTGCCAGAAGTGCTCTTAGTGCATGTGTACCGAAGTGCTCTTGGGTGCATGTATGCATGCTCTTGGTGCTGTGTGCCAGTGCTCTTGGGTGCATGTGTACCGGGGAATGCTCTTGGGTGCATGTGTGCACAAGTGCTCTTGGGTGCACGTGTGCCGAAGGCTCTTGGGTGCATGTGTACCAGAGATGCTCTTGGGTGCATGTGTGCAGGAGTGCTCGGGTGCATGTGTGCCAGAAGTGCTCTTGGGTGCATGTGCAGAAGTGCTCTTGGGTGCATGTGTACCGAAGTGCTCTTGGGTGCACGTGTGCCAGAAGTGCTCTTGGGTGCATGTATGCTGAGTACTCTTGGGTGCACATGTGCGAAGATCTTGGTGCATGTTTACCGAAGTGCTCTTGGGTGCATGTGTGCCAGAAGTGCTCGTGGGTGCATGTGTGCCAAGTGCTCTTGGGTGCATGTGTGCCGAAGTGCTCTTGGGTGCATGTGTATGAGAAGTCTCCTGGGTGCACGTATACAGAGTGCTCTTGGGTGCATGTGTGCCAGGAGTGCTCTTGGGTGCATGTGTGCCAGAAGTGCTCTTGGGTGCATGTGTGCTGTAGAAGTGCTCTTGGGTGCATGTGTGCTGAAATGCTCTTGGGTGCATGTGTACCAGGGAGTGTTCTTGGGTGCATGTGTGCAGAAGTGCTCTTAGGTGCATGCCAAAGTGCTCTTGGGTGCATGTGTGCAGAAGTTCTCTTGGGTGCATGTGACAGAAATGCTCATGGGTGCATGTGTGCAGAAGTGCTCTTGGGTGCTACGTGTGCCAGAGTGCGCTTGGGTGCATGTGTGCTGAAGTGCTCTTGGGTGCATGTGTGCTGAAGTGCTCTTGGGTGCATGTGTACCAGAAGTGCTCTTGGGTGCATGTGTGCAGTGCTCTTAGGTGCACGTGTGCAGAAGTGCTCCTGGGTGCATTTGTGCAGAAGTGCTCTTTGGTGCACGTTTTCTCAGTGCTCTTGGTGCATGTGCTGAAGTGCTCTTGGGTTCGCGTGTACCAGAGTGCTTTTGGATGCATGTGCAGTGCTCTTGGGTGCATGTGTACTGAAATGCTCTTGGGTGCATGTGTGCAGAGAAGCTCTTAGGCATGTCCAGAAGTGCTCTTAGGTGCATGTGTGCAGAGTGCTCTTGGGTGCATGTGTGCTGAAGTGCTCTTGGGTGCATGTGTGCAGGTGGTGTTGGTGCATGTGCCAGGAAGTGCTCTTAGTGCATGTGTGAAGTGCTCTTGAGGTGCAGGTGCCAGGGTGCTCTTGGGTGCATGTGTGTCAGAAATGCTCTTGGGTGCATGTGTACCGAAAATGCTCGGGTGCATGTGTACAGAAGTGCTCTTGGGTGCATGTGTGCCAAAGTGCTCTTAGGTGCATGTGTGCCAGAAGTGCTCTTGGGTGCACGTGTGCCAGGCTCTTGGGTGCATGTGTGCCAAGAGAGGTGCTCTTGGGTGCATGTGCAGTGCTCTTGGGTACATGTGTGCTGAAGTGCTCTTGGGTGCATGTGTACCGAAGTGCTCTAGGGTGCACATGTGCCAAAGATGCTCATGGGTGCATGTGTGTACCAGAAGTGCTCTTGGGTGCATGTGCCAGAAGTTCTTTGGTGCATGTGTCCAGAAATGCTCTTGGGTGCATGTGTACCAGCAGAGGTGCTCTTAGTGCACGTGCCAGGTGCTCTTGGGTGCATGTGTGCCGAAGTGCTCTTGGGTGCATGTGTGCCAGTGCTCTTGGGTGCATGTGTGCCAAATTGCTCTTGGGTGCATGTGTACCAGAAAGTGCTCTTGGGTGTATGTGTACCAAGTGCATTCAGTTGCAAGTGTGCAAGGTGCGCTTGGTGCATGTGTGCCGAAGTGCTCTTTGGTGCATGTGTCCAGAGTGCTCTTGGGTGCATGTGTGCCAGTGTGCCGGGTGCATGTGTGCCAGAGTGCTCTTGGGTGCACGTTTACCAGGAGTGCTCTTGGGTGCATGTGTGCTGAAGTGCTCTTGGGTGCATGTGTGCCAGAGTGCTCTTGGTGCATCATTTCCAGGGTGCTCTTGGGTGCATGTGTACCGAAGTGCTCTTGGGTGCATGTGTGCCAGAAATGCTCTTGGGTGCGTGTGCCAGAAGTGCTTTTGGTGCACGTGTGAGAGTGCTCTTGGGTGCATGTGTGCCGAAATGCTCTTGGGTGCATGTGTACCGAAGTGCTCTTGGGTGCACGTGTGCCGAAGTGCTCTTGGTGCATGTGTACCAGAAGGCTCTTGGGTGCATGTGTGCCGAAGTGCTCTTGGGTGCATGTGTGCCAGTGCTCTTGGGTGCATGTGTGCAGAAGTGCTATTGGGTGCATGTGTACCAGAAATGCATTGGTCATGTGTGCCGAGTGCTCTTGGGTGCATGTGTGCCAGAGTGCTCTTGGTGAATGTGTGCAGAAGTGCTCTTGGGTGCATGCCAGAGAGTGCTCTTGGGTGCATGTGTGCCAAAGTGCTCTTGGTGCATGTGTGCAAGAGATGCTCTTAGTGCATGTGCTGAAGATGCTCTTGGGTGCACGTGTGCCAGTGCTCTTGGAGTGCATGTGTACCGGAAGTGCTCTTGGGTGCACATGTACCAGACTCTCTTAGTGCATTCGTACCAGAGTGCTCTTTGGTTCATGTGTACCGAAAGTGCTCTTGGGTGCATATTGTACTGATGTGCTCTTGGGTGCACGTGTATCAGAAGTGCTCTTGGGTGCATGTGTGCCGAAGTGCTCTTGGGTGCATGTTGCAAAAGTGCTCTTGGGTGCATGTGTGCTGAAGTGCTCTTGGGTGCACGTGTACCAGTGCTCTTGGGTGCATGTGTGCCAGTGCTCTTGGTGCATGTGTGCCGAAGTGCTTTGGGTGCATGTGTGCCAGAAATGCTCTTGGGTGCACGTGTGCCAGAGGTGCTCTTGGTGCACGTGTGCAGAAGTGCTCTTGGGTGCATGTGTACCAGAAGTGCTCTTGGGTGCACGTGTACCGAAAGTGCTCTTGGGTGCACGTGTGCCAGAAGTGCTCTTGGGTGCATGTTGCTGAAGGGCTCCTGGGTGCACGTGTACCGAAGTGCTCTTGGGTGCGCTGTAGTGAAGCCTGCGGTGCACGTGTGCCAGAGATGCTCTTGGGTGCATGTGCCGGGGAGTGCTCTTGGGTGCATGTGTACCAGGGGTGCTTTGGGTGCATGTGTGCAAAGTGCTCTTAGTGCACGTTGCAAAAGTGCTCTTGGGTGCATGTGTGCTGGGAGTGCTCTTGGGTGCATGTGTGCAGAAGTGCTCTTGGGTGCATGTGTGCCAAGTGCTCTTGGGTGCGTGTACCAGAGTGCTCTTGGGTGCATGTGTGCAGCTCTTGGGTGCACGTATATCCAGAGGCTCTTGGGTGCACGTGTACCGAAGTGCTCTTGGGTGCATGTGTGCCGAAGTGCTCTTGGGTGCATGTGCACCGAAAGTGCTCTTGGGTGCACGTGTACCGAAAGTGCTCTTGGGTGCATAGTGCTGAAGTGCTCTTGGGTGCATGTGTGCCGAAGTGCTCTTTGGTGCATGTGCCGAAGTGCTCTTGGAGTGCATGTGTGCCAAGTGCTCTTGGGTGCATATTGCCGGGGTGCTCTTGGGTGCATGTGCTGCCGAAATATGTGGGTGCACGTGTGCCGGAGTGCTTTGGGTGCACGTGTGCAGAAAGTGCTCTTGGGTGCATGTGTACCGAAAGTGCTCCTGGGTGCGTGTGCCGAGTGCTCTTAGGTGCATGTGTACCGAAGTGCTCTTGGGTGCACGTAGTGCCAGCGAAGTGCTCTTGGGTGCACGTGTGCCGAAGTGCTCTTGGGTGCATGTGCCGAAATGCTCCTGGGTGCACGATGTGCCGGAGTGCTGTTGGGTGCACGTGTGCACTGAAGGGCTCTCTTCGGTAAATGTGTACCGAAGTGCTCTTGGGTGCATGTGTGCACTAAAGTGCTCTTGGGTGCACGTGTGCAGGGATGCTCTTGGTGCATGTGCCAGAAGTGCTCTTGGTGCACGTGTACAGAAGTGCTCTTGGGTGCTGTGCAGGTGCTCTTGGGTGCGTGTGCAGGAGTGCTCTTTGGTGCATGTGCGCAGAGGAGTCTTGGGTGCATGTGTGCCGAAGTGCTGTGGGTGCATGTGTACCGGAAGTGCTCTTGGGTGCACGTTTACCAAAAAGTGCTCTTGGGTGCATTGTGTACCGGTCCTGTGGTGCATGTGCCGAAGTGCTCTTGGGTGCATGTTTACCAAAGTGCTCTTGGGTGCATGTGTACAGGGTGCTCTTGGGTGCATGTGTGCAAAATGCTCTTGGGTGCATGTGTACCAGAAAGTGCGCAGGTGCATGTGCCAGAAGTGCTCTTGGGTGCATGTAGTGCCGAAATGCTCTTGGGTGCACGTGTGCCGAAAATGCTCTTGGGTGCACGTGTGCAAGGAGATGCTCTTGGTGCATGTACCGAAATGCTCTTGGGTGCATGTGTACCAGGGGCACTGTTAGTATGTGTGCCAAGTTCATTGGGTGCACGTGTGCCGAAGTGCTCTTGTGTGCATGTGTCCAGAAGTGCTCTTGGTGCATGTGTGCAGTGCTCTTCCAGTGCATGTGTGCCAGGTACTCTTGGGTGCATGTGTGCCAGAAAGCTCTCTTGGGTGCATATGTGCCAGGTTCTTGGGTGCATGTGTGCCGAAGTGCCGTTGCACATGTGCCAGAGTGCTCTTGGGTGCATGTGCCAAAGTGCTCTTAGGTGCATGTGTACTGAGGTGCTCTTGGGTGCACGTGTGCCGAAGTGCTCTTGGGTGCATGTGCCAAGTGCTCTTAGGTGCATGTGTGCCGAGTGCTCTGGTGCATGTGTGCCGAAGTGCTCTTGGGTGCACGTGTACCAAAGTGCTCTTGGGTGCATGTGTGCTGGGTGCTCTTGGGTGCATGTGTGCCAATGCTCTTGGGTGCATGTGCCAGGTGCTCTTGGGTGCATGTGTGCCGGAGTGCTCTTGGGTGCATGTGTGCCACGAAATGCTCTTGGGTGCACGTGTGCTGAAGTGCTCTTGGGTGCATGTGTACCAGAAATGCTCTTGGGTGCATGTGTATCAAAGTGCTCTTGGGTGCACGTGTGCCAGTGCTCTTGGGTGCATGTTGAAGCGCTCTTGGGTGCATGTGTGCCAGGAGGTGCTCTTGGGTGCATGTGCCAGGTGCTCTTGGGTGCATGTGTGCAGAGGTGCTCTTGGGTGTATGTGTACCAGAATGCCTGGGTGCAAGTGTGCCGAGGTGCGCTTGGTGCATGTGCCAGAAGTGCTCTTGGGTGCATGTGTGCCAGTGCTCTTGGGTGCATGTGTGCCAGAAGTGCTCTTGGGTGCATGTGTGCCAGAGTGCTCTTGGGTGCATGTGTGCCAGTGCTCTGGTGCATGTGTGCCAGTGCTCTGGGTGCATGTGTGCAGGGAGGTGCTCTTGGGTGCATGTGTGCCAGGTGCTCTTGGGTGCATGTGTGCCAGTGCTCTTGGGTGCACATGTGCCAGGGTCTTGGGTGCATGTGTGCCAGGGGTGCTCTTGGGTGCATGTGTGCTCAGGTGCTTTTGGGTGCACGTGTGCCGAAGTGCTCTTTAGTGCATGTGTACCGGGGTGCTCTTGGTGCATGTGTACCGAAGTGCTGTGGGTGCATGTGTGTACCAGTGCTCTTGGGTGCACGTTTGCAAAGTGCTCTTGGGTGCATGTGTGCTGGAGTGCTCTTGGGTGCATGTGTACCGAAGTGCTCTTGGGTGCATGTGTACCAGAAGTGCTCTTGGGTGCATGTGCCGAGGTGCTCTTGGGTGCATGTGTGTGCCGAGATGCTCTTGGGTGCACGTGTGCCAGGGTGCTCTTGGGTGCATGTGCCAGCAGGTGCATGTGTGCCGAAATGCTCTTGGGTGCACGTGTGCCGAAGTGCTCTTGGGTGCACGTGTGCCAGGTGCTCTTGGGTGCATGTGTGCCAGCGCTCTTGGGTGCATGTGTGCCGAAGTGCTCTTGGCACATGTACCGAAGTGCTCTTTGGTGCATGTGCCGGGGTGCTCTTGGGTGCATGTGTGCAGAAGATGCTCTTGGTGCATGTGTGCTGGGTGCTCTTGGTGCATGTCTGCAGAAGTGCTCTTGGGTGCATGTGTGCGAAATGCTCTTGGGTGCACGTGTGCCGAAATGCTCTTGGATGCATGTGCCGAGCTCTTGGTGCACGTGTGCAAAAAATGCTCTTGGGTGTGTGTACCGAAGTGCTCTTGGGTGCACGTGTACCAGAGTTCATTGGGTGCATGTTACCGAGGTGCTCTTGGGTGCATGTGCCGAAGTGCTCTTGGGTGCATGCGTACCGGTGCTCTTGGTGCATAGTGTACCGGAGTGCTCTTTGGTGCATGTGTCCGGTACTCTTAGGTGCATGTGTCCAAAGTGCTCTTGGGTGCAAATGTGTACCAGGTACTCTAGGGTGCATGTGTGCCGAAGTGCTCTTGGTGACACATGTGCAGAGTGCTCCGGTGCATGTGCCAGAGTGCTCTTGGGTGCATGTGTACTGAAGTGCTCTTGGGTGCACGTGTGCCGAGGTGCTCTTTGGTGCATGTGTGCCACCGAAGTGCTCTTGGGTGCATGTGTGCCGAGTGCTGTGGAGTGCATGTGTGCCGAAAGTGCTCTTGGGTGCACGTTTACCAAGGTGCTCTTGGGTGCATGTGTGCTGGGTGCTCTTGGGTGCATGTGTGCCAGAAGTGCTCTTGAGTGCATGTGTGCCAGAAATGCTCTTGGGTGCATGTGCAGAAGTGCTCTTGGGTGCATGTGTGCAGATGCTCTTGGGTGCACGTGTGCCGAAGTGCTCTTGGGTGCACGTGTGCCAAAGTGCTCTTGTGCATGTGTGCCAGAAATGCTCTTGGTGCACATGCCAGTGCTCTTGGGTGCACGTGTGCCAGTGCTCTTGGGTGCATGTGCCAGAGCTCTTGGAGTGCATGTGTGCCAGGGGTGCTCTTGGGTGCATGTGTGCCAGTGCTCTTGATGCATGTGTGCCAGAGTGCTCTTTTTAGTGCATGTGTGCCAGGGGTGCTCTTGGGTGCACTGCGTGCCAGCCTTCTTAGGTGCATGTGTACCGGGTACTCTTGGGTGCATGTGTGCCGAGTGCTCTTGGGTGCATGTGTGCCAGAAGTGCTGTGGGTGCATGTGTACCAGAGTTCATTGGGTGCATGTGTGCCAAAGTGCTCTTGGCTGCATGTGTGCCAGGAGGTGCTCCTTTGGTGCATGTGTACCAGTGCTCTTGAGTGCATGGGTACCGAAGTGCTCTTGGGTGCATGTGTACTGGAGTGCTCTTGGGTGCATGTGCCAGAGTGCTGCAGGTGCATGTGTGCCAGAAATGCTCTTGGGTGCACGTGTGCAGAAAGTGCTCTTGGGTGCACGTGTGCCAGGGTGCTCTTGCCAGGTGCATGTGTGCCGAGGTGCTCTTGGGTGCATGTGTGCAGAGACGCTCTTTAGGTGCATGTGTGCCAGGGGTGCTCTTGGTGCATGTGTGCCAGAAGGTGCTCTTCAGGTGCATGTGTGCCGAGTTGCTCTTGGTGCATGTGCCGGGGTGCTCTTGGGTGCACATGTGCCAGAGTGCTCTTGGGTGCATGTGTACCAAGGTGCTCTTGGGTGCATGTGCTGGGTGCTCTTGGGTGCACGATGTGCCGGGTGCTCTTGGGTGCATGTGTGCCAGGAGTGCTCTTTGGTGCATGTGCCAGGGGGTGCTCTTGGGTGCACGTGTGCCAAAGTACTCTTGGGTGCATGTGTGCCGGGGTGCTCTTTGGTGTATGTTACCCAGAGTGCCTGGGTGCAAGTGTGCCGAGTGCCTTGGGTGCATGTGTGCCAGGGTGCTCTTTGGTGCATGTGTCAGAAAGTGCTCTTAGTGCATGTGCCAGTGCTCTTGGGTGCATGTGTGCCAGGGTGCTCTTGGTGCATGTGTGCTGTCTTAGTGCATGTGACCGATGCTATGATGCATGTGCACCAGAGTTCTTGGGTGCATGTGTGCCAGTGCTAACTTGGCTGCAAGTGTACCGAAGTGCTCTTTGGTGCATGTGTACCAGAAAGTGCTCTTGGGTGCATGTGTACCAAAGTGCTCTTAGGTGCATGTGCCAGGTACTCTTGGCACAAGTGTACCAAGTGCTCTTTAGTGCACTTCCTTGCCAGGGTGCTCTTGGGTGCATGTGTACCAAGTGCTCTTGGGTGCATGTGTGCCAGGTGCTCTTGGTGCATATGCACCAGGCTATGCAGTGCATAATGTGCCAGTCTCTTGGTTGCATGTGTGCCAGGGTGCTCTTGGGTGCCACGATGTACCAAAGTGCCTGAGTGCATGTGTACCAAGTGCTCTTTGGTGTATGTAGCAATATTACGTAACTTCTA
>NW_024741901.1:17848558-17929255 GCF_018991925.1 Homarus americanus | reverse complement strand
CATGCCTGTAAGACAACACTGGCGCCCGGGTGTCAGGTGTTGGAGGGTTGTGTTGAAGAGGTTACGCTTCTTCAGTGTGTGTGTGTGTGTGTGTGTGTGTGTGTGTGTGTGACAGACAAACCTAGACACATATAGGAGGTACAAATAACACACACACACACACACACACACACACACACACACACACCATAAATGAGACCATGAGACAAAGTCGTGATTAGTCTCAGGTGAACACAGGTATGGACGTCATTATGGACAGGTAAAGGAGGGGGAATATATGTGGGGAGCGTTGATATAGTGTGGACAGACTGTGTAGTTTGGGGAGTTTATAAGTGGGGTCAGTGTAGTGTATGGTAGGGGGAGTGTGTGGTAGGGGGAGTGTAATGGAGGGAGAGTATATACTGTGGGGAGTATAAGGCGCTATATCAGGTGAGGGGAGTAGGAGCCTATACATGGTGGGGGGAGGGGGTATTTTAAGGATTGTGTGCTGTGGGAGAGAGAGGCGGTCATATGACTTCAGTGTGTGTTGGCAAATACTCTCGAAATATTTAATGGAACAATATCCTGACCACTGGTGGCTGTCGTAGACCCTCTGTGACCTCTGTTGTGTAGTGTACAGGGTGCACGATAGACTAGCTGCTGCCCGAGACAAAATTGAATAAAAACTATCATACGTACATACACACATACATACATAAACACACACGTCCACACACATACATACATACATTTCTTTACGTAAAATTTCGTTCCTTTATATTTTACTTTACATAGATCCCCTCAAAGCCTCGCTGGTGTGTAACAACCCAAAAGTGCTCCAAAAATTCGGAAATGTCAGCCCTATTTTTCAACGAGTGTGAGAACCTCGCTGGTGAGATGTTATTGTCTACTGGATATGTGCACGGGGAGAAGGGAAGGGGTACAAGTGGTGGGGAGGGAAGCATAGATGGTGGGGAGTAGGTACCGAATAGAAAGGCGGAATGGACAGGAAGGGGAGGGAGTGTGGAGAAGAGACTACGATGAGTGGAAAAGAATGGGTACAGGTAATGGGGAGGGGAGGAAACAAGACACAGGTAGTTCGGGAGAGGAAGTGGGACTCATATGCCTCACGACTCGTTAAAGACAGTTCAGATAAAATAGTGAATAATAAGCCTCAGTACACAAAGAGACAGTATAGCCGCCACTGCACTCGATCACCTTCATTATCCCGACTGAAGAGTGAGTTGCCCGAACCATTTCACATCTGGGTCTACTTAGAAGTGCCTAGGATGTGAACAAATGGCCCTTAGGATAGGATAGGATAGGATGGGATGTCACTACTGCATTATTTCCAGTAAAATCAAGTAGACCGCGCTTATATTCAGGTGAAGTCAAGCTATACTTTGGTTAATACTGGATAATTCAAGGTAATCATATACAGTAAACTCCATGTATGCTCGAGGTAAACCTAAGGAAACGCCAGGTATACCCCGAGTGAAATTCCATCTTAATTGAGGGAAACTACGGGTAAAGTCACACAGAATACTAGTAAAAACACACACAAATTCCTGGTGATCTCTTAAGATAAATTCCAGCTAAGGGTTTTGGGCAGGTAAACTTAGGTAAACTTCACCTCAGTTCAGATCAATCCCAGGTAAACTGTATACTGTACACCCCTCGAGATTACTAGTTCGATCTCGTGTGTGTGTGTGTGTGTGTGTGTGTGTGTGTGTGTGTGTGTGTGTGTGTGTGTGTGTGTGTGTGACACACCTCCACCATCCATCCAGCTTAACGGTACTACCCCCTCTAATGTTACCCACTTTCGGTATCTCGGCTCCCACCTGTCCACCACCGCAGACATTGATGAAGAGATTCACCATCGGATCACATGTGCATCTGAAGCCTTTGGCAGACTCCGAAAGCGTGTCTTCAGCTGTAGGGAGCTGAAATTATCCACAAAGCTGCACGTATATCGATCACTGGTCCTCCTCACCGTGCTATATGGCAGTGAGACATGGGTCACTTACAGGAGGCACCTCAAGGCACTTGAAAACTTTCACCGACGTAGTCTACGTTCCATCCTCCGAATTCGCTGGGAAGAAAAGAGAACAAATGCCAGTATTCTAGCTGATGCTAACTGTAGGAGCATCGAGGCCACCATTATCCATAAACAACTATGCTGGACTGGCCATGTTACCTGCATGGACGACAGTAGACTGCCAAAGCAGCTACTTTACAGTCACCTCACGAATAGTAAACGTAGCGCCGGCGGGCAATTGAAAAGGTAAAAGATAGTCTTAAGAAAAACCTGAAAAAGTGCCAAATCGACCCATTCACCTGGGAGTCGATTATTCCACGTCGTAACGCTTGGAGGAGTACCACACGAGAAAGTGTCAATACTTTTGAGTTACCCGACTGCAAACGGAGGCAGACAAGCTCCAACCACGGAAAGATGCTGCCACCGCCCCCTCCCGCAGTGGATGCAGTCCTCCACGTGTGCAACGAATGTAGCCGACCCTGCGGGTCCCGTATAGGCTTCTTTAGTCGCCTCAAAACTCACCAACCTAGGTGAATAACTCGTATCATTGTATCATAGCTGCATGATCGTTATACTCGATTCCGAGTGACAGCAAAGTAGTAGTAGTAGTGTGTGTGTGATAGACAGCCACCGTTCTTACTTGCTTTTTCACTACTTAGAAACCTAACAACAACAGCAACAAAATATCGACGTTTTTATTCACCTTTAAGTTAAAAAAAAATTATTCACCTTTCGGATTTGTTAATGTTTTTATTCCTCTACCCTGGGAGCATTGGTAAACAAATCCAATCATTCTGCCGTGTTTACAGGCGTGAAAAAATCTGCGGTATCAGATTTTATTCAGATTATTTTTTTCGTCGCCATAGGTAGTGTAATCCGGCTTAGTTCATTGAGCCTTGTGTGGGCTTACCCGGCTGGTGGCTAGTGTTATTATTGTTATTGGTGGTGTTATTACTGGTGGTGGTGGTGATGTCATTACTGTATTATTATTATTATTATTATTATTATTATTATTATTATTATTATTATTATTATTATTATTATTATTATTATTATTATTCCTTATTATTATTATTATTATTATTATTTTTTGAGCCCTCAGATCCTCCTACATAAAATAGGAAGCAAATAAAAACAATAGTTCCGCAAGTGCAATTTACATATTTATTTCACTGATGAATTTGTCCCAAATCCAATAAGGTCCCTTTGAATACTTCCCAATACTAGTTTACTTATCATGAATACTTCCCAATACTGGTTTACTTATCTTGAATACTTCCCAATAATAGTTTACTTATCTTGAATACTTCCCAATACTAGTTTACTTATCTTGAATACTTCCTAATACTGGTTTACTTATCTTGAATACTTCCCAATACTGGTTTACTTATCTTGAATACTTCCCAATACTGGTTTACTTATCTTGAATACTTCCCAATACTAGTTTACTTATCTTGAATACTTCCTAATACTGGTTTACTTATCTTGAATACTTCCCAATACTAGTTTACTTATCTTGAATACTTCCCAATACTAGTTTCCTTATCTTGAATACTTCCCAATACTGGTTTACTTATCTTGAATACTTCCCAATACTAGTTTACTTATCTTGAATACTTCCCAATACTAGTTTACTTATCTTGAATACTTCCCAATACTGGTTTACTTATCTTGAATACTTCCTAATACTGGTTTACTTATCTTGAATACTTCCTAATACTGGTTTACTTATCTTGAATACTTCCCAATACTGGTTTACTTATCTTGAATACTTCCCAATACTAGTTTACTTATCTTGAATACTTCCCAATACTGGTTTACTTATCTTGAATACTTCCCAATACTAGTTTACTTATCTTGAATACTTCCCAATACTAGTTTACTTATCATGGATACTTCCCAATACTGGTTTACTTATCTTGAATACTTCCCAATACTGGTTTACTTATCTTGAATACTTCCCAATACTGGTTTACTTATCTTGAATACTTCCCAATACTGGTTTACTTATCTTGAATACTTCCCAATACTAGTTTACTTATCTTGAATACTTCCCAATACTGGTTTACTTATCTTGAATACTTCCCAATTACTAGTTTACTTATCTTGAATACTTCCCAATACTGGTTTACTTATCTTGAATACTTCCCAATACTGGTTTACTTATCTTGAATACTTCCCAATACTGGTTTACTTATCTTGAATACTTCCCAATACTGGTTTACTTATCTTGAATACTTCCCAATACTGGTTTACTTATCTTGAATACTTCCCATTACTAGTTTACTTATCTTGAATACTTCCCAATACTGGTTTACTTATCTTGAATACTTCCCAATACTGGTTTACTTATCTTGAATACTTCCCAATACTAGTTTACTTATCTTGAATACTTCCCAATACTAGTTTACTTATCTTGAATACTTCCCAATACTAGTTTACTTATCTTGAATACTTCCCAATACCAGATGATGATGATCTAGAATTCACCGTAATATCACTTTTTTTTAGCATTACTCCCAACGCCGTCTGATAATTGAATTCCTCCCAGCACCCATGGGGATTCTTTGTGGACGAGACCTCACTAATGTCTCGATTAATTGACTTCAAACCCGTTACACTCATGATTCTGGCGTCGGCGGCGGCTCTGTTAATGTCGCCGGGTCATGATGTCACTCGTAGACGTTGAGGGAATGAGGTCAGAGGTCACAAATACTCTCCTAACTGGGGTAACCCGAGACTGGCCAGTGGAGGCGACAGTACGCTTCGCCTCGCAGTATAAATTAGACACGTTTATAGAAAAGTGTGTGAGTTACTAGTCTATGAGCCTCGGCCTGAGTGATGGTGGAGGCTCACGCTCGAGGAACTGGGGTATTGAAGTGTGATGTTAATAATAATTTATGTTTGTTCCACGTCTCGGCTTTAACCAGACTAATGTTACCATAGATACCAACAATAATTAATGAGAGAGAGAGAGAGAGAGAGAGAGAGAGAGATGCCTTAAAGTTAGGTTAGGTTAATGTTCAGCTATTGTAACGTAATCATCTGTCTTATGAAGTGATTAACGTTAAGATATCAGTAGGTCATGGCGATAAGGTTAAAACATCAGTAACGAACAATGAAATAATGTCTCCAGCTCCCAAGTGGTCAATGTACCAGTGCCCCAACACTATCCTTACCATTTCTGGCGTCATAAACTGTGTCAAAGACTCGTAGACTGTATGTCCTAGACTGTTTGTGTCATAGACTGAATTATTACCACATTGGTCCAGGTTGCCACTTACGACACACACAGCCACACTCCTACCAACCTGTGTACCTGTTTCACTATGCGCGATTAGTTATGGTAACGAGTGGCAGTAATCATGCAGTGGAAGTTGATTGCAAAAATAAGACGCAAAGTAAAGCCTCAAACCCCCAACACAGATAAATTCCAGGTAGGTAATACGATAATCATTACTCATTACTCCACATGAGGTGGGAGGTGGCGGGGGTGGGGGGTGGGGTATTGGGGTGAAGATAAGATTTCAGGCTTGTGTTGGAGGAGGGGGCTGTTCCTGGGAGTAGGGTTGGGGATGGAGTAGATTGAGGTTGAAGCTTGTATGGAGGGGGGGCACTACATGTTAGTATCAAGAGGAATAGGGAAGGAGGGATGAGGTTGGGCTGGAGGATGGGGGGTGTGGGTGGGCTGGGAGGATGAGCGAGGTCAGGCTGGGAGGGGAGACGCAATAGGGTTGCGGAATCTGCATGTCTGGGGGAATGTAAACGATGAGGAGGGAAGACTTTGGTGGGGGGGGTAGATGAATGAGGCCTTGCTTGACGTGGGATGTAGGAAAGTTGGCGCGGGGGGGATGTTTTTGAAGGGGAGACGCATGACGCAAGGTTTTGGAAAGGTTGAGTAGTGGAGGATTGGTAGAGAGGTGGGGCTGGGTTATGAGGTGAGGGGGGAGGAGGGAGGGTTTGCTGAAGGGGGAACTGCATGGACTGAGGTTGGGGGGAGGGGGCTCGTCACTGCATATTGATCGATGGTGTAGCGTCATAAGGGCCAAGCACGCTCACTGCTACACACCTCGACCTGTGCATGACACCACATCCTCTGCATGACACCACATCCTCTGCATGACACCACGCCCCTCCTGCATGACACATCCTCCCTGCATGACACACCCCTCCTGCATGACACATCCTCCCTGCATGACACACCCCTCCTTCATGACACACCCTCCTGGCATGACACACCCTCCAGCATGACACATCCCTCCTGCATGAAACACCCCTCCAGCATGACACACCCTCCTGCATGACACACACCACTCCTGCATTACACATCCTTCCTGCATGACACCCCTCCTTCATGACACACCCTCCTTCATAACACACCTCCTTCATGACACACCCCTCCTGCATGACACACCCTCCCTGCATGACACACCCTCCAGCATGACACACCCTCCTCATGACACACCCTCCAGCATGACACACCTCCTCATGACACACCCTTCATGACACACCCCTTCCTTCATAACACACCTCCTGCATGACACACCCCTCCAGCATGACACACCCTCATGCACACACACCCCTCCAGCATGGTACACCCCTCCTTCATGACACACCCTTCCTTCATGACACACCCTTCCTTCATAACACACCCTCCTCTGCATGACACACCCCTCCAGCATGACACACACCCTCATGCATGACACACCCCTCCAGCATGACACACCCTCCTGCATGACACACACCCCCTCCTGCATGACACACCTCATGCATGACATCGCTTCCTGTGATGACACACCCTCCAGATGACACACCCTCCTGCATGACACATCCCTCCAGCATGACACACCTCCAGCATGACACACCCCTCATGCATAGGACACACCCTGCATGACACACCCTCCAGCATGACACATCCTTCCAGCATGACACACCCTTCCTTCATGACACATCCCTCCTTCATGACACATCTCGCCTTCATGACACATCCCTCCTGCATGACACATCCCTCCTGCATGACACACCCCTCCAGCATGACACATCACCCCAGCATGACACATCCCTCCTGCATGACACACCCCTCCTGCATGATACACGTGGGTGCCAGGGAACAAGTCGTGTTTTATTAGGGAAGTAAACCTTCTAATTTGGGATAATTTTCTCCTTTATAGCTGGTGGTGTTTGTGTCGTGTGACGTAAGGCAGTAAAGCCGGACCCCCTAACACCCGGACCTGCACTGGGTGTTTAACCATGCCTGACCTCACTTAACCTGACCTGAGCTGAGCTGGCCTAATATAACCAAGCCTGGCCTAACCTAACCTGACCTAACTTAACCTGACATGACCTGAGCTGACCTAATCTAACCAATCCTGGCCGAACCTAACCTGACCTGAGCTGAGCTGACCTAACTTAACCTGACCTGAGCTGACTTAATCTAACTAAGCTTGGTCTAATTTAACCTAACCTTACCTAACCTCTCTTAACTCTACCTAAACTTACCTATCGTTATTTTCCTTAACCTAACCAAGTCAAACCAAGTCTAACCTAACCTAACCAACTTAGTTTAGCCAAGTAGAATATATGACTGGTATAGTGTTAGCTGGTTTAAGTGGCATTATATAATACTTTAAACCACTTACACCAGTCTTTGATCTAAGTAAAACCCGCAGATGGTATTACTGGACGGTTTTAATGACATTCAATGGGTAAATAGATGATACAGGTGTTGTATAGGAAAGAAAAACCCGCAGTGTTTTTTTATGGGTTTAAATTGTATTAAAACTGTCACCAGAAGGTCACGGAATACATAGTGGTGAGCTGGGAGATACAGTCTCTTAGATACAAGTGTTATACAAGATACAGTCGCTGGGTGGAGGGATACAGTGGCTGGGTGGAGGTATACAGGATACAGTGGCTGGGTGGAGGTATACAGGATACAGTCGCTGAGTGGAGGTATACAGGATACAGTCGCTGGGTGGAGGTATACAGGATACAGTCGCTGGGTGGAGGTATACAGGATACAGTCGCTGGGTGGAGGTATACAGGATACAGTCGCTGGGTGGAGGTATAGCTACAGGATAAAGTCGCTGGGTGGAGGTATACAGGATACAGTCGCTGGGTGGAGGTATACAGGATACAGTCACTGGGTGGAGGGGGCAAGCAGGATGCAGTCACTGGGTGGAGGTATACAGGATACAGTCGCTGGGTGGGAGGCAGATACAGTCAAGGAGTGGGATAGTATACAGGATATGGAAATGCTGTGAGGTATACAGGATGTATGTGTCTTGGTGGAGGTATACAGGATACAGCCCTGGGTGGAGGTATACAGGATAGTCGCTGGGTGAGGTATAGCTACAGGATACAGTCGCTGGGTGGAGGTATACAGGAGACTGGCTGGGTGAGGTATACAGTGATACAGTCACAGGAGGTATAGCTACAGGATACAGTCATGGAGGGAGGTATACAGGATACAGTCGTTGGGTGGAGGTATATATACAGTCGCTGGGTGGAAGTATACAGGATACAGTCGCTGGGTGGAGGTATACAGGATATGTCGCTGGGTGGAGGTATACAGATAGTCGCTGGGTGGAGTGCATACAGGATACAGTCGCTGGGTGGAGGTATACAGGATACAGTCGCTGGGTGGAGGTATACAGGATACAGTCAAGGGTGGAGGTATGGAGGAGACTGGCTGGGTGGAGGTATACAGGAGACTGGCTGTGGAGGCTACAGAGACTGGCTGGGTGGTAAAGGCAGGATACAGTCGCCGGTGGAGGTATACAGGATACAGTCGCTGGGTGGAGGTATACAGGAGACTGGCTGGGTGGAGGTATAAGCAGATACAGTCGCTGGGTGGAGGCATACAGGATACAGTCGCTGGGCAGGAGATACAGTCGCTGGGTGGAGGTATACAGGATACAGTCGCTGGGGTGGAGGTATACAGGAGACTGGCTGGGTGGAGGTATACAGGATACAGTCGCTGGGTGGAGGTATACAGGATACAGTCGCTGGGTGGAGGTATACAGGATACAGTCGCTGGGTGGAGGTATTTGTGGTAATCCTGGCGACTCTTCCTCCTCCAGGGTCGATACTTTCAACAAGGACAGACATATTAGGCCAAATTAACCTCATATTAACCTCTTATTAACCTCGTATTATCCTCTTATTAACCTCTTATTAACCTCTTATTAACCTCTTATTAACCTCATATTATCCTCTTATTAACCTCATATTAACCTCTTATTAACCTCTTATTAACCTCGTATTATCCTCTTATTAACCTCATATTAACCTCTTATTAACCTCTTACTAACCTCACATTAACCTCATATTTGGAGGTGAATTTTTACAGTAGGTCTTAGAGAGTTCGTATATTTTTTATGTCCATACGTTCGTCCGTCCGTCCATGCGTCTTATCGACCGTCCATGCGCATGTCCTTTCGTCTGATCGACCGTTCATGCGTATGTCCGGTCGTCCATGTGTCCGTTCGATTGTCAATGTGTATATCCGTTCGTCCATCCGTGTAATACGTCGTATCCCTACAGTGACTTGAGAGAAATGTTTAGTGTTTGTTATGATAATTATGTGGTGTACAGACTGCTAAGTATAGAGGATGGAAACGCTGCCGACACTTAACAAACTCACCAAAACATAACATTACTGCACGCAAACATGACAGACTTACTACCTGTATTAACCAAGGTACATTAAATTAATAAATATTGCCTTTAGTCGATAAAATACGAGTACTATTTTTTTTTGAACCCATAAATGGTAAATAAGTCTTGTTGGGTATTTTATCCAAGTCGATGTATGACATTTTTTTCCAGATTCTACTGGTTTTTTAAGATGAAGCCAATTTTCTAGGTGCTTTTCCGTATTTGTTCAGATTGCACCTCTTGAACCTCCCCCCCTCCTTCCCCATGATCTTGGTAACAAATTCCCCCCTCCAATAGTACCTACAGCAGAGTCCTCCCTCCCACAGTACTTATAGTATACAGTAGAGTCCTCCCTACCACAGTACCTACAGTATACGTACAGTAAAGTCCTCCCTCCCACAGTAGCTAAAACTGTTATCCCTCCCATAGTATCTACAGTAGAGTCTTCCCTCCCACCTCCTCCCCCCTTCCCTTCCCATACCACCACCTGAAGTTTGTTGTACCTGTCTCGTGTTCCCTGTTGTGGGCCAGTCTAGACATTGTTCCCAGCGGGTTTGGAAAAAGTCGAGGAAACGCTGGGGTTTTTTTTCAGGTTCCGGAAAAAACTCGAGTCTTTTTTGTAGTTGGTCAATTTTTTTTCCGGAGTTTTAACCAAAGTCGCCAAAACAAAACAAAAAAGTGCGGATTTCTCAAAGTGTGGTAGTGAGTTTTGGGATTTTGTATTGGTATTTTTGTCCTCAGTGTGGTTAAATATTATACCCTGATAACTTTTATATATTGTAAAGTATAAAATATAAGTTCAATTAGTCACTTACTTCATTGTTGGTCTCATTTAAAGTACTTCTGGCGTGTCATTCATTTACACCTGACACCCCAGCTCACCTGTCTTGTGTCAGGTGAAATATTTATCACAGGGTAACATCTTTATTGGGAATTTCTTCATTAACAGTATACTTCCTCTACTTGGGTGCTACCAGCTGAGCTTTACTCCATGCATACACCACGATGTACAATCGACTAACGAGGAGATATCACGGTTTTCAGTATTATTAATTCAAACAGCGGTATATGGCACTCTATTGTCATAAACTTTAGCTCCGCCCCGTTCAAGGACGTTACGCTAACGACGCATGTCATCTGGTGACCTGCCGGCAGTCACCAGATGGTGACGGGCTGGCGGCCTTGCCTTGGTTGACGTTTGATTGTTTTATTTTTTGAGAATACTCAGAAGGCTAAGGTTTTTTTGTCGCCAGTTATAACAAAATGAATGTCTGAGGGTACTCCTGACAACTAGATATTGCTTTACAATGTATACTTTAGAGAGCAAGTTTCTCTAGGCGTTAAGCATCACGACCGGCGCTGGTGAATGAAGTGATGTAATTCTGTTTTTTCTTATATTTCAGGTAATATTTTTTTTTGTCAGACGTGGCAAGAAAAATGTCTCTCGGTCTTCTGGATGACCTGATATTGACTGACATTGCAGAATTAAAAACTACAAGAAATCTCCCCTCGTGTCTTGAAACAAGCGCGGTGTTGACAACTGAAACTTTCATTTTTTCATGATTAATAAATATATTCAGCGTTAGTTTTGGCCTCATATAGCAAGATGAATGTCTTACCTTCCTGTAGATACCTGGATATCGACAGACATTCCAGAATTAAGGAGATACAAAAGAAATATGAACTCTCTTCAAACAAGTTTTCGGCGAGTCTAATGTGGTGTTTATTTTTTCAGAGAGCTTGCAGGCATTTGTCCATTTATCACAAGTTTTCTTATCTCTGGGAAATCTGTAATACTTGATGTGCTCTCTGGTTGGGATTTGAGCATTGCCGGGGTACCCGTATATTGCAGACACCGGCAAACACAGAGGGTCACCAGATGACGAGTGTTTACAACAGTGACGTCACCGAGCTGTGCATTGTGGGTAAAACAAGTGCTTGGTGAATTATGTGGGAACGGTGAATATTCTAGTAATCTAGTTGCCAACTTTTTTACTTGGCCCCGCCCGTTGGTCATCTGGCTTCTAGAATACAGAAGCACTATTATGAATTCGTTTTTCTGGTCCAAATTTACGAGAAGAAACGTAATAATTTGGATTTTTTGGTGTAACTATATAATATACAATACTGTATTTATTAAGAAATATACAATATATATTATGAAAACGGTCAAATTTGTTGAGATTTTTTTGACATTGAAAAGTTAACAGTGCATTATAAGTAAAAAACACTTTATAGCATATGATTCAGGAATTAACACCGTAAAAAGGCCAGACAAAAATCCTAAGACATTAATAAAAGGATATTATCTTGATCGCTTAAGAATCGAGTGTTCAGTTGACAAAATGATCAACTGGGCGGCGCCAAGTGACATATTCATTGCTTAGCCAATCAGCACGCTGAACGAGTCGTTCAATTCAATTTCAACAGTTTATTCCACATTATATGAAACGGGATTCTAGTGTTGTCACTATGTAAACGAGTCGTTGATAAATGATTAATTTTTAATTTCCTATTCAGTATCAGTGGATTTAATCGTAATAAAACAAAAAAAATGCACATTATCTTCCATGCCGATACAGCGTTTCATGCCATAAGAAAACTTCAACAAAAGCTCAGATTTTTTTTTGTCCTATGTACAATGAAAGACAAAAGTCGTGTGGTGAAAACATACGCCGAAGGCCTAAACTTTGGTGCGCTCAGCCTTGTGGTAGGGCTCTCATAATGTTTCACGAGTTATATTTAATCCGGACAAAACCACGACACGACTTTTATCTTTGGTTGTACCGTGTCACCACTGACCAGTGTGGACTGAACGCTATTGTAGTAAGATGGTATATTCAACAAACTGCTGAGCCAAATTTCTCGCTACCTAACTTTTTCTGGCTTCTCTCATATTTTCGCAGGTAACAAAAGTAAAATATCTACATCCTTGAAAGCCGAAGAATATGTGTGCTGGACAAAAGACACCAGTCCGAGATGATAGAGCAACACCTACTGTACTTCTACTGTAGTGTACAATATTCTGCATCACTTATCTCCTTGTTTAGAAGTGACTTTATTTTTAGAATAATATGAAAGGCGTTTGTTACTCTAAAATTATTATTAGTTGAATAAAGTTTCATAAAAGTAAGCAATTTAACGGGATTCTTTAAAGTTTTATATTTACAGTATTCTTGGGCGCTAAATAATACAATACCTTCACAGTATAAATGATAATGATTTTTTTATGATTACTCGGGGAAAAGGTATCAAGAACCGTTTATTAAATAATGTAGTTTATAAAAAGCTAAAAAAAAACAAAAAATGAAGGATGAATGTTCCCGCCTTACGTCATTCGTCCATCGAGGTGATGTAAATATATTCATTAAAGACCAAGACCTGGTATAAACGTGGTATGAGTATTATTTCAATTCATATTTTTTATTCGACAGTCATTTCAGCTTAACACAATTAATGTATATCTTTTCATATTGACGTTCAATTATAACTCCACATATTATTCCTGAACGGCCCTGAGCAATAATTTCGGATGTCATATTTTTTCGTTTCAAAATATACAACAATTGTAACTACAAGATTTGTTCTCACACTTTTCTTATGAAAAACTGCTTTAGCATTTATTAATTAATCTCTGTTACTATTTTACAGGAATGTGTTCCTCTTTGAAAAAAATAAAAGCGATAATAAAGGGAGTCTGGTAGTTGCCAGATACCACTTTCTCATTGGAAGTTCTGGAAATTGTGACATGTTCATTTAGATGACTGTACTGATGTGGATACAATATACAGTATATTCGTCCATTCAACCAAAAACATTTTACCTTACACATTTAAGACTAAAATTACTCTTTATTTAATGGAGAGAAATAATACTGAATTTCTGTGTACAAATCGCCATGGCCCACTATCCGACGCCGTGTACACACGAAGCATACATACATACAACATCACATTTTTGAGCACACAAGCACCTACCTGACCTTGAATTCAATAAAATTAATTAACATGTATATATCTAGATGAAGGTAGGAAAATGTGAAGTGGTTGACAAGTTGACATAAATGAAAAGTTGTATATATGATCATCTGTTTACTCCAATACGTCAACAAGCTGGAGGGGAGGAGAAAGGGAAGGAAGCATCGTTTATTTTAATTCTACTGATTACAAAAAACTAAGATTTTCATTTATTTATTTTTTAATACGAAACCACAGAGGAAACCCTTTACCATGTGTAACTCTCTTAGTCCCCACAAGAAGTTATGATCCTAGTCTGACTTGGATAGTTTGGTTGGTGGGCACAGACAGAAGGACAGATTGACGATTTATTATTATTATTATTATTATTATTATTATTATTATTATTATTATTATTATTATTATTATTATTATTATTATTATACAGCAGGTGAAACGAGCAACAAACGGTGAACCGCTCTGTCGGACACTGCAGCCACAGGAGAAATTGACCAAGAAAGATGAGGAAGATATGAAATAAAATTTAGAAAAGGTTATTGTAGAAGTATGTAGGCTTATATATATATATATATATATATATATATATATATATATATATATATATATATATATATATATATATATATATTTGTTGGTGTTGGTTATAAACTGATACTAGTCCGAGTTGAGAGAGTGAGTATATATTTTCAGGAAGGGAATTGTCACTTAAGAGTATAGTTTAATTAGGAAGAAACTAGTAATTTTAAGACCTAGAATGATACTTACATAGCATACTGAAATTCGTTGAATAGAGAGTGAAAAATTATTGTCACGGTTCATACTTGGGGTAAACATTATATAGATTTTCGTTCAACTATTCAAAGTGTAATTCACATCAGCTTTTATACCCATCCAAGTAGAGGTGATGTAGTGGAACAAACCTATAGCCTATCCAACAGTGACTTACAGCTGTATAAACCTAAGTCAGTAAACCAAGTAAACCCTGTAAACCCCTGCCACCAGACACCAAGTAAACCCTGTAAACCCCTGCCACCAGACACCAAGTAAACCCTGTAAACCCCTGCCACCAGACACCAAGTAAACCCTGTAAACCCCTGCCACCAGACACCAAGAAAACCCTGTAAACCCCTGCCACCAGACACCAAGAAAACCCTGTAAACCCCCCTGCCACCAGACACCAAGTAAATCCTGTAAAACCCCTGCCACTCAGACACACCAAGAAAACCCTGTAAACCCTGCCACCAGACACCAAGTAAACCCTGTAAACCCCTGCCACCAGACACCGCAACCCTGTAAACCCCTGCCACCGGACACCAAGTAAACCCCTGTAAACCCTGCCACCAGACAACACCAAGTAAACTCTGTAAACCCCCTGCCACCAGACACCAAGTAAATCCCAGTAAACCCCTGCTACCAGACACCAAGTAAACTCTGTAAACCCCTGCCACCAGACACCAGTAAACCCCTACCACCATGTAAAACCCTGTAAACCCTGCCACCAAAACAACACCAGCAACCCTGTAAACCACCAGACAACAATTGCAAACTCCTGTAAACTCCCTGCCACCAGACACCAAGTAAACCCTTGTAAACTCCCTGCCACTAGACACCAAGTAAACTTGTAAACCCCCACCAGACACCAAGTAAACTCTAAACCCCTGCCACCAATTAAGTAAACCCTGTAAACCCCTACCACCATAACCAAGTAAACTTGTAAACCCCTGCCACTGACACCAAGTAAAACTCCTGTAAACCCCTGCCACCAGACACCAAGTAAACCCTAAACACCAAGTAAAACCCCAACCCCCTGCCACCAAACACCAAGCCACCACCAGACACCAAGTAAACCCTGTAAACCCCTGCCACCAGACACCAAGTAAACCCTGTAAACCCCTGCCACCAGACACCAAACTCTAAACCCCTGCCACCAGACACTGGCAACTCTGTAAACCCCTGCTACCAGATTCTGTAAACCCTGTAAACCCCTGCCACCAGACACCAAGTAAACTTGTAAACCCCTGCCACCAGACACCAAGTAAACCCTGTAAAACCCCTGCCACAGACCCTGTAAACCCCTGCCACCATACACCAAGTAAACCCTGTAAATAAACTCTGTAAACCCCTAAAACCCTGAGAGACACCCCCTGCCACCAGACACCAAGTAAACCCTAAACCCCTGCCACACCAGCCAAGTAAACCACCAAATAAACCCTGTAAAACCCACAGCCAACAGACACCAAGTAAACCCCAAAACCCCGCTACACCAGACACCAAGTAACCCTGTAAACCCCCTCACACCAAACACCAAGTAAATCCTGTGTAAAACCCCTGCCACCAGACACCAAGTAAACTCATGTAAACCCCTAAAAACCCCTTCCCAAGTAAACCCCAGAAGTGTTGTAAACCAAACACCAAGTAAACCTCAAAACCCTGCCACCAGACACCAACCCTGTAAACCCTGCCACCAGACACCAAGTAAACTCTGTAAACCCCCACCATACACCAAATAAACCCTGTAAACCCTGCCACAGACACCAAGTAAACCCTGTAAACCCCTGCCACCAGACACCAAGTAAACTCTGTAAACCCAAAACCCTGCCACCATACACCAAATAAACCCTGTAAACCCCTTTGTAAATACAATTGGCAAACCCTGTAAACCCCTGCCACCAGACACCAAGTAAACTGTAAACCCTGCCACCATAAACCCTGTCCACCAGACACCAAGTAAAACCCCCCTGCATACACCAAGTAAACTGTAAACCCTGCCACCATACACCAAACCCCAAACCCCTGCCACCAGACACCAAGTAAACCCCTGTAAACCCCTGCCACCAGTAAACACCAAGTAAAACCCTGTAAACCCCTGTAACCCTGTAAACCCCTGCCACTACAGACACCAAGTAAACCCTGTAAATCCTAAAACCCTGCCACCAGACACCAAGTAAACCCTGTAAACCCCTGCCACCCCGCCACCGGACACCAAGTAAACTCCTGTAAACCTCAACAACAGACACCAAGTAAAAACCCCTGTAAACCCCTGCCACCAAACACTGGCAAACCCTGTAAACCCCTGCCACCAGACACTAAGTAAACCCTAAACCCTGCCACCAGACACTGGTATAAACCCTAAAACCCTGCCACTGGACAATAAGTAAACCCTGTAAACCCCTGCCACCAGACACCAAGTAAACCTGTAAACTCTGCCCCTCAAGTAAACTCTTGTAAACCTCAAGGCCACCAGACAATTAAGTAAACCCTGTAAACCCTGCCACCAGACACCAAGAAAACTCCTGTAAAACCCCTGCCACCAGACACCAAGTAAACCCTGTAAACCCCTGCCACCAGACACCAAGTAAAACCCTGTAAACCCCTGCCACCAGACACCAAGAAAAACCCTGTAAACCCTGCCACCAGACACCAAGAAGAAAACCCTGTAAACTCTGCCACCAGACACCTCAAGTAAACCCTGTAAACCCCTGCCACCAGACACCAAGTAAACCCTGTAAACCCCTAAACCCGAAACTCTGCCACCAGACACCAAGTAAACCCCCAAACCAGACCCTGTAAACCCCTGCCACCAGACACCAAGTAAACCCTAAACCCCTGCCACCAGACACCAAGTAAACCCTGTAAACCCTGCCACTGGACACCAAGTAAAACCTGTAAACTCCCTGCCACCAGACACCAAGTAAACCCTGTAAACCCCTGCCACCAGACAAGTAAACCATGTAAAACCCTGTAAACCCCTGCCACCAGACACCGGCATAAAACCAGACACCAAGTAAACACCAAATATAATGTAAACCTGTAAACCCCTGCCACCAGACACCAAGTAAACCCTGTAAAACCCCTGCCACCAGACACCAAGTAAACCCTGTAAACCCCTGCCACCAGACACCAAGTAAACCCCTGCCACCAGACACCAAGTAAACCCCTGTAAAACCACTGCCACCAGAAACCCAAGCAAACACCCCTGTAAACCCCTGCCACCAAACACCAAGTAAACCCTGTAAACCCCTGCCACCAGACACCAAGTAAATCCTGTAAAACCCCTGCCACCAGACACCAAAGTAAAACCCCCTGCCACCAGACACCAAGTAAACCCTGTAAACCACTAAACCCTGTAAACCCCTGACACCAAGTAAATCCCCAAAACCCCTGCTACCAGACACCAAGTAAACCAGTAAACCCTGCCACCATATACCAAGTAAACCCCTGTAAACCTCAAGCACCAGACACCTGTAAATCCCTGCCACCAACACCAAGTAAAACCCTAAACCCTGCCACCAGACACCAAGTAAACCCTGTAAACCCCTGCCACCAGACACCAAGAAACCCTGTAAACCCTGCCACCACACCAAGTAAACCCCTGCCTGCCACCAGACACCAAGTAAAAACTATGTAAACCCCTGCCACCAGACACCAAGTAAACCCTTGTAAACCACTGCCACCAGACACCAAGCAAACCCAAACCCCTGCCACCAGACACCAAGTAAACCTGTAAACCCCTGCCACCAAATATAAGTAAACCCTGTAAATCCCTGCCACCCACTCAGACACCAAGTAAACCATGTACCCTGCCACCAGACACCAAGTAAACCCTGTAAACCACTGCCACCAGACACCAAGCAAAACCCTGTAAACCCCTCACACCAAACACCTGTAAACCCTGTAAACCCTTGCCACCAAATATACTGTAAATCAAACCCCTGCCACCAGGACACCAAGTAAAACCTGTAAACCCCTGCCACCAAACATAAAGTAAACCCTGTAAACCCCTGCCACCAGACACCAAGTAAACCCTTAAACCACTGCCACCAGACACCAAGCAAACCCTGTAAACCCCTGCCACCAGACACCAAGTAAAACCCTGTAAACCCTGCCACCAAACACCAAGTAAAACCCTGTAAAACCCCTGCCACCAACACTGGTAAACCCCAAACCCTAAAACCCTGTAAATCCTGCCACCATACACCAAGTAAACCCCTGCCACCAAACACCAAGTAAACCCTGTAAACCCCCTGCCACCAGACACCAAGTAAACCCTGTAAACCCCTGCCACCAGACACCAAGTAAACCCTGTAAACCCCTGCCACCATACACCAAGTAAACCAAAGGATTTCAATAAACCATTTCATACGCTCGTTGCAGAAGAGATTTACGGATCATGAATTTAATGTCTCTTAAAATATTCGTCGCCTGAAGCACTATTACTCTTGTATCGACACAGACAACACCAACCAAGTACAGGACGCCACATTCTTGTCTTGTCATAGGTTAAGGCCACAGCTGATGGTTAAGGTCGACTGTTTAATCACTCTTGTAGTTTAACATTTGTAACGTTTAGTTGTCGTAAGAGAGAGTAGAGGTAATAAGGTTTTTTTGTAGCTCATATAATTTTTTTTCATCGTATCACTTTTTAGCGCCACTTTTTTATAGCTCATATCACTTTTGTGGCTCAGCGTTTTTCTGTTTTTTTTTTGGTGGGTGGGGGTGGGGGTGTGGGGGCTCATTTCACTATTAAAAAAAACAAAATTTGCCTAATATACTAAAAGAAAGGTCGGTTTGGGTGGGAATAGCGAGCTTGATATATCATAAAAGTATAATATCCACATTTTATAGCTGGCAATATGTGGGTTATATGAGGTGGGGGAAATGGTATGTTTGGTTGATGTTATTATACTGCTGTATTGTTATGTCGTGTGTGTCTGACCTACCTGTGTGGAGAGAGTTGTTATTATTCATATTATTTTTGGATAAATATGAACTCGAAAGAATTAGTATATTTGTCCAGGTAGACACGCACACACACACATAATATGTCCTCGTATAACGGGGATGGCCGGCCCTAAGCCACCTAGGCGTGAATTTGTTTAAGGTGTAAAGCTGTCGCCAACACAAAACCACACCCTGAATTAACGAGCTGCATGAACCAGTGTCAAGGAATAGTCCGAGAAGACCGGACAACTCGCCAACTGCACTGGCTAACCATTACCCCGGAACACGATTCGCAAATTGATTAACATCCAGGTTCCCAATTACTGCTGGGTAGACAGAGGCAAATGGCGTAAAGAAACTTGCCCATAGTTTCATCATGCCCGGGGATCGAACCTGGGTCCGCTCGCTTGCGAGGCGAGCACGCTGACCATTACACCACATGTCGCACGTATAACACACATACATACAAGCTAGCACACACACACACACACACACACGTGTATACGTTTGGCCTTGTCTGAGGAGCAATATTTTTCAAGCGTGAGTCATGACCACAATCTTCCAGTATTTTCCAGTTGTCTGCTTCCCGATAATCTCCCACTTCCAGGCCCTGGAAGGTATGGCCTGAATTCTTTTTCATTTTAGCAATTTTTCTGGTGTTTTAGAGTGGCGTGGCGACCGGGGGAGGTGGGGGTAGATTGGGTTATTGGCAGTTTCTACAAGTTTGACTGGTTAGAATGACGTCATTGTTGGCAGCGAATTGCAATAATAATTACCTATTGAAATATTTTTTAGAGAAAGGATGAAATTTTACGTTTGTATTTACTCATTGAAAGAAAGAATATAATTCACTTGTACACTTTCTTATTTACTGATGTATTTATTTGATATTTGGATTAATGATGAGAAATTCTATAATAATACCCCCATTTGTCAGTTTGTCTGTGTCTCCGTCAACTATCTGTGGTTCAGTCTATCACCTCACAACCTGTTAGGGTATCGTGATGTAACTTGGCACTCGTCTACGTCATCAGCCAACAATGCGTCACGTACAGACTTGATGACCGCGAGTGTTCAAGGTGAGGGGGAGTGAGGTCTGGTGCCTGCCTCAAACCTTGTGTTTAGTTTAGTTTGATGTTTAGGATTTATTTTTAGATTGTCATGTTGTTTATATGTATACTTAGTTTATTTAAAGGTGTAATGAGAAATGCATCTAGTCCTCACGCAGTCTGGGTATGTTGTTGTTCTTGTGTGGTTAGGTTAGGTTGAGTTAGGTTGAGTTAGGGGATAGGATAGGTTGTTAGGTTAGGAAAGATTAAGGTGATTAATTTTGGTTAGGCTAGGCTAGGAAAGGTTAAGGGGAAGTTAAGTTAGGTTTGGAAAGATTAAGTAAGGTTATGGTTAGGTTAAATTGTTAGGCTAGATTAGGTTATAATAGTTAATTTAGGCTACACTAGGTTAGATGTTCTGGCCTGGTGATATCCTAGACATAATTTGACCGAGAGAAATGATGGTGTTGGGTGAGCCACTTTGGGAGGATGTGAGGAAAGACCCTCACCTCTCACCCGGGGAGGAATATAAACACCTTGGTGAGAGACCCAATACTTCTAGTGAGGATGATTGTTAATTGTGTTTGTTTCTCAGTCATTGTAAATTGTTTGAGGTGCCTTGAAATATGTTAAGGATATATAATGAGTGTCTTTGTTTGTCCCATGAATATTCAGTTCCTTTTGGATTCATCTGTTTTTATGCCCTATAACCTGTAGAAAGTGACATTTAATATACAGTTACTTTTCTGTTCCTTCGTTCCAATTTAAGATTTATGGAACGTGGATATTTACATTATTGACCGAGGGAGTGTTACCAAACTACCTACGATTGTCGAGATCAAAGGTCAAGGTTATTAGGTCACTTGATTCATAATAAATAGAGGTACTGTATATATTTTTTACAATCAGAAAAAGTTTTATATTTTATTTGTGTTTTTTTTTCCAGATGAATAATAACTCATCCATAATTACCTTCTTGCTGTGGATACAAACTGGTTTATTCAACTCGAGGACCCACTGATACCCCGTGCCAGGTGACCCTCCTTCAGGTGCTGTGTTGTGCCTTATGGGGTCTAGTTAAGGGTTTATAGGTGCCAGGATAATGTGTGTGTGTGTGTGTGTGTGTGTGTGTGTGTGTGTGTGTGTGTGAACCTCTTAATTGACATACAGTTTAGGGCTGTCAGTCGATCGTGCACAGGACTTCATTTATCATCATCATCATCATCATCATCATCATGCATATTTTACCTGAAAGTCGACTTATAAGAAAAAAAAAGATAACGAAGGAATTCTTGTAGTGAGGCTAATATAATTCAAGAGGATGAGGCAGATGTATTAACTGACGGGTTGGGTGTTGTCAGCTGAGGGTGAGGAAAGGAGAAGGGGGGGTGAGAAGGGGGAGTGAGGGAAGGGGAAAGGAAGGGAGGGTGAGGGAAGGGGAGGGTTAGTATGTATCGAGTTCCTCCCAAGTCCATTGTTGTGTCTTGTGTGGAGTTGAGATGTCACTCTTGGCTTCTGTTAATTTGTCTTCGTGTCTGTCTTTATCTATTTGTCTGTCTGTCTGTCTGTCTGTCTGTCTGTCTTCGTCATCTTCCTTCACCTTCTCCTCCTACCTCCTGTTCTTCATGGTCGCTCATTTCCTCGTCTTTCTGTTCTTCATTCTCATTTTTATCCTCCTCCTCTTCTGCTCTCTTCTTTTTCTTGTCCTTCTTCTTTTCTTCCTTTTCCTGTTTATCCTCTCCTCTCTCCTCTCCTCCCTCTGTCCTCTCTTCTGCCTCCTCTCTCCTCTCCTCCTCTCTCCCCTCTCTCCTCTCCCCTCTCTCTCTCCTCTCCTCTCTCTCTCTCCTCTCCTCTCTCCTCTCTGCTCCTCTCCTCTCCTCTCTGCTCCTCTCTCTCCTCTCTCTCTCTCTGCTCCTCTCCTCTGCTCCTCTCCTCTCTCTTCTTCCTCTCTGTTTCTCTCCTCTCTGCTCTCTCTCTCTTTCTCTCTCTGTTCTCTCTTTCCTCCTTCCCTCTTCTCTCTCTCTCTCTCTTTTACTTAATATAACTGAGGATTATTGTACAATATTTTTTTCTTCACATCATCATAAACACGTGGCGAGTTAAGTGCCGTGTACAGTATATCTCCCGTGTAGAAATTTACGGATATTTCAAGTGTGATTCTATCCGGATCCCCTTTGATAAATACGAATCCGAACCGTAGATAATAATTCAAACATGAGGCGATAATCCGAGCCATACATAGAGACCCGATCACCAGACACACATTTTACGGACAATGGATACCTGTACGAATCTTGATCATCCGAATGGACACACCACAAGTCCGATCTCCTTACCAATTTGAGTCCGGATAATAGATACAAGTCCGGATCTCCTTACCAATTTGAGTCCGGATAATACATACAAGTCCGGTTCTCCTTACCAATTTGAATGCGGATAATCGATACAAATCCAGAACTTCCAATTTGAGGTTGTACTCCGCAGGGCACAGCACAGGTGTATCGTGGTTCTGACACCTCCATTTTGCTATTCTGTTGCTTTTGAGAGTTGGAAATCCATCAGCGAGATGTATTTTTTAAGATTTTTTTTTTCGAGATTTTTTTCAGATATTTTTTTTATTTTTCGAGATTTTTTTGTCAGATATTTTATTATTTTTGCAGATATTTTAATATTTTTTCAGATATTTTATTATTTTTTTCAGATATTTTATTATTTTTCAGATATTTTATTATTTTTCGTGTATTTTTAATATTTTTCTCCAGATATTTTATTATTATTAAATTTTGTTTTGCTCTGGGTGCGGCGTCATGTTTATATTTTTATTTTTATCTTTCAGGTACGGATTTGTGAGAGTGCGTTTGGACGGGGATAAATTTATTAATGGTGCGTATATTATTGTCTTAGAGGTTTCTTACGGTGTGTGTGTGTGTGTGTGTGTGTGTGTGTGTGTGTGTGTGTGTGTGTGTGTGTGTGTGTGTGTGTGTGTGTGTGTGTGTGTGTGTGTGTGTGTGTGTGTGTGTGTGTGTACTTTGTGCCATATATCTAACACATCATTGGCCTTTTATTTGTGTTGTTTGTCATGTTACTGGTAGTGTCTTATAGGGGCCCAGATTCTCTCGATTGGCAGCTGAGGTCCCAGAGATTAATGGAAGCTGATAATAACAACTGTACAGCAACACCAATAATAATAATAATAATAATAATAATAATAATAATAATAATAATAATAATAATAATAATAATAATAATAATAATAATAGCCCCCACAGCTAAATGCATTTCTTATATTAGCCTTTAATATTGGTTATAAGTTAGTACAAATACTCTGGTGAGTCATGTCTTCGTCAGGAGCTAAGAGATGCCCACCCCCCACCCTCTCCTTGACACCTCCCCTCACCATCTCCAAGTTAGTCCCCAGGTAAGGGGTGAATGCCTCGGATCAAAGAAATTATTACATTTTTAGTTGGCAGTTAACCCTCAAGTTCAAGGTGAGTCTGGCCCACGTCACGGGTATTATGCCAAGCTTACGTGTATGTGTGTGTGTGTGTGTGTGTGTGTGTGTGTGTGTGTGTGTGTGTGTGTGTGTGTGTGTGTGTGTTCGTACCCGTTGCCCTGTGGTAATCCCCTTGTTTTACATACATGCACGCACGGGCAATTTTTGGCTTGCATGCACTCGCACACACTCTGGCTTGCACGCACACACACTAGCTTATCAGTGTAAAATGCTGGACCAACCCTCCATCTCCCCTGGAAAAAGCTCACCGTGAACCTTACCGTCTGTGTTTTTCTCTCTTCTATCTTTCTCCCCTCTCTATTCCTTCTCCTGTCTACCTCCTCCTCCCATTTTCTTCCTTTCCTCCTCTCCCCTCCCTCTACCTTTCTCCCATCCTCTTCCCTTCCTCTACCCCCCCCTCCCTACCTCCTCCCTTCTCTCTCTCTCTCTCTCTCCTCTCCCAACCTCCTCTACCCCTTCATCCTCCTTCTCTCCTTCCCTTTCTTCCCTTCCTCCTCTCTCTCCTCCTTTTCCTTCCCTCCCTCCTCTCTACCCCCTCCCCTCTCCCCCCTCCCCCTCCCCATTTGCCTCTCCTCCCCTTCTCTTTCTCTTCCGTCTTCCTCTCCTCTCTTCCTTCTTCCCTCCCTCTCTTCTCTTCTCCCCCTCTCTCTTCCTCCCCTTCCCTCCCTCCTTCTTCCCCTCCTCCCCTTACCCTCCCTCCCCTCCTCTCCTCTCTCCCTTACCTCCCTTTCTCGTCCTTCTCCCTACACCACGAGTCATCACCAAGCTGGCCTGAATTACCAGCAAGGTTTCCCGTGTTATCTTAGGCGGCAGCTGAGCCAACCAGCGCTAAAATCTGGACAAATGGACTCCTGAGTCTCTCGCTTCAGTTGTCAAGAGGAGGAGGGGATAGAGACACCTCGGGGTATAGTAGTGACATCTTTCCCAGGAGCAGATGGGTGCGGGAGGAGGGAAAGTATGGCAGTGTTTGCATTTTCCCTGTAATTCAAGGCTGACTGGCTCCTGATTGTCAAAGATTTGTAAGTACGTTTGTAGAAGCTTTTTCGTCCTGCCATTGTTTACATCTCGGCCAGGTTTACAAATTTGTTGTTATTCGTGCGTTTTTTTGGGTGATTTGTCCGGATTTTTTTAGTGATTTGACATAAATGGTTTGTGACTTGTCCGGATTTTTTGGCGATTCACCCCTATTTTTTTATTATCTGCCCGGAAATTGGCGATTCGTCCGGATTTTTGGTAATTCATCCGGATTTTCGATAATTTGTCTGGATTTTGGGACATTGGTCTGTTTTTTTTTCCGGATTATGAGATTTCGTAATTTTTTTTTTTTTATTCGTCCTGACTATCAGAAATTCGTCAACATTTTCACACACTTGTACCTGATTTTCCAACTTGTGTACGAGAACCTATAAATTTTAACATCAGGTAAGTAGTCTCCTTTAAGGCAGAGTCTCAGTGAAATGTTGACGCCACTTTGGACATTACGCATTAGTTTACGTTAGCGAGTTACGTGGAAATTCTTGATCCTTTGAGAATATTGTACGTCATGTTCTAACTGGTGCTAAGCTAAGGGAATTTCAGTTCATATTTTACATTACCTCTTACGTTAGGTTAGGTTGGGTTAAGTTTGGTTTGGTTAATTTACGTTGAATTTGGTTAAGTTTGGTTTGGTTGTGTTGGGTTTGATTGAGTTACGTTAGGTTGGGTTAGGTTAGGTTAGGTTTGGCTTGGCTGTATTGGTTTATGGTTGGTTGGGTTAGGTTTGGTTAGATTAGGTTAAGTTAGGTTATGTTTGGTTAGGTTTTGTTGGAATGGGTCAGGATAGATTTGGTCTGGTTTGGTTATGTTGAGTTAAGTTGAATTGGGTCAGGGTTTTTTTCTGTGTTGGTATAGGTTAGGTTAGGAAATTCAACGTATCTGGTTACAGTTATGGTGTAATTTTAATGCCATTTTTGTGATGCTCTTCAAATTCAACCTACCATTAGCCCTTACACGTACAATTACGAGGGAAATTCACCTAACCTAACGTAACATAACCTAACCTTACGAACTCTTGAGAATAGAGACCCTGGACGCGGCTAGCATGTAGACAGTGGTAGTAAGACTCAGGTGGTATTTTTCCTCCCCAACAACAAGGGAATAACTCAAAAGCTCCTCAGTTCGGCTCACTGTTTCCCTGTAAATGGTCGAGAGTTGGGTAGGCTCTTGGGAGTTGAGTGGATGTTGGGGTGGGGAAGGGAGGCTGTTGGGGATGGGGTGGAAGAGGGCTGTTGGGGGTGGGGGGAGTGGAGTGGCTTGGGGTGGGGGAAGTGGAGGGGTTATTAAGCTCGGTGAGGTAGAGGGCTGATGGTGTGGGGTGGCTGTTGGGGAGGAGTGGAGGAGCTGTGAGGGAGGAGGCTGTTGTGGGAAGTGGAGGTGAGGATGGAGCGGAGGAGCTGGGTAGGGGATGGAGTGGAGGCGATTTTGAGGTGTGGTGAGATTGGCAGTGGAGATGGGGAAAGGTAGGAGTGAAGATGGAGTGTCGGAGAGGGATGGTGAGGAGGGGGGTGGTAAGAACGTGTGGGGTTAAAGGGAGTTGGCTAACTTAACCTAACCTTTAACAGCTGACCATAATGTTAAATACCCATTAAGAGTAAATGTGGTCAAGTTGGGTTACGAAAGATGGTAGCCAGAGAGAGACGTTTGACATTTTCGGGAGTCTTTAGACGAGAAAGAAGCCGGCGACGAGATTATTAAGACCCAGAAAATGTAAATTGGTCCTGAAGGCACTTGATACGATGGCCGGAGATGGATATTGCTTTACTAATGACAGGGCGGTGAAGTAGGGAGCTCTGCCTTGCCTGCCCCAGTCTTTGTCACCACCAGTCCCCAGAAGGTGGTCACGTGTACCCTATGTTGTATATATTATTATGTACAGTTCACGTATTTTAGGTTGTTTTAAGGACTAATGACCTTACTAAAAATAATTACTAACTACCCATCGCAGGATTCTGTGCACTTCATTGTTTACTATTGTAAGTCTTATAAGGAAATCCATTACAGGTAGACAGTGATCTCAGTCATTCATTTGTCTTTCTTACATGATTCTTTAAGTGTGTGCTCCTCCCCCCCCCCCTCTGGCTTTTGATATTTAACATTCAACCATTGATCAATTGTTTGGTGTTTTGGAGGCTGGTCTGTTTTCCTTACTTCATTATGAACTTTATTATCCAGTCCCGGATTACCTGTGATGTTTGGTTGGGTCACACTACATGATACCCTTCTCACGTGTGTCTCAGGTCAGGACTCGAACCCAGGACAAAGTAGGGTTGTGTTCCGTGTGGTAGAAACAGGTGGTGGTGGTGATGCTGGTCTGCGTGTTGACACTCCACAGGGGTATTGTAAAGTGGTGTATTTTACAGGGGTGTGTGGCGGCTTGTGGACACATGTTGATTTTATAAGCAGATAATGTGACAAAAAGTTGTGTGTGTGTGTGTGTGTGTGTGTGTGTGTAATAATATATAATAATATATTAATATATATATATGATAATTAAACTTTATTAATAGAGTTGTCGGTGGCTGAAAATATACAGACTTACATTTGATTTAGACATAATGATATAATATGCATTGAATACATTTACAGGGCTGTACAGTACATAAATCAGGGTTGTTTATTGTTTTAACAATAGATGGGATGGTGCTGTTTTCGTATCTATCGGTGCGGGCTCTTATGGGCTGAATTTTTGTTGTGGCGGACTGCGCGAGTTGGGTGGGGGCTGCAGGAGGTGGCGATGGCGAGGGTCCACGGCCAAACCTTTCCAGTGCTTGGTGGTGGAGGTCACTGAGGGATGGCATTTCCAGGGTGGAGAGGCGTTGGTGTGAATATTCTGCGCCAAGCATGATTCTGCAGGCCCTTTTCTGTCCCTTCCTCTGGCTGACGTTGTGGGTGGAGTTGAAGACGACCAGGCTGGTGACGCATACGTTAGTTTGGGGAGAATAAAGGCGTTGTAGATGGTCCTCAGCTCTGGCGTGGGTGTCCCAAGTGACCTAAGTCTTCGTAGCATGTAGAGACGGTACGAGGCTGCCTTGACTGTGTTATTTACATGGGCCTTCCAGTCAAGTTTGTTGTCTATAGTTACACCCAGGAGTTTGGCAGACTGCACCAGCTGGAGAGGATAGGCACCCACTGTGACTGCTGGGGCTTGCACTGGAGTGGTGGCGGTATTGATGTACATGACTACGGTTTTGGTGTGGTTGATGGTGACCTTGTTCTCCGTAGTCCATGCCTGTAGCCTGTCCAGGGTGCCTTGGAGCGATGAGTAGTCTGGTGCGGTGTTGTCCACTGAAACCCCCACAGTGCAGTCATCTACGTACTTCCACCTGTGAGGAGTGTCCGATAGAGCGTCGTTGATCAGGATGAGGAAGCACAGTGGTCCCATCTTGGTCCCCTGGGGAACACCGCAGGTGAGGTGTTGGAATGTAGAGACCAAGCCCTGATACCTCACTGCCTGGCGACGTCCACTCAAGAAATCAGTGAGCCATGAGACCAGGTTGGTGGGCAGCCCTAGTGCAATAGCCTTGTTGATAACAGTGCAGTGATCAACAAGGTCAAAGGCCTTCCTGAGGTCCACAAGGGCAACGGCCAGTGATGTCTTACATTTCTGCAAGTTTTTGTGCAGAAAATCCAGAAAGCTCACCAAGCAGTGTGATGTAGAGGAGGTCCTCATATTGCCAAATTGCTGTGGATCAATTGACTGATAGATACTGGCAAATGCCCACTCAAAAATAAAGTCCTCACAAAGTAGACTGGGTATGGGGGTAATGGCAACTGGCCTGAGGTCGTTAGGGGACTGTGGGGTGGTGTGTGTGTGTGTGTGTGTGTGTGTGTGTGTGTGTGTGTGTGTGTGTGTGTGTGTGTGTGTGTGTGTGTGTGTGTGTGTGTGTGTGTGTGTGGAGAACAGGGGGGGTGAAAAGAGAATAGAGAAGTGGGTTATATTAATAGTTTGGAAGAAGAAGAGGAGGAGCAGGTAGTATAGTTGTAAAGTTGACCTATTTGCTACTGACTAGTTCAGTTAATAGTGTGACGAACTTATGCATTAGGCTGTTTGTATGTCTGGCTGTCCACATTGTCGTCACTGGCACTAGACAGCCGTTACCCTGTCTCATAACGGCCATATTTCCTATTCCCAGATATTATGCTTAGACCCACACCCCAATCCAGGTAGATTCCAGGTAGACTAGGTAGACTCACAAGTGGACTAGGTAGACTCCAGATACATTCTTAGGTAGACTCTAAATAAACGAGGTAGACTCCAGGTAGACTCCAGGTAGACTCCAGGTAGGAAAGATAAGGTTCCCGGGAGCTGTGAAGATGAAGTTAAAGTAGACTTAATATATCTCGACTCGACAAAAGTCCCTGGTGAATGTGATTATGGCTTCGTGGCTCAGAGTCTGGTGGAGAGAGAGAGAGAGAGAGAGAGAGAGAGAGAGAGAGAGAGACGTCACAAATGGGTCTTGCTGGAATCAAATCTTGTGGGTGTTTAATTTTTCAGACAGAAGTTACTCTTGGGGGCCGAAGGTGTGGTGAATGTTGTGGGGGACTCTCGGCTATTAGTTGTTTACGTAGTACTAAGAAGTCTTTCCCAGATATTAAGATTATTTTTTACTTGTTTTATTATGTTGTTTATTTTCTATTTGTATTTTTTATCTGTTTTTCGAGTGAGTTTACATAAAATCTGTTGCTGGTTATTAATTATTTTCATTGATATTTTATGTAATTAATTAGTCTTACCTGATTAGTTTTTTTTATTGAAGGCTTATAAGTCTGATGGTGTGATTGGTTGTGTATTTTCTAAGTGTATCTTAATATTTAATCCATTGAGTTAATTATAAATTTATGAAGACATAACAGAAAAATTAACCACCCTAACCTAACCTAACCTAAACTCACCTAACAACCCTAACCTAACCATCCTAACCTAAACTTACCTAGCCTCACCTAACCTAAACTCACCTAACAACCCTAACCTAACCACCCTAACCTAAACTCACCTAGCCACACCTAACCTAAACTCACCTAGTCTCACCTAACCACCTTAACCTAAACTCACCTAACCTAACCTAATCTAATTATTAGGGCTGGTGCCTTAAAGATTGATGTGCATTAGGTAATAGGTATTGTCCCCAGTGCTAATGATTACAGCAGTGACCATTAGTAGTGGTAATTAAATTTAATGGTTAAGTTGGGGCCTAATAAAAGTTCCCCCCTCTCCCCTCCTCCCCCTCCCCCTCGCCATTTGACAAGTTAACTTCATGGTGGCTTGACCCTCCCAGACTAAGCTAGGGGGGGGGGGGGTAGAATTGAAGCCCTCTGGAGCGTGTACAAGCAAATCCAGGTAATCTTGTATCGCTCTCTCTCACCGGGTAAATGTCGCCCCCCAGTCCTAATTGGCCTCCACCTAACCTGACCTTACCCAACCCTTGGTCTTATTGTTCGTGTTACCTGCAGTATCTGAATAATACATCTGAAAGCAATTTACATCGGAATACAACATCAACTATAACAAAAGGTAGAGTTCTCGACTATCCAGCACAGCAAAGTACTCCTGGGGGTAACTTAGGTAAAGTCAGCCAAGCTTGATAAGTTGGTGTTGTCAGTTTTATGGAGAGTTTTTGTTTTTGTTTTACGTAAAGTTGCGGAAAGTGATGATGGTAGTGATAGGCAGTATAGTTAAGGAGATTCAGTGTGTGAGGCAAGAGAGATCACTGGGATAGGTAGAGGAAGCCTTAATTAGGTAACAGAGATAAACAGACACCTGCAACAGAACCCAGGTAGAGTAATTAATGGTGAGGTAACAGATGAAGAAACCCTCGGAACAGAGAACAGGTAGAATGCTTAACGGTAAGGATAACAGACAAACAGACGACAGGACCAAAGCACCGGTACAATAACAGCGGCACAGCAAACCCTAGACCAGAGACCAGACAGGCCCCAGGAGCCAGACACAACAGAGACCAGACAGGCCCCAGGAGCCAGACATGGTGGAGCTCGGGGGGAAATGTGTTGATCCCACCATCAGGAGCCGGACCTACAGTGTAATTGTATTTGTAATTAATGTAGTTAAAGGGATTTGCTAGGTGGTATTAGTCCCGTGTTCTTTGTCAGCTGCAGCAGCCAACCAGGTCATGCTGAGAGAGAGAGAGAGAGAGCTGGCCAGGGCTGTGTACGTGAGGGCTGGCCAGGGCTGTGTACGTGAGGGCTGGCCAGGGCTGTGTACGTGAGGGCTGGCCAGGGCTGTGTACGTGAGGGCTGGCCAGGGCTTTTTTACGTGAGGACTGGCCAGGGCTGTGTACGTGAGGCTGGCCAGGCTGTGTACGAGGACTGTGTGTACGTGAGGGCTGTCCAGGACTGTGTACGTGAGGGCTGGCCAGGGCTGTGTACGTGAGGGCTGTCCAGGACTGTGTACGTGAGGGCTGTCCAGGGCTGTGTACGTGAGGGCTGTCCAGGGCTGTGTACGTGAGGGCTGGCCAGGGTATCAGTAACATAACAGCTGTTGGTAATATCCAGATAAATATACACAGCTCCGGGAACCTTAAATTTTAATGGACTAATAAAAACAACATTTGTCAACTCTTTGTGTGGTTGTTGCCAGCTGGGAGAGTGACTGGTGGGTGTGCTGTGCTGTGCTGTGTTGTGCTGTGCTGTGCTGTGTTGTGTTGTGTTGTGTTGTGTTGTGTTGTGCTGTACTGGTACTATTGTACTGTGTTGTGTTGTGTTATAGCTGTGTTGTGCTGAGAGTTGTGCTGTGCTGTGTTGTGTTGTGTTGTGTTGTGTTGTGTTGTGTAGGAGAGGATACTGAGAGAACTTCAAATTGATCTTCCGAGTATGTGGTTAACACCTTCAGCCGTACTATATCTTTCTTTCGAGTACTATCCACCCACCCATTGAGAAAGATATATTTACCCCTGAGTACGACGACTTAGTCACTTGAGTACAATATTTTTTTTATCCCTTTGCATACTATGGCTACATTATCTTGAGTACAATAACACTGTACTTACGAGATTTAGTCATCGTACTCAAAGGGCTATGCTTCTTGGGTGACGACGTAATCAACCAAGGTATTGTCCAGGTTCTGTATTAACAAATGGCTACAATGTACGATGCGTCTCTCATCCTAGACATACGGAAGCCCCACAAAGAGCACACAAGGAGCTTAATTTGTCTTAAATTTCTCAGTAAATACATGTCATCTGTTTTTTTGTTATTGTTGATGGTTAAGGTTGTGTTATGAAGAGTAATTTACCAGTTCATAAATAACCATCAATTTGTGGCGACGAGTGAATCGGGATAGGAAGAACGTACATTTGGTTTTCAGATATGGGCCACTAACAATGAGGTTCGGGTAACTAGAAAAAGTGAGTTAAGTTTCTATTGCTGTTTATTTTTATATCTACTTAATTTACCCGATTTACTCCTATTTTGTTCCTCACTCACAACACCTTAATTAGTCTAATATATCTGTTATCTGGTTTACATCCTATTTACCACATTTGGTTTACTCGTCTCGCTTCATACATCCCCTCCTCCCAGCATCACATACCCCTCCTCCCAGCATCACATACCCCTCCTCCCAGCATCACATACTCCTCCTCCCAGCATCAGCATCACATACCCTCCTCCCAGCATCACATCCCCTCCTCCCAGCATCACATTCCCTCCTCCCAGCATCACATTCCTCCTCCCAGCATCACATACCCCTCCTCCCAGCATCACATACCCCTCCTCCCAGCATCACATACCCCTCCTCCCAGCATCACATTCCCTCCTCCCAGCATCACATAACCCTCCTCCCAGCATCACATACCCCTCCTCCCAGCATCACATAACCCTCCTCCCAGCATCACATTCCCTCCTCCCAGCATTACACACCCTTCTCCAAGCATCACACAATATGCAGGGCGTTCTCATAAAAGTGTAAGTGTAGGCGTAAGTGTAATGTAATTCAAGCTAATGTGAAGGACTCGGGTGACAAGTGTGTGTGTGTGTGTGTGTGTGTGTGTGTGTGTGAAACTTTAATCAGGAAAGAATTTGCTGATGAATTCGACGCAGGCAGACAAGTGCAAACAGGACATAGTGAATCCATTGTTTACCATGATGAGATGTATCAAGTAAAACATGTATATGGAGCAAGTAACAAGAATAGATGTAACCGCTAGACTAAGGTTAGGACATAAGTACCTCTGGCAGTATATATCTCGAGCAGATGTGAACAAAACTAAATGTAAAGTGTGTGGTCAAACATATGGCCACACACTCCAACACTACGTCCTTGACTGTGTGAAGATAGAACCTCTTAGGGACAGGTCCAAGCACATTGTGTATGAAATGGCACAACAATTTATCTCTAATGGCACGGTAGCTGATATATTAAGATTATATCCACGTTTTTGCGCTCAGTAGCTAAGTCATTTCCCATGTGCAGAACGTGTAGGTGGTGTGCGTGAGTGTATGTGTGTGTTGTTCGTTCATTTTTACGTAACGTACGAAAATAGAAGTGCAAATTTTGATGATCTGGCAAATAACTGTAGTTAATTAAAAGAAAAAAGAAAGAATATACGAGTATGACATTTAGGCACGGGAGACCTGCTAACGTTAACTGTGCACACGCGGACTGTATGTGAGTAACATAGATTGTAAATTTTAACATATTTGTCACAAGATTAAATTGACTATCAATTTAGATAATTAGATTATGTTAATAACAAAGTTGTAAATATTATAAATTACGTGCATAAATAAAAAAATAGCTTTATTTAAACATGTAAATAAAAAATACACAACAAATATTTTTTAGAAACTATAATATATCATTAACCAAGAGTTGTACACTGTTAACACTGGTGCTGTGCTGGAGTAAGGACGAGGTGTGCAGATGGAGTGTCAGCGTGGCCAGCAATGGTCCGTAATTGAACCTTGTTAGCCACGGGAGGACTTGGCACCACCGGCAGTGTGGCAGACATCCTGGGCCAGTGCCAGGATGCCACCGTAGTGGTGCCACCCGTCTAGTGGATAATGGTACTGGTGTGGTGGATAATGGTACTGGTGTGGTGGATAATGGTACTGGTGTGGTGGATAATGGTACTGGTGTGGTGGATAATGGTACTGGTGTGGTGGATAATGGCGCGAGTCTGGTGGACCTCGTTGGGTACTGCTTGGTGTTGTGGGTAGTGAGGTCTTCTCCCACAGCACAGGCCCAGAGGTGGGGAGGATGGTTCCTGTATTGTACGTAGCCTGTGTTATTAAACCAACAACACAGACTACAGTATTGTGGGAGGTGTGATGTAGAGATTAACATGGTGTTAATAATATTGGCATCAGGTAAATGGAAGACTTATAAAACTCCCTTAGCATTCTGCCTTCACACCCCCTTAACCCTGATCCTAAAACCCCCTTAACTCTTCCTCTCTCAACCCCCTTAACTCTTCCTCTTACACCCCTTACCCTCCCCTTCACACCCCCTTAAACCCTCCCTTCACACTCCCTAAACCCTCCCTTCACACCCTTAAACCCTCCTTCACACCTTAAACCTCTCACCCTTCCTCCCTTCACACCCCTAAACCCTCCTTCACACCCCCTAAGCCCTCCCTTCACACCCCCCTAAGCCCTCCTTCACACCCCTAAACCCTCCACCCCTTAAACCTCCCTTCACCCCTTAACCCACCTTCACCTTAACTCTCCCTTCACACCCAATTAACCTTCCTTTACCCCCTTAACTCTCCCTTCACACCCAATTAACCCTCCTTTACCCCTCAATTCTCCTTCACACCCCTTAGCCCTCCCTTCACCCCTTAACCTCCTTCACACCCCTTAACCCTCTCTTCGCATCACTTAAACCTTCCCTTCACACCCCTTAGCCCTCCTTCACACCCCTTAATCACTCCCTTAGCCCTCCCTTCACGCCCCCTTACTCTCCCTAAGCAGGTCTCCCCTCGCGCCATAGTTCACCCCCACACTACACCTCTCACCCAGCGACCCGACACTTGGCTCTACCCATTTCGTCCGGGCGTGATCTACACAACACCATCCGGCCATCGGTACCTCTCCCCTCCCGTCCGGTTGGTGAGAAAAATAAAACATCCGGCTCCAGTGTGATGTAAACGTCTCCGAAAGTTCATTTAATTAAGAGATGTGCAGTAGGAGGACCTTGAGTAGGTTATTACAACAACCTCTTGGAGTGGATTAAAATTCTTAGTCTCTTGTAAACTCCTTAGGTCATTAGGTATTCACTTTGACCCGGAAGTAGGATTTGGCTAGAGCCGGACGCTGTGATTAGATCGTCAAAGTTTCCCCCCCTCTCTCTATGTATCCCTTTCTTTCTCATTCCCTCTGCCCCTTCAGTTGGTGGTGATTTAGATGAACCTCTTCCCTCCCCTGCCCCCTCACCCCACAGTTAGTTGAGTTGTTTAGGGTTATACTGCTATCTGAAGGCCCGACGGAGGTGAAGGAGTAGATTGGAGGCTTTACTTTAACTTCAAGGAGTTACTGGACGCCGAGAGACAAAGGAATATTTTGGAGGCTGGTGCTGGAGGGAGGGAAAGGAAGGAGGGGGAGTATATGGAGGCTGTAAGGTGTTTCTTGGAGGGGGAGCCAGAGATGGTGGTTGTAGGGAGTCTTTATTGGAGGGAAGAAAGGAGAAGTGTAGGCTCTGGGGAAGGGGGTCTTCTAGGTGTGGTGGGGATGGTAGGGGGTTGTTGGAGACTGTAGAGTGGTATGTTGGAGGTGGTTGTGAGGGAGGGAAAGAGAGGGGGAGGTGGTTGTGAAGGAGGGAGGAGTTGGTTGCGAGGAAGGGGGAAGTTGGTTGCGAGGAAGGGAAAAAGGGTGGGGACAGGAGGGGTGGTTGTGAGGGAATATGGTTGTTAGGGGGGAAGTGAAGGGAAGTGAGGGAAGGGATTGTGAGAGGGAGGGGAGGGGTTTATGAGGAGGAAGAGATGGAGGTGTGTTGCTGGGGCCTCTAGGAAGGGGAGGAGAGGGGGTGAGAAGAAGGGGAGAAGGAGAGAGGAGGGGTAGGTAGTTAGTTCTCATGTCATACAGTCCACCGTCTCTCTCATTGTCACGGCTGTCAGTCTCGGTCTGTCAGCGTTGCAGTATTTCAGTTGTAATGTTCTGTCATCCACGGTACGGTATGTCACGGCTTCATTCTTCCCATGTTCACAGTCCGACATTACCTCTTGTCAGTGTCACATTCTCTCATGGTCACGGTCTTGTAAAAAAAAAAGAAGGTCTGAGTCACAAATACTTATTGGGGAGAATCTTATTGGTGTGATGGTAGGTGTGTGATGGTAGGTGTGTGATGGTAGGTGTGTGATTGTGTAGGTGTGGTAGGTGTGTGATGGTAGGTGTGTGATGGTAGGTGTGTGTTACAGCTGAAGTTATTAATGTCGTGGTGTCGGGATCATTGTTGTTAGCGTTCATCTGGTAGAGTCTCTTGGGTGTTTATTGTTATGGTATACCGGGTGTACTTTATGTTAAGCTTCACCTGGTGTAGTCCCTGAGTTTACTGGTGTACCGGGTGTTTCTCTCCAGTCCCCCTCGTACCTCCACACAGCACCTCCCGAGTTTGATGTTTAGAATCTAAAGAAGTTATTATTGGAACAACAGTGACAGGTTCGACGATTTCTGGTCGGTGTTGTAGCCTAATTATGAACACAGATGGATCTTACCACAAACAATAATGATTTTGTTTACATTTAGAAACGTAAACAACACGTTTTTAAATGTTCTTGAAAACAATGTATACGAAATGTTAACATCATCTAAATCAAGATTGTTCCTTTGGTCATCATCGCAGTGACAAGAAAAAGGTCAAATTTACAGAATTGTTCTTAAACTGGACTTTAAATCCACCAGATTCTCCTTCCCTCTTAGCGACCCCACCTCACCTGAGTGTCATGGCCGTCCTTACTCCTGCTGTGTGGATATATCGTAATATAATTTAGTTTGTGAAGGTCCACGTATTTGTGAGTATCGTCCGTGTGTGTGTGTGTGTGTGTGTGTGTGTACGCGCGCGCCAGTCATCAGCTACACGTCCTCTGGGAGAGTAAAAAATGCACGAGGCAGTGGTTTGTGGTTCCCGCGGCGACTGTTTGATGACAAGTAATGTTTCGTGTATCACAGTATTTCCATTTAGTGGTTCATCTCGATGTTCCAGAAGCAGATGCCTCGACCTTGACTCAGCTAACAAGTGCCTCACCCCCATAACCTGAAGCAGCACTTGCCCCCCCACCAATAACAACTCCTCCTTCAGATAGATCCGACACATGCTTCGAACTTTCTAATAAATGTCTTCATCTCCTCCTAAACACTGATGATAAAAGCCTCGACTTCCCGAATGCGAGGAGTCGACTCTCAACCCAGTCGACCGTATAGTTTTATGGCCTCCAAACATTCATCTCTAGGAACACGACCTTCGACAAACTTCCGCTGCTCCAGGGGGCACGTCTGAGGGGCCACTTGAACCTTAGGAAAAGATCACGTGAAGATAAGGTCCCCCAGCTTATTTTATTTTATTATTAAACACCCTAGGTTAGCCTCAGGGTTAGGTTATGTTAGGTTATCGTTAGGTTGTGTTAGATTAAGTTAGGTAAAATTTGGTTAGGTTAGATTAGGTTAAGGTGTTTAATCATCAGGTGAAATAAATTGGGTTACCACATCATTCAGGTGGTTCTCATGAATGTTTGAAATAGTTTTCCTTCATTCCTTCTTTCTTTCCTGCTTCTCATTTCGTTTTTTCTTCTCTTTTGGTATGTTGCCTCTCTCTCTCTCTCTCTCTCTCTCTCTCTCTCTCTTTCTCTCTCTCCGGTAGAGGAAGAAAAACGTGCAGACTTGGTTCATTTAGAGGCTGTGTAAAGTTTTGTGTGCGTGTTTTTTGTTTTGGTTCTGTGCTGGTGAGGACTGGCCTGATATGTTCACTACTAAGGGGTCGCCATCATGAAGGGTCACAATTCTAAGGGGTCACCATCGTAAAGAGTCATAATTCTAAGAGGTCACTATCCTAGGGGGTCACTATCCTAAGAGGTCACAATTCTAAGGGGTCACAATTTTAAGGAATCACCATTGTAATAGGTCACAATTCTAAGGGGTCACCATCCTAAGGGGTCACAATTCTAAGGGTTTGCCATCATAAATGGTCACAATTCAAAGGGGTCACCATCCTAAGGGTTCACCATCCTCAGGGGTCACCATCATAAAGGGTCACAATTCTAGGGGTCGCCCATTTTAAGGGGTCACAATTCTAAAGGGTCAATTCTAAGGGGTTGCCATATTAAAGGGTCACTATCCTAAAGAGTCACAATTCTAAGGGGTCACCATCATAAAGGGTCGCAATTCTAAGGGGTCACCATCCTAAGGAGCCACCATCCTAAGGGGTCTCCATCCTAAGGGGGTCACCATCCTAAGGGGGTCACCATCCTAAGGAGTCACAATTCTAAGGGTTTGTCATCTTAAGGAGCCACATTAATTAATTTTCATATAGTTAGGCTAAAACCTTGAATCAAGTTGATAATCTTCATTTCTTTATTGACTGACCTTCGACCTGACCTGATTGACTCCCGCCTTGACCCGCTTCTACGCCCTTAACTCATGAGACATAAAGGCAAGCATGGACTTAGCATGCTTCCCTGTTGGGCGCTGTAAACGCTTCTGCGCTTCACCTTACACAATGATGTAGGGGAGTGCCCAATAAAAAAAAATAAAAAAAAATCCTGATTGATAAGGGCGTCGACACGATAATCCAATGTCTCTTCCATTTCCTGTATATTTTGTATCATTTAGCCATAACAACAACAACAATAGTAACAATAATAATAATAATAATAATAATAATAATAATAGTAAGCAAATCGAGTGTAGAGGCAAGGTAAATGGAAGCTTGAAAGTCACAGATGAAACCGCTTGTGTGTGAAGCTGCAAGTTTTGGCGAGTGATAACAAACTATCACTAAACTTGTTCTGGTGTGTTTTCTTGTAACCGGTTTCAGGAATTTGTTTATCTCTCTCTCTCTCTCTCTCTCTCTCTCTCTCTCTCTCTCTCTCTCTCTCTCTCTCTCTCTCTCTCTTTCCATCTCTTGCCTCTCATCTCCTTTTCTCTTTCCTTCCCTTCTCTTTTTCCTCCTCATACCTCTCCTCTCCTTCTCTCTAACTATACTCATCTCTCTCTCTCTCTCTCTCTCTCTCTCTCTCTCTCTCTCTCTCTCTCTCTCTCACCCTACAGAGAGGCAATCATCTCCACCCTAGTATTCGTCTGCCTTAGCGGAAGTGATATTTTTTGCTCCCTAGACACTGTTTGTGTTTTTGTGGGGACCGAGTCACTGCCTTAAGCCTCCTCCTCCTCCTCCTTTCCCCCTTTCCCCCTTTCCCTCCACCCTTTTCCTCCTCTTCTCTCCCCCTTTCCTCATTTCCCCATCCCTTCATCCTCCTTTCTTCTCCTTCCACCCTCCTCCTACTCCCCTCTTTTCCCCTTTCTCTTAACCCTCTTTCTCCTATCCCCCCTTCATCTCTCCCATCCCTCCTTCCTCTCCATCGCTCCACCCTCTCCCTCATCCCTTTTCCTCCCTCCATCCTTTTCCTCTCCTCTCTCCTTTCTCTCTCCACCCTCCTGTATCTCCCTCCACCTCCTTCTTCTCCCTCCACCTTCCCTGCATTCCCATCCCTATCATTCCCCTTCACTTCTCCCCTCTTACTCCTCTCTCCACCTCTCTCCCTCTCTCGTCTTTAGTTGCAGTTGTTATTCTTTTTTTAGCTATTCCTTGTATTTCACGGTCTGTGGGTGTGGAGGGAATATGTTTGTGTGTGTGTGTGTGTGTGTGTGTGTGTGTGTGTGTGTAGTTGTGTAGGTGTGTGTGTGTGTGTGTGTGTGTGTTTGAGAGAGACAGAGAGACTCCTTGATTTTTTTGTCTTCTTTTTTTGTTTTTTTTTACTCTTTGCTGCGTATTATTTTCTCTTGGTCTAGCAAAGCCATTTCCCACTACGGTACAGGGTGGCCATTGTTTAGAAGACTATACAGGAAAATCTATATGACTGAGGTGGGGTGTGAGAGAGTGGGTTGGGGGGGGGGTTTAAAGGATCGTCGGGCCTCATAACCGAAGGAGAAACGTCTAAATTACTGGAACAACGTCTGGAGAAACTTGAGGTCCCACACCCCCAGAAAGCTTATAGATTCTCGCCAGGTAGCTTTTTTTTTTTTTTTTACAATTTGACTGAAAGAAAAAATCTGAAAAGAGAATGTTCAATTTTTTTCTTCAGGAGTTTTTAGAAAAAAGTAGTGGGAGGTGGTGGTGAGGAAGGGAGGGAGGGAGGTGGTGAGGAAGAGAGGAGGAAAGGTTGGAGGAAGGAAGGGAAGGAAGGAGAGGGAGGGAGAGAGGGAGGCTTGGAGGGAGGGGGGACGCTAGGAGGGAGGAGGGGGGGACGCTAGGAGGGAATAAGTAAGGGAAGGTAAGGAAGGTAGAAGGCTGAGAGGGAGGCTGGGAAGGAGGGAATGAGACAAGGAGACTGGGAGGTAAGGATCTCCGTCTTAGTGAGGTAAATCTTGTTGTTGTTTTAAAGGAGAAGTGCAATAGTTATGGGCAAGAATATGGGTGATAGTGTAATGACAGTGGCCAAGGAGAGTGAGGGTAGTTCAGTGAGAATATTTATGCGGAATCACCACACCACACCACCAGTATCACACCACACCACACCACACCACACCACCAGCACCACCACACCACCAGTATCACCACCACACCACCAGTATCACCACACACCACCTCATAACCACCCCCCCCACCACCACCACCCCACTACACCACTTCATAGCCACCTTTAATTTCCACCACTCTATCGCCACCACACCAACCCAAACCATCACCACACTACCACACCATAACTACTGCCCCCTCATAACCCCCTCACCACCATACCACACCAAACCACCACCACCACATCATCACCACCACACCATAACTAATACCCCCCTCACCACCACCCCTTCACCTCCCCCCCCCCGCTGCCATTATTGATGTATAGGAGTATTATTGTTCTGTTTGTGGTTTTTAGTTTAACAAATTTATTGACAAAGCTTGGAGTACAGTTTGCGTATTCTGAGTAATTCAGTCAGGTCTTGAAACTGAGGGTGGTATCACTTCTCACTGCCACGCAGGACAGAGGTTCATACACAAAGAAATGCATCATATTCATTAGCAGTATATATAGGTGAGAGTCATGTGGGTGATGTCACTGTTCGCTGCCATGCAAGACAGTGGTTCATATACATTGGACGTCATATTCTAATTGAAGACTAATCAGAGTGGGCTAGCAAATCTGGGATAAACAGCAAGAATGTCCTCAAGCACCCCCGATTCAATGTAGTAATTTCAAAGTTCATGATACAATGAGCCAGGTGGCCTGAAGTCTTTGACAGTGTCACTTTCAATAATATAGTGTTCAAGTGTATGCCTTAAAGGTTTATCACAAAGTTTACATGCTGAGTGTTACGGTATGGATACAGCGTTACTAACATGCCAGATGTGTCTGTATCCTAGCCTAATTCTGGCCACGACTACATCACATTGTCTGGTTCTGTCCTTATGTTGGCCATACCGGTTGTTCTCCTCACAAAATTTGCTATATTTACTAATGCTACAACTGTCAGGTCTCTCTGCATTTCTCAGTTCTTCTCGATCAGAGTTCATGATTCTGACTTGAATGTTTTTAAGTACAGCATTGGACAGGCCAAGGTTACGGTCAACATTTTCTTTCTTACATGCCTCATTGACCAGTCTATCAGCACGGTCATGATACCTAATTCCAACATGGGACGGAATCCACACAAATTCGATACGAGAGTTGTTCTCATTGGCAGTTATCACATTTCTTTTAATATCACGTACAACTTTAGACATAGAACCTGACGGGCTGTTCATTGATTTCAAAGCACTTTGAGAGTCACAGAATATCACCCCACCTCCATTTTCTTTAAGGTAGTCTGCGGCTAAGTAGATTCCAGTTAGTTCAGTTTGTGTTGTGCTGGCCCAGTTGTTCAGCCTTGCTTGTTTGACACTATCATCTCTTTTTCTTTATATATTACAAATTGCTCAGCCTGTTCTACCTGTGTTTGTCTGCACAGAACCATTAGTAAAAGCATAACATTCACTCGATTTAATACTCTCTATGTGTCTGTTAATAGTTTCTAGTGTGACACATCTCACCACATCGGTGTTTAACATTTGCTTACTACCAACAGGAGTGTAATTAATAGGAACTGATATGTCCAGCCAAGGAGGAATGGCATTAATAGGTTCGTCTGGGGTGATTGGGACATTCAGTTTCAAGAGATTTGCAACACTTTTATGAAGCCACGCCCCAAAGAGAGTCTTTTGTGGAAAAACTTTGACACAAATCATGGTATTAAGTAGAGCTATCCTCTCAGATAGGGAGGGCAGCCCGAGCTCTTTCCTGATGTTTACAATTCTGGTGGAATTGGGGCGTCCTACTGTAGAATGATGCGCATGGCTTCATTATGTACTACATCAAGACTATTGAGTTGTTCATGTGGAATAGTCACAAGATGGAGAGCATGATAGTCAACTACAAAACGAATGAAGTGAAGATAGAAAGTACGAGCATAGGTGATGTTAATTCCATAGCCCTTGCCAACAAGGGTTCTGAGGGGTTTAATGCGCTGCATTAGTTTGGCACGAAGGTTGCCGACAAAGTTTGCATCATTCACATTAATTCCAAGATATTTATAAGAGCTACACAGTTCCAAGGGCATGCTGTTAATGTTAAAGTCAAGAGGCAGAGGGTGAGCAGGACGAGGATTGAGGACCCTCGTCTTGTCAACAGATATTATGAGACTACATTCCACAGTCCTCCAAGCAAATACATCCAGCAAGGCTTGGAGCCTGAGCTTGATCTGTGTCATAATGCAGATATCATCAGCATAGCATATTACAGCCTCGTTTGGCTGTCTGTCCAACAGGTATGCCAGTGTTCTGTTTAGGGGAGTCTGTTTGTGGTGGAGTCTTATCACCTGTGTTATATTTACAGAGACTTGTAGACCTGAAGATTGGAGAGTCGTCAGGAGTCTAGGGTCTCTCTCTCTCTCTCTCTCTCTCTCTCTCTCTCGTTCGTGTTACATGTTTTGGAGACAGACAGACAGACAGACACAGTGAATGAGGGAAAATAAAAGAGATAGAGACTGTGTGACAGAGATAGACAGACAGAAGGACTGTATTGAAGAGACTATACGAGTATTTTAAACAGAAAACGGAGAGAGAGAGAGAGAGAGACAGAGAGAGAGACACAGAGAGTGTGTGTGTGTGTGAGACGTTGCATCACATTACGGTAGACTCCAAGTGTAACCATCTACTCTACACCATCGTCTCGCTCTCCATACTCGTGTGTCGTATCTTGGATCACTGAGTTACAAGAACCCCTTAAGCCAAGAGTTACGACGGAAAAAACCAACGTACGAATAGTTAAGAATCCGAGATCTTTTTTTTTTTTTTGTGCTTGATCGCAAGGAGGTGGGGGGTGTAGGAGTGGGTGTGTTTTTTTCGTCGTTGGAGCAGCGTTCGGCCAAGTGACACTTAAGTGGTACTTGGGAGGTACTTGTGCTCGGGCTACAGGTTCATATGAGTCTGTGTATGACAAAGCCGCTTGGTCTTCATTGTGGTGGTGGTGGTGATGGCTGTTAGAGGGAGGTGTAGGTACAGACAGACACACAGGCATTGGGTTAAATATCGACACACACACACACACACACACGAGAGAGAAAGACTAAAATGTTGATATCCATAACGTAACTCGAATTTGACAGATACAACGTTCACAAATGACATACAAAGTAATCGAAAATTCCCTGAGCACTTGTATAACCTGGATGTTAATCGATTTACGGATCGTATTCCGGGGTAATGGCGAGTTGTCCGGTCTTCTCGGACTATTCCTTGACACTGGGTCATGCAGCTCGTTAACTCAAGGTGTGGTTGTTGTGTTGGCGACAGCTTCTACGTCTTAAACAAATTCACGCCTAGGTGGCCCTTGGGCCGGCCCTTCTCGTTACACGAGGGGCAACTATTATATGTAATTAACACGATAGTTAAATAATAATAAATAATAATAAACGGTTTATTAATAGAGTTGCAGCCGGTATATTGGAGGTGCACAGGGACTTTTTGACCACCTTATATGTTTGCTGCTATAAGGTCACAAGCTTGAATAAGTTAACACCACCCGACGTACGAGCCTTCACCTAACTCGAGTGCAGTGGCTGTCTACAGGAGCGAGCGGCCCGAAATACACCTCGTGAAATGGTTTAATGGCAACCCCTTGATATAATTCCGGTTTGTAATCATAACAGGTTGATTGATGAGAGGTTCACCAAGTGTTTGGCTACAAGAGTGACGTGACGTACTGGTGAGCCAGGTGAGGGCCACGTAGGAGGAACGACGAGGGAGTTAACGGTTAACAAATTTATTGACAAAGCTTGTAGTACAGTTAGTCTATTCTGAGTAATTCAGTCAGGTCTTGACACTGAGGGTGGTATCACTTCTCACTGCCACGCAGGACAGAGGTTTGTACACAAATAAATAGATCATATTCATTAGCAGTATATATAGGTCAGAGTCATGTGGGTGATATCACTGTTCATTGCCATGCAGGACAGAGGTTTCACTTACATTAGGAGTCATATTCTATTTGAGGACTAATCAGTGTGGGCTGGCAAATTTGGGTTAAACAGCAAGAATGTCCTCAAGCAACCCTGATTCATTGTAATAATTACAAAGTGCATGATTCAATAAGCCAGGTGGCCTGGAGTCTTTGACAGTGTCACATCTATTTATATAGTGTTCAAGTGTATGCTTTAAAGGCTTATCACAAAGTATACATACTGAGTGTTCCGGTATAGGTACAGCGTTACTAACTTGCCAGATGTGTCTGTATCCTAGCCTAATTCTGGCCACGACTACATCACATTGTCTAGTTCTGTCCTTATGCTGGCCATACCGGTACCTCTTGTCACAAAATTTGTCATATTTACTAATGCTACAACTGTCAGGTCTCTCTGCATTTCTCAGTTATTCTAGATCAGAGTTCATGATTCTGACTTGAATGTTTTTAAGTACAACATTGGACAGACCAAGGTCACGGTCAACATTTTCTTTCTTACATGCCTCATTGACCAGTCTATCAGCACGGTCATGATACCTGATTCCAACATGGGACGGAATCCACACAAATTCAATACAAAAGTTGTTCTCCTTATCAGTTTATTACATTTCTTTTAATATCACAGACAACTTTAGACATAGAGCCTGACGGACTGTTAAATGATTTCAAAGCATTTTAAGAGTCACAGAATATCACCCCCCCCCCCTTTTCTGTAAGGTAGTCTGTAGCTAAGTAGATTCCAGTTTGTTCAGTTTGTGTTGTGCTGGCCCAGTTGTTCAGCCTATGCCTGTTTGACACTATCATCTTCTTTTCTCTATACATTACAAATGCACAACCTGTTCTTCCTGTGTTTGTTTGCATAGAACCATCAGTAAAAGCATAACATTCACTTGATTTAATACTCCCTATGTCACTGTTAATAGTTTCTGGTGTAATACATCTCACCACATCGGTGTTTAACATTTGCTTACTACCAACAGGAGTGTAATTAATAAGAACTGATATATCCAGCCAAGGAGGAATGGCATTAATGGGTTCGTTTGGGGTGATTGGGACATTCAGTTTCAAGAGATCTCCAACACTTTTATGAAGCCACGCCCCAAAGAGAGTCTTTTGTGGAAGGTTGGCGAGATAGTCGGGATTACTTAGATAGAACAACAACTCAGTTTGAGATGTAGTTCGGGAACCATTGTTCTTCAAAACTTTGACACAAAACATTTGTATTAAGTAGAGCTATCCTCTCAGATAGGGAGGGCAGCCCGAGCTCTTTCCTCATGTTTACAATTCTGGTTGATTTGGGGCGTCCTAGAATGATGCGGATGGCTTAATTTTATACAACGACAAGGCTTAGAGAGAATGTTTACAAGATGGAGAGCATGATAGTCAACTACAGATCGAATAAAGTGAAGATAGAAAGCACGAGTATAGGTGATGTTAACGTCATAGCTCTTACCAACAAGGGCTCTGAGAGGTTTGATGCACTACAATAGTTTGGCACGAAGGTTGCCGACGAAGTTTGCATCATTCACATTAATTCCAAGATATTTATAGGAACTACATAGTTTTAAGGGCATGCTATTAATGTTGAAGTCAAGAGGCGGAGGGTGAGCAGAACGAGGATTCAGGACCCTCGTCTTGTCAACAGATATTATGAGACCACATTCCACAGTCCTCCAAGCAAATACATCCAGCAAGGCTTGGAGCCTGGGCTTGGACCCTGGGCTTGGTCAGTGTCATAATGCCGATATCATTAGCATAACATATTACAGTCGGCGGAACTGGAAGGTCAGCAATAAGCTTGTGCATCAGTATATTAAAGAGCATAGGACTTAACACTCCTCCCTGAGGAGTGCCCAGCTCAAATGATCTCATTCTGGTACTTTTAACTCCCCTAAACAGAACACTGGCATACCTGTTGGACAGATAACCCTTTATCCATGTCAGGAGGCTACCTTGGATGCCAAAATTAGCTAGTTGCTCAAGTATGATGTCTCTATTAGCTACATCAAAGACTGATTTAAGGTCTATGAAGGCTGTTTGTGTCTTATCTTTTGAGTGAACAAGATATTCTGCAAAGCATGTCTGTGTGCTGTGCCCGGGCAAGTTTGTCTTTGACTTGAAATGTGAGGCGGTTGAGAACAACTCTTTCAAGGACTTTACACATACAGGATGTGAGTGAAATGGGCCTGAAGTTTGGAGAGTTAGCTTTAAGGATTGGTACTATGTATCCTTGAGTCCAAGTCTTTGGCATAATACCCTGTGTGAGGCTCATTTGATACAGGTCGAGCAGTGGGTGGTTAGGGACCCCATTCAACAATCTAAAGGTGCTATAGGTTATGCCATCCTCATCAGGGGAGGATGATTCACCTTTTATTAGTGCTGTTGTTAGTTCGTGGTGAGTTGTAGGGAACTGGTCAGTAAATTCGGTGAGGAACAAGCTATTTCAATATTGAACCCCTATCTATGTTTGTCGCTTTTAAGATATTGCTGTACATCAGGAGGCAGGGAAGTGATTCGAGAGGCATTGGATCATTGGTCTAGTAACATGCCATCATATTCTGCGTGGTTGTGATGAAGTTGGACTGGGGTGGGTGACTTGGTAATGGCTCTTATTTTGTTCCACACTTCTGCAAGAGTGGTTGTTCTATTAATCCCCTGTAAGAATTGTTCCCAATGGGTGTTTCTCACCTGACCTTTAAGTTCACGAAATACTCTGTTAGCTTTGAGGAATGCCAAGAGGTTATCACTAGTTTTATTTTGCTTATAAATGTTGGCAAGCTGTTCTACCTTCTCTCCTTCTTTGGTGAGGATGGGGTCATGTGTCCACAGAGGTGGTTTAGTGCTGCCCCCCTTCCTCCTTGACTTAACCCAGGTGGCAAAAAATATGTGGTAATGACATTTACAAGATCACAGCAAAATTCATTCACTGACCCAGGTGTATATCCAGCGTACCATCTGTGGATGTAGGCCTTGAAGTGCAGTTTAAGATTATCTGGGATGTTAATTCTGAGCTTAGGATGGGGTTCACACTTGACATCAGCAACAGTGTACTCAGTAAGTATTGCATAATGATCACTGACTAGGTGGTCTGAGATGACCTTAGCCTTGACATTACTGTCTACTAGGTTATACCCAATCACATAATCGAGTCTGCCTCCCATCAGATGTGTCACTTTGTCTGTATCGTATACAGTGATATTATGATTATTGATGTAATTCACGAACACCCTCCCATTAGAGTTACACTGGACATCACCGAGGACAGTGTGACGAGAGTTAAAGTCACCCATACACAGCATTGCATTGTTACCTGATGGCTTTGGTAACACGTCCGCTCGCAGTTCATTACACCGAACATAGATGTTATACAGCGAAAATTGACTGTTAGCTGTCGTTACTGTAAATTGTTGATAGTGAATACTTTCATCATTCTGGGGTTTGATCCATTTACAGACCCGACCATTCTTTACATAAGTGAACAGGCCACTTCCTGCTCCACTATTATATGCTGTAAACCCAGCTATCCTGGGCTCAGCTTTCTTTTAGGCGGTGGACGCGTAAGGTTCTTATAAACCAATTATATCAATGTTAAAAACTTTAACAAACCATTGTAGGTCATTAATTCTGCGGTTAACACTCCGAATGTTCCATGAAATGAACCTAAGCGTTCGTGTTACTCGTTCCACCTTGAATTGAGTAGAGAGAGTCGTGCGTTGGCTTCATAGATCAACCTGACCAATAAGTTAACCCTTTCAAATTCATCATCCCTGGATTTCTTGATAATGCGTCTCACGGCCCCTATTCCAGTAGGATTTTTATATACAGATTCCTTCATTAGTCCCGTGAGTTCCTCCTCTGAAAATATTGGAAGAAGTACATGGTTATGGACAGTTTTCAGAACTAGAGTTATTAAAGAGACCACACTAGCAGTCTGGGGCTCATTCTCCCCATTCATGCTTCATCACTATCGGTCTGGATACTCACCCTCAAGTCAGCCCTTGTATCCTGGGCCTCACCACCTTCACTCACTCTCACATCATTATGAGCCTCACTCATACTCCCATCATTATGAGCCTCACTCACACTCACATTTGCATGATTATGAGCCTCACTCACACTCCTATTAACATCATTATGAGACTCACTCAAACTCCCATCATTATGAGCCTCACTCACACTCATATTAACATCATTATGAGCCTCACTCACACTCCTATTAACATCAATATGAGCCTCACTCATACTCCCATCATTATGAGCCTCTCTCACACTCATATTAACATCATTATAAGCCTCACTCATACTCCCATCATTATGAGCCTCACTCACACTCCTATTAACATCAATATGAGCCTCACTCATACTCCCATCATTATGAGCCTCTCTCACACTCATATTAACATCATTATAAGCCTCACTCATACTCCCATCATTATGAGCCTCACTCACACTCCTATTAACATCATTATGAGCCTCACTCACACTCCTATTAACATCATTATGAGCCTCACTCATACTCCCATCATTATGAGCCTCACTCGCACTCCTATTAACATCATTATGAGCCTCACTCATACTCCCACCATTATGAGCCTCACTCACACTCCTATTAACATCATTATGAGCCTCACTCATACTCCCATCATTATGAGCCTCACTCACACTCCTATTAACATCATTATGAGCCTCACTCACACTCATATTAACATCATTATGAGCCTCACTCATACTCCCATCATTATGAGCCTCACTCACACTCATATTAACATCATTATGAGCCTCACTCATACTACTATCATTATGGACCTCACTCCTATTAACATCATAATGAGTCTCACTCATACTACTATCATTATGGACCTAACTCCTATTAACATCATTATGAGCCTCACTCATATTAACATCAGGCAGGTTTTCTACATCATGAGAGGAGGCACCAGCTGCTGCAGAAGCTCCACTGACACTATCACTGCCATTGTTCACTGGTGCACTTATTTGGCAGGCTTTAACCTGCCCTGCGTTGGCTAACGAAGGAAACTCACTGTGGCTGCTGACTTCAGGCGGTGGAGGCGAACCGGCAGCGTTGGCGTTGTCATAACTGAGTGTGACCTCCGTTGTGGGTAGAGGCGACCTCCCAGGACAGCCAGGGTGCCAGACCGTCACACCATACTTCCCACACCTGGCACACCGCCTCCCAAGTGGGGGAGGCTGCTCTCCTCCCTCTCGAGAGGCAGGTTCCTTGATGGGGCAACTCTTCGTGCTATGCATTCCTGCGCAGATCCCGCAGGTGGCTGGCTTGTGACAGTATATTGCCACATGATTAACCCCGAAGCAGTTGTAGCACACCACAGGGGGAGGAGTCCACCGGCTGATGTTACTAGAGGGAGGTAGGAAGAACCACGTCAGGAGAGGGAGGGAGGGAGGGAGGGAGGGAGAACCGATTTAGCAGAAGCAGACAGGAGGGAAGGAAGGAAAGAGCGGCAGACAGACAGGCAAGAAGGAGGGGAGGCAGGAAGAAGGGGAAGGAGGTGGGAGGGAGAGGCAGGCAGGCAGGTAAGCAAGAGGGAGGGAGAATTGTGTTAGGAGAGGCAGACAAGAGGCAGAAAGGAAGGAGGGCTTCTGGAGGAGGACTCTTGAGAATGGATGATGAAGCTCTCTGAATTATGCTGCAAGAGTTGGCTTTTCTGCGTGTGTGTGTGTGTGTTTGTGTTTGTGTGTGTGTGCGCGCGCGCGCGTGTGTGTGTGTGTGTGTGTGTGTGTGTGTGTGTGTGTGTGTGTGTGTGTGTGTGTGTGTGTGTGTGTGTGTGTGTGTGTGTGTGTGTGTGTGTGTGTGTGTGTGTGTGTGTGTGTGTGCGCGACCTACCACCATGGTGAGTAGGCCAGCTGGTTCAGGTTAACGGGTACGCCCCTTGATCCACGCCCACAGGCCAGCTCATAGAGGATTAATCCTAAAACATATCCTTCTCACCTCCCCTCCCTTCCTCCTGCTGTCTTCCTCTCCCTTGTCCCCCTCCCATCCCCTCCCTTCTCCCCTCCACACCTCTCCCTGATCTGGTTATATATTCGTTTCTTGTGTTATGTTTTCACCCCCACCCCCGTCCATCTGCGTCAATACCTTGTTTTGTTTTTTACTCGTGAGATTAGAGTAACATATCGTCGGACCTACTTGACACGACTCGTACAGTAGGTGGACGATGTTAGAGGACCTGATCCACCTGATAGCAAGAGGTGGCAAGACATGGCAAGAGACGGCACGAGTTAACAATAAATGAGAATAATAGACAGCACAAGATGGCACATATGAATAGATAGTAACAACCCAATGGATCACGAGTCAGTCCTATGGATCACGAGTCAGTCCTATGGATCACAGTCAGTCCTATGGATCACGAGTCAGTCCTATCGATCAAGAGTCAGCCCTATGGATCACGAGTCAGTCCTATGGATCAAGAGTCAACCCTATGGATCACGAGTCAGCCCTATGGATCACGAGTCAACCCTATGGATCACGAGTCAGTCCTGGATCAAGAGTCAACCCTATGGATCGAGTCAGTCCTATGGATCACGAGTCAGTCCTATGGATCACGAGTCAGTCCTATGGATCACGAGTCAGCCCTATGGATCACGAGAGTCCTATGGATCACGAGTCAGCCCTATGGATCACGAGTCAGCCCTATGGATCACGAGTCAGCCCTATGGATCACGAGTCAGCCCTATGGATCACGAGTCAGCCCTATGGATCACGAGTCAGTCCTATGGATCACTAGTCAGCCTTATGGATCACGAGTCAGCCCTATGGATCGAGTCAGCCTATGGATCCCGAGTCAGCCCTATGGATCACAGAGTCAGCCCTATGGATCACGAGTCAGCCCTATGGATCACGAGTCAGCCCTATGGATCACGAGTCAGCCCTATGGATCACAAGTCAGCCGGATCACTAGTCAGCCTTATGGATCACGAGTCAGTCCTATGGATCACGAGTCAGTCCTATGGATCACGAGTCAGCCCTATGATCACGAGTCAGCCCTATGGATCACGAGTCAGCCCTATGGATCACGAGTCAGCCCTATGGATCACGAGTCAGCCCTATGGATCACAAGTCAGCCCTATGATCACTAGTCAGCCTTATGGATCACGAGTCAGTCCTATGGATCACGAGTCGTCCTATGGATCACGAGTCAGCCCTATGGATCACTAGTCAGCCTTATGGATCACGAGTCAGTCCTATGGATCACGAGTCAGTCCTATGGATCACGAGTCAGTCCTATGGATCACGAGTCAGCCCTATGGATCACGAGTCAGTCCTATGGATCAAGAGTCAACCCTATGGATCACGAGTCAGCCCTATGGATCACGAGTCAGTCCTATGGATCACTAGTCAGCCCTATGGATCACTAGTCAGCCTTATGGATCACGACTAGCCTTATGGATCACGAGTCGTCCTATGGATCACGAGTCAGTCCTATGGATCACGACTCAGCCTTATGGATCACGAGTCAGTCCTATGGATCACGAGTCAGTCCCATGGATCACGAGTCGTCCGGCGGATCACGAGTCAGCCCTATGGATCACGAGTCAGCCCTATGGATCACGAGTCAGTCCTATGGATCACTAGTCAGCCCTATGAATCACGAGTCAGCCCTATGGATCAAGAGTCAGTCCTATGGATCACGAGTCAACCCTATGGATCACGAGTCAGCCCTATGGATCACGAGTCAGTCCTATGGATCAAGAGTCAACCCTATGGATCAAGAGTCACCCCGATGGATCACGAGTCAGTTTTAGCTGGTGCAACCCCGGCTATGTGAGAACTGGCTTGCAAGCTAAGCTCTTATAAAGTCAACTCTTATGCATTTGTTCTATTTTTCACTCTCTGGCTCTGAGCTGCCGCGGAAAGGTTAGGGAGGAAAAAATACTAGTAAGAGAGGTGGATGAAGGAGAGAGAAAAAAAGAGATGGTAAAGGTGGGGAGTGAGGAAGAGAGTGAGAGACTGTGTGTGTGTGTGTGTGTACGGGAGGAGAGAGGAGAAGGTGAGAGGGAGAAGTGAATAGGGTGGGAGATGTTGTGAGGCGTAGGGAGAGAAGTAGAGATGTGGAAAGAGAGATAGACCGTGAGGAGAGAGAGAGAGAAGAGAGAAAGTGAGAGAGAAAGTCTGAAAAAAGACTAACATATTTAGCCTACTAGCCGTAATCCTTTAATAATCTCTCTCTCTCCCTCTCTTCTTTCTCCTTCCCCCTCGTCCTCCTCCCTCTCCTTCTTCCTCCTCCCTCTCCCTCTTTCTCCTCCCTCCCCCTCCCTCCTCCTCGTCCTCCTCCCTCCTCCTCCTCCTCCTCCTCCCTCCCTCCTCCCTCTTCCCTCCTCTTCCCTCTTCCTCCTCCCCCTCTCCGTCTTCCTCCTCCTTTTCGTCTTTTCACACACATTGGTTGACACACACACACACACACACACACACGCACGCACACACACACACACACACACACACAAGAGAGTCATTTTAGAAGGGAAAATCAGAAACACGTTTACCTGCGTTTCTAATAATTTTCATCGACAAAAAAACTTACATAAGACTTTGACAAGGAGATCAAAGCCTGCCGCCAGTATAGGCTTCTCCCACCTGTTAAGACGTCTCCCCGAGGTAATGAATATTAGATTATAAAAATAGCAAGCAGGCGAGGGTCGGGTCTGTTCATCACATTGAGAGAGAGAGAGAGAGAGAGAGAGAGAGAGAGAGAGAGAGAGAGTGTTAAGGTGCTTTCATAGGGCACTTGTTGATTATTCAGGGTGACCTATTATTGTACACATTAGATCAGGTCAAACAAGGTCACGACACATTAAGTCAGGTCATGAAGGAATTACAACCCGGAGATTTTCATGTATTTAGGAAGATAGCAAGAATTAATATAAGCCATGTTCCTGTCTTTATGGCTCATGGCTGATACATCGTGTTTGTAAGTTGAATAAGACATCTGAGGAATTTATCTCTGTTTATGGCTCCAATTTATGGTATGTGTTGAAACAAGTAAACATAAATGATATTAATATTGACGACTCATGATTAGGGTCTGAGTGAGAATAAATATTTAACGGGATATATGAATAATAGATGTGTGTGGGGGGTGTGGTGGGTGTGGGCTTGCTGGTTGGGGTGGGTGTGTGGGTGGGTGGGTGGGTGGTGGGTGGGTGTGGGTGGGTGGTGGGGTTATTTGAACATTCATTGGTTAAGGATGAAGTTAAATTCGGTTAGATTCGGTTGCGAAGATTGGATTCGGTTATTTTAGAATGCATTTAGTTAGATATGAATGTGACTAGATTTATCTTAGGTTAACTTAGTTTAGGTTAAGGTTAGGTTAGGTTAGTCTAAAGATAGGGTCATATGAAGATATGGGTAGGTTAAAGTTACGTTAATGTCTGGTTAAAGTTACGTTACGTTTGGTTAAATTAGTTAACATTTGAATACTTTATGTAACAGATGAAAAAGAAATGAGATATTCTGGCATGTTTGACTCCTCTCCCCTCCCCTCCACCTTCCCTCCCCCCTCCACTCTTCCCCTCCCCTCCCTCCTCCACTCTTCCCCTCCATCCTTTACCTTCCCTCCCCAACAGTCAACACCTCCTCCATTCCTCCCTCCACCTCTTCTCCCTCCATTCCTCCCCACCTCTCCTCCCCCTCCACCTCTTCCTCCATCCTCCTCCCTCCCTCCACCCTTCCCCCTCCTCCTCCTCCCTCTCCACCTCTTCCTCCTCCTCCTCCACCTCTTCCTTCCCTCCTCCACCTCTCCTCCTCCACTCCTTCCTCTTCCTCCACTTTCCCTCCTCCACCTCCAATTCTCCCTCCACCTCTTCCTCCACCCTTCCCCTCCACTTCACCCTTCCCCTCCCCAACAGTCAACACCTCCCCTCTCCCCTCTGAAAATACTTGCTCTTGTGCTTCCCCTCAGTCAATACCGGCAGTCATCACATGAGCTCTCTGAGGGGTGAGGGGTGTTAGGTCAGGGATGAGGCGGAGCTACTGAGGGTGAGGGGGAGTGAGGAGTGTCAGGTCATGGGTGAAGGGGTATCAGGTCATGAGTAAGGGGAAGCGAGTGGTGTCAGGTCATGAATAAGGGGAAGTGAGGTCAGGTCATGAGTGGGAGGAAGTGAGGGTGTCAGGTCATGAATGGGGGAATTGAGGAGTGTCAGGTCATGAGTGAGAGGAAGTGAAGGGTGTCAGGTCATCAATAAGGGGAAATGAGGGTGTCAGGTCATGAGTGAGAGGAAGTGAAGGGTGTCAGGTCATGAGTGAGAGGAAGTGAAGGGTGTCAGGTCATCAATAAGGGGAAATGAGGGTGTCAGGTCATGAGTGAGAGGAAGTGAAGGGTGTCAGTCAGCGAGGAGAGGAAGTGAAGGGTGTCAGGTCATGAGGAGAGGAAGTGAAGGTGTCAGTCATGAGTGAGAGAAGTGAAGGGTGTCAGGTCATGAGTGAGGGGAATTGAGGATGTCAGGTAATGAGTGAAAAGTATCAGGTCATCAATAAGGGGAAGTGAGGGTGTCAGGTCATGAGTGAGAGGAAGTGAAGGGTGTCAGGTCATGAGTGAGGGGCTAAAGGGGAGGAGTGGGGAAGCAGGGAAGGGATGAGGGTGTCAGATAAGGTTGTGAGGGGAGAATGATGTAGATGTTGCATGAGGGGACATATAGGTGAGGGCAGGCACTCGAGGTAAAGGGGTGAGGGGAGCCAGGAAAAAAAGGGGAGGGGGGAGGTAACACCGGTGGGGGAGGATATAGGTACAAATTACCTCAATATTTTTATAGAACGTTACAGTGTTTTTGCTAATATACGCCAGTACAGCTGTTACAAGTTAGCAGACTCCCCCTATTGGCTGGGAGTCACAAGTGGGCACGTGTGTTTGTTTACCTTGCCCCGGGCTGGCCACACCTGGCGCCTGCTGGTAGAGGGGCTGAGGGCTAATCTTGCCTGGCATAAAGTACTTGTTGTGGATTTTATTGGCTTGTTTTACACCTTTTTCTTTTATTTATAAACAAAAAATTCTTGACATGACCTGACCAGACCAGACCAGACCTGTTAACTGACCAGACCTGTTAACTGACCAGACCTGACCAGACCTGATAACTGACCCGATATCCAAGAGAAGGTCAAGATAAATATTAAGATATCTGTCTGTTCTGTAGTCCTCTCTGTTGTTTCCGGGTCCATAGGTCAAGGTTACCAGGAAAGGGTGCCCAATTAACTAGCCCCTGCGCTGTGTGGGCCAAATCGGAATCTGGCTCGAATATGATAGTCTTAGATATATATTTGATGGGCGTGTGAGAGGCGTCTCGGTATACTTGATGGGCGTGTGACGGGCGTCTAGGTGTACTTGATGGGCGTGTGATGGGCGTCTAGTTGTACTTGATGGGCGTGTGATGGGCGTCTAAGTGTACTTGATGGGCGTGTGATGGGCGTCTAGTTGTACTTGATGGGCGGCCTTTAATTCACTCACTCACTCGCTCTCTCTGAACGACACATTATCTCGGAAGTGTCAAGAGGCAGTGGCTAGGAAGTACGCAAGACACTGGTGAGGTGAGAGAGTAGGACGAAAGTGAGGGAGAGAGGTGATGGAGGAGGGAGGGAGAGAGGTGATGGAGGAGGGAGGGAGGGAGAAAGGTAAAATGGATGAAGGCAAGGAGGAATTCTCTCTCTCTCTCTCTCTCTCTCTCTCTCTCTTCCAATAAAAATCATTATTTAGTAAGAATACAGACAAGAGAGAGAGAGAGAGAGAAAATAACATACAACTAGAGATATAGAAGGCTGTGAAAGTTAAGCTACTTTCACGCTATGTTGGGAGAAAAAGTAAAAAAAAAGTAAGAGGGGAAAAGATTGAGGGGATAAAAGAGAGAAGAAGACCGAGAGGGGAGAAAGGAAAGTATGATTGTTAGAACGAGAGAGTGAAGGAAAAAAAAGAGTTAGGAAAAGAGAGGGAAGGAGAGGGAAAACCGTGCGAGTGAGAATAGTGGGGAGAAAAAGGGGTAAACTATGTTGCGGAGGGTGATAGAGAAGGGAGAATAGGGGGAGTAGGGGGAGAAGACATGTTGTAGGTGAGGGGAGAGAGTAAAGAGTATTTACCTGAGGGGAAATTAAGATGAATGGTGGAGGTCAGGTGAGGGAATTTGAGGCAGTGAGGCGAGGAAGGGGCAGCGGGGGCAAGGAGGCAAGGTTGAGGGGAATGGGGGGGAAAGGCACTGGTGGAGGAGGGAATGAGAGAAAAATGACATAGGGAAGAGAAAGCAATGGGTGAGGGGAGAGGGGGTGGGGCTAAAGAACAAAGGAGAGGAGAAAGGGAGGTGAGAGAGAGATAGAGATGATTATGTAAATAAGGGAGGAGGTAAATAAAGGTTAATAGAAATGCCGGTGGAGGTGCAGAGGTAGGGTAAGGATGCAGAGGTAGGGGTGTGGCGGTGGTAGGGTGTGGTGATGCAAAGGTGGGGGTGGCAGGAGTAGGTGTATGATGCAGTGGTAGGGGTGGCAGGCGTGGTGTGGCAGGCAGAGGGGTGGCATGACAGGGCGGGATGCAGAGGTAGGGGGTGTGGAGGAGGTGGGGGTGTGCATAGTAGAGAGGGGTGCATGATGCAGAGGTGGGGGCATGGCAGTGTATGGCAGAGGTAGGTGCATGGTAGAGGTAGGGGTGTGGTGGTGCAGGGGGCAGGGGTAGGGGAGGGTAGAGGTAGGTGAGGTGGGGTATGGTAAAGTAGGTGGCAGGGGTATAGTGCAGAGGGGGTGTATGGGTAGAGGTGGTATGTCATCAAAGGTAGAGGTGGGAGAAATAGGGGGCAAAGAGGGGACAGAGGTAAAATTGTCTGTGGTAGTAGAGGTAGGGGTGTGGTTCAGGTAGGCATAGTGAGGTATGGCGCAGAGGTGTAACTGCATGGCAGAGGTAGAGAGTAGGGGTGGGTGGCAGTATGAGGTGGTATGGCAGAGGTGTATGATGCAGAGGTGTAATCAGGCATGAGGTGGTGTGTATGGTGCAGAGGTGGGGTGTATGATGCAGAGGTGGTGTAGGTGGTGTGTATGGTGCAGAGGTGGGGTGTATGATGCAGAGGTGGTGTGTAACTGTGTATGGTGCAGAGGTGGTGTGTATAGTGCAGGGGTGGGGTGTATGGTGCAGGGAGGTGTGGCGAGTGTTGTAGCGCAGCAGGTGGCGGCGCTGGTCGGGGTGAGTCACCGGGTAGGCCGCACTGCACCTTTATTATGAAACTACCTACCTGTAGGAGGGGGGAGATATGAGGGAAATACTGACGAGAGAGAATAATGATAATAATAGTAATAATAATAGTAATAATAATAATAATAGTAATAATAATAATAAATTAACACCGTAATGCAAAAGCAGTACTCAAATACCATTTAATAAACTGTTTGCCTGCCTACCTGTCTATCTTGTTGCCTGCAATCAAAATTTATGTGTCTGTCATTAAAAGAAGGTAATTAACTTCTCATAATTTTCGACGGAATTTTACGGAAGTTGTAAGACACACGTACATGTACACAGACAAAGCACATTTACATAGCATACACACGAGGAATGACGGGGCCCGGTGGGTTGAGGAAGGCAATCATGTCTCAATTATGTAATGTGCAAAAAATGAAGTTAAAAACTATGTTTATTATAAAAACATTTATCCTTTATAAAACGTTTGTGTTAGAAGATTCAACGTTCATGAGGGTGTTCAAAGTGTCAGGAGTTTGTTTTATTTATGTGATGGAATTTGTTTGCATTTTGTCGTGGACAGCAGCTACTTTATTGTGCACCCCATACTCGTCCTGTGAGCGGTAGCACAAAAAGAATTACCGAGTTGAGTCACAAAGTGTGTTTATCGGACCCCAGTGGTCAGACAATGTGATATTGAGTGTTACAGAGTGTTACCAACCTGATCCTGGTCCGTGATTCTTGGTGTCACCCGCTCACCACTGAGGATGTCACCAACCCAACACACCAGCCCAACAGAGCAAGGCGGCGGCACCAGTCCGTCAGGCCACCGTGAGGTGATCTCGGAAATGGGTTTTAGAAGTTGTTTTTATGTTTCCTGAACCTTTATACAGATAATTCACCTGTTATTATTTTATGATGATGTATAGGTGAGATTAAAGGTGACATATAGTGTAGTGTGAGTGAGGATAAGACACTATATCAAGTATTGACAGTATAACTTAATTTTCCCGATAATATACGAGTAAGTTATAAACTATTAATGTCAACTGTGACAGCTCTTGTGTAAAACTCGACAGTAAATGTTTTAATGGCAGCACTGAAGCAACAATTTCTGGTACGTTATTTTCACCACATTATCATCCATAAAACCACTAAAATAAAGTTATAAATTGGTAACATAACGCAAAATGTTCCAATATTTTTTGTTGTGATAACTGAAAACTATTTCCATTTCGAACATTAGTTGTTAACATTTGGTACGATAAATTAGCTTTCAAACGCATTTTAATACACTCTATAGCTCTCTTAATGTAAACAATAGAAATGACGTCGGGGTGATGTTAAGGCGAGGTGATGTGACGTAAGAAGGGGACAGGGAGGTCTCTGTGGGCGCTGGACGGAGGATAAGGGACAGCTGCACCGCCATACTGTTGTTTTAAGTAAGAAATACTTAATATCTGAATTCTGATACTTTACTTTAGGTTGAAGAGTCATTGAGATAATTAATAAAACATTATTGCATCCTGTCTGCTATAGTATGTGGGCATAAGTCACGCTCTCCATGTCAACTTTGGGCCAAACCTGCAGAGCCATATATTGTGTAATGACCAGAGATGATGCTTCTCCCGTCAAGTAAGTGATATTTGATAAACAGGAAGTAATCTCGGCGATTGGACAGAGATGCGGTTGTCCAGACTATTGACTTTGTCTCAGAATTCGAGGCATCGCGCCACCCCCACAACACTTGGCCCACACTACACCCTATAGTATAGAGCCTAGCAATATACTAACGTCTCTTGCACTTCACTTGACGATAAATAAATTGGTATATTTATATTGTCACTTATTGTGTAAACAGCTATATCAGGCTTACATTGTTCACTGCAGGACAGGTATTATTCACTCCACGTTAGATGACTGAAAAGCGTCCATATTACATTAATTAATATATGTAAACGTTGCCGGACCAGGTAATGAGTCAAATTATATCATTGTAGTCCCAGGCTGCTGTGTGCACCTCACGTCTCACAGAGTAACTTAGAGGCTTCGGATTCACGAGTCGATACTCTCAGGGTTCACACCACACGGAGAGAGTTGATTGATAACGCTGAGTGTATTAGTCGGAATGTCCCCAACTGTACCTGTAATTACTACCACCGCAGTACCATTACCTGTACATGACCCCATAAACATGATTCACACTTTTGTCTTGTACTTGACCCACAACTTATTTGTATTTTATAATGAGTAAATGAACCTTAACTTACCTTTGGTTTGGTAAGGTAAGGTTAGTAACCAAACCATACATATATGTAGATTAGTTTTTATTCTGTTCAATGAATTAGGTTACACTTCACATATTTCTTCATAAATATGTATGTATGTATGTATGTATGTATGTATGTATGTATGTATGTAAATAATAATAATAATAATAATAATAAACGGTTTATTAATAGAGTTGCAGCCGGTGGCTGAAAATATACAGACTTACATTTGATTTAGACATAATGATATAATATGCATTGAATACATTTACAGGGCTGTACAGTACATAAATCAGGAGTTGTTTATTATTTTAACAATAGATGGGATGGTGCTGTTCTTATATCTATCGGTGCGGGCTCTTATGGGCTGAATTTTGTTGTAGTGGCGGACTGCGCGAATTGGGTGGGGGGCTGCAGGTGGCAGGAGGTCTCGATGACGAGGGTGGTGCAGTAGTCCACGGCCAAACCTTTCCAGTGCTTGGTGGTGGAGGTCACTGAGGGATGGCATTTCCAGGATGTATGTATGTTTATGGTAAAATCCCAGACTCCTTATCTTGCTCATGTCACACTAACCTCATCGGAAAGGTTCTTGCATAGGGGACTGTTAGTTGACGAGAACACAGTGACCACCAGCCTTCTCGTCTCCCCTAACCTTTCTGTTGATAATAGCTCCTGTTGACGAATATTGTGGGTAAGGGGGGGGGAAGTGAAGCCATATTAGACTGTTCCCTTCGTCTGTCCGTCAGAGGGTCATTAGCTTTTGGAAGACGATATGCGGTGAAATTTGGTAGAATTGATATTTATGAAGCTAAGATTATTATGCATATCATTATCTTTTATGAGTTACGTGAATATATTGTTTCAGGAAATTCTCTGTTGTAATGGAGGAATTTGTCCAGTTCTGGTAGTTTATATTTTAGTGTAAACAAATAAGCAAACACAGAGAAGTCAACATGTTGTATTGTTTACCGTACACATGTCTTCATGATTGTTCTTTACCAATTATAAGCCCAGACATCAGACAAATGTGTGTGTGTTTTGGTGATTCTTTATGAGCCATTAGTTGATTTGCGTTTTGTCTGCCACTAACACCACGTCTGCCACTAACACCACGTCTGCCACTAACACCACATCTGCCACTAACACCACGTCTGCCACTAACACCACGTCTTGCCACCTAACACCACTAACACCACATCTGCCACTAACACCACGTCTGCCACTAACACCACGTCTGCCACTAACACCACATCTGCCACTAACACCACGTCTACCACTAACACCACGTCTGCCACTACCAACACCACGTCTGCCACGTCCGCCACTAACACCACACTAACACCACGTCTGCCACTAACACCACATCTGCCACCAACACCGTCTACCACTAACACCACACTGTCTGCTACACCACACATCTGCCACTAACACCACGTCTGCCACTAAACACCACGTCTGCCACTAACACCCTGCCACTAACACCACGGCCACTAACCCAACACCACGTCTGCCACTAACACCACGTCTGCCACTAACACCAAACACCACTAACACCACTCTGCCACCCACTAACACCACCAACACCACATCTGCCACTAACACACCAACACCACGTCTGCCACTAACACCACATCTGCCACTACACCAACACACATCTGCCACTCACCAACCACCACCACGTCTGCCACTAACACCACGTCACCACTAACACCACATCGCCTAACACCACGTCTGCCACTAACACCCACATCTGCCACTAACACCACGTCTGCCACTAACACCACGTCTGCCACCAACACCACGTTCTGCCACTACTAACACCACGTCTGCCACTAACACCTACACGTCTACCTAACACCACGTCTCACCACTAACACCACGTCTGCCACAACACCACGTCTACCAACACCCGTCTGCCACTAACACCACGTCTGCCACTAACACCACGTCTAACGTCTACCACCTAACACCACGTCTGCCTAACACCCACTAACACCACATCTGTCACCACCTAACACCATCTGCCACTAACACCACATCTGCCACTAACACCACGTCTACCACTAACACCACGTCTGCCACTAACACCACGTCTGCCCTAACACCACATCTGCCACTAACACCACATCTGCCACCACCTAACACCACGTCTGCCACTAACACCACGTCTGCCACTAACACCACATCTGCCACTAACACCACGTCTGCCACTAACACCACGTCTTCCATAACACCACGTCTGCCTAACCACCACCACGTCTAACACCACGTCTGCCACTAACACCACGTCTGCCACTAACACCACGTCTGCCACTAACATCACATCTGCCACTAACACACGTCTGCCACTAACACCACATCTGCCACTAACACCACGTCTGCCACTAACACCACGTCTTCCACTAACACCACGTCTGCCACTAACACCACGTCTACCACTAACACCATCTGCCACTAACACCACGTCTGCACACACCACGTCTGCCACTAACATCACATCTGCCACTGGCACGTTGCCTGAAACAGAAGAATAGTTTTTAAATTGTTTCCTGAAAGTAAGTTGTAAAAAGGGTAAATTTATTCACACCACACACACACACACACACACACACACACACACACACACACACATTATTGGCATATATTAATTATTAATTTCCTAAAAAAAAATCAGCCACCGATATTTCTTCTTAATGAAATATGTTTGAAATTAATATAATATCGTTCACGCTGGGACCACGGGGCACGTTGGGGGGTTCCGGGGTGGGGATAACAGGCTCCGGGCTTCTGGGTGGGATGATGTGGATTCAGGGCAGGGGTGGGGGACTGAGCGCGGTGATGGAGAGTCAGGGTGGGGGTGAGGTTCAGGGCGTGTTGGGGACTCAGAGGCAGGGTGGGGGGTATCAGGGCGTGGTTAGGGGGCTCTCTGGAGATAATGCGTAGTGCTCCGTAGTCTTTAACTCTAGTGTAATAATTTTCCTTTTGCTTCACCCTGTATATAATATTCTGGGGGAAATGTTCACAGATGGATACGTGTTTAATCTTTAGTGATGGATGGATAGATATATAGATAGATAGATAGAGAATGAAGATGTGAATAGATAGGTAAGGAGATGGTAGATAGATAGATAGTTGAAGAGATATATGAGTAAATAATGGTAGATAGTGAATTGGATAGATAGATAATGAGGGTGTAAATAGATAACAAGAAATTTGATGGTTCATTAGGGTTTCATAAGGGTTCATTTTGGGTTCATTAGAGGTTTGTTTAGGTTCATAAAGGTTCATTAGAGGTTCATTTTGGTTTCACTAGGGCTCATTTGATGTTTATTTAGGTTCTTACGGGTTTCACTGGGGTTCACATTTGGGTATCATTTGGGTTCATAAGGGTTCAGGTTCATTTAGTAAGGTTCATGATGGTTTTACTAGTGTTCATTTGGGTTTCACGGAGGTTCATTTAGTTTCATTTGGGTTCATAAGGGTTCACTTGTGTTCATTAGAGGTTCATTTAGTTTCATATGGGTTCATTAGAGGTTCATCTAGTCTCATATGGGTTCATTAGAGGTTCATTTAGTTTCATATGGGTTCATTTGAGGTTCATAAGGGCTCATTAGGGTTCACTGACGCTCATTAGAGTTTCATAAAGGTTCACTAGGGTTCAATGGGGTTCATTAGAGGTTCATTAGAGGTTCATATAGATTCACTAGGGTTCAATGAGGTTCATTAGAGGTTCATTAGAGGTTCATATAGATTCACTAGGGTGCACTGGGCATCACAGGGAATCACTAAAAGACGTGAAAGAGTTTGAGTAAATAGAAGAACGACTTTTAATTCACCATGAAAGAGTCGTTCAAGAGTGAAGAGGCACACACCATTGTTCTGTTGTTTTCCTTCTTCTTCCACTTCCTCTCCCTCTTCTCCTCCTTCTTCCCTCTTCCCTTCCCATTCCTCTCCTCCACCTCCTCCTTATTATAGCTTACCCTTTCCCACTCCCTTTCCCTCTCTTTTCCATTATCTCATTCCTTCCCCACCACCCCTCTCCTCTTCTTTTCCTTATCATACCTCTTCCCTTATCATCCTCTTGCTCCTCCTCTTTCTTCCATTTGAACCCTCTTTTCCTCCCATATCCTCGACCTTCTTCCCTTCCCACTTCTCTCACACCCACTTCTCTCACCTAACCCTCCCCTCCCCTCTCCAGCCCTCTCCCTCCTTCGGCTCAGACACACAGGATGATTCAACCTTCTCTGGCTTACAGTCTCCTTTGAAGACGAGAAAACAGCCGTGGAGAGAGAGAGAGAGAGAGAGAGAGAGAGAGAGAGAAAGGAGAGAATAAGTGGGGGAAGAGGAGAATGAATGAGGTGGGGAAGAGGGAGAACAAAATGGAGAAGATAGATGGGGAATGAATGGGAGAGATAAAATGGAAGAAATTGAGAGAAAAAAAGAGAGAGAGAGAGAGAGAGAGAGAGAGAGAGAGAGAGAGATTTCAAGCTTTGGTGGTGGTGTGTGTTGTCGGATTAACCAAGGTGTGGGGTGACTAGAACAGGGTGTAGGGTGACTAGAACAGGGTGTGGGGTGACTAGAACAAGGTGTAGGGTGACTAGAACAAGGTGTAGGGTGACTAGAATAGGTGTAGGGTGACTAGAACAGAAGAGTGAAATGCTAGAACAAGGTGTAGGGTGACAAGAACAAGGTGTAGGGTGACTAGAACAAGGTGTGGGGTGACTAGAACAGGGTGTAGGGTGACCTAGAACAAGGTGTGGGTGACTAGAACAAGGTGTGAAGTGACCTAGAACAGGGTGTAGGGTGACTAGAACAAGGTGTAGGGTGACTAGAACAGGTGTAGGGTGACTAGAACAAGGGTGTAGGGTGACTAGAACAGGGTGTAGGGGTGACTAGAAACCAGGGGAGACTAGAACAGGGTGTGGGTGACTAGAACAAGGTGTAGGGTGACTGCAGCAAGGTGTGGGAGACTAGAACAAAGTGTAGGGTGACTAGAACAGGGTGTAGGGTGACTAGAACAGGGTGTGGGAGTGAATGAACAAGGTGTAGGATGACTAGAACAGGGTGTAGGATGAATAGAACAAGGTGTAGGGTGACTAGAACAAGGTGTAGGGTGACTAGAACAGGGTGTAGGATGACTAGAACAAGGTGTAGGATGGAGAAATAGACAAGGTGTGGGGTGACTAGAACATGGTGTGGTGACTAGAACAAGGTGTGGGATGACTAGAACAAGGTGTGGGAGACTAGAACAAGGTGTAGGGTGACTAGAACAGGTGTAGGATGACTAGAACAGGGTGAGGTGACTAGAACAAGGTGTAGGGTGACTAGACAAAGTGTAGGGTGACTAGAACAAGGTGTAGGATGATAAGAACATGGGGTGACTAGAACAAGGTGTAGGATGACTAGAACAAGGTGTAGGGTGACTAGAACAGGGTGTAGGGTGACTAGAACAAGGTGTAGGGTGACTAGAACAAGGTGTAGGGTGACTAGACAAGGTGTAGGGTGACTAGAACAAGGTGTAGGATGACTAGAACAAGGTGTAGGAGTGACTAGAACAGGGTGTAGGGTGACTAGAACAAGGTGTAGGGTGACTAGAACAAGGTGTGGGATGACTAGAACAGGGGTAGGGTGACAGAACAGGTAGGTGACTAGAAATAAGACAGAAAGGTGTAGGATGAGAACAAGGTAGGTGACAGAACAAGGTGTAGGGATGACAGAACAAGGTGTAGGATGACCAGAACAAGGTGTAGGGATGACTAGAACAAGGTGTAGGATGACTAGAAAGGTGTAGGTGACTAGAACAAGGTGTAGATGACTAGAACAAGGTAGGATGACCAGAACAAGGTGTAGGATGACTAGAAACAAGACAGAACAAGGTGTGAAGTGACAGAACAAGGTGTAGGGTGACAGAAACAGGGTGTAGGGTGACAGAAACAGGGTGTAGCATGAAACAAGGTGTAAGACAAGGTGTAGGGTGACAGAAACAAGGTGTAGGTGACAGAACAGGTAGGACAGAAGGTGTAGGATGACAGAACAAGGTGTAGGATGACAGAACAAGGTGTAGGGTGACTAGAAACAAGGTGTAGGGTGACAGAACAGGTGTGTAAGACAGGTTGATAGGAACAGAACAAGGTAGGTGACAGAAACATGTAGGTGACAGGTAGGATGATGAACAGGTAGGATGACAGAACAAGGTGTAGGATGATGAAATAAGGGTGTAGGGTGACAGAACAAGGTAAGACAGAACAGGGTAGGGGTGACAGAACAGGGTGTAGGGTGACATTGAGGTGTAGGGATGACTTGAAACGAGGGTGCAGGATGACCAGAAAACAATGTAGGGTGACTAGAAACAGGTGTAGAGGACACAGAACAAGGTAGGATGACTAGAACAAGGTGACAGAACATGTAGGTGACTGAGAAATGTAAGGTGGACAGAACAAGGGTAGGGTGACAGAACAGGGTGTAGGTGACAGAATAAGGTGACAGGGGACACAGAAATAAGGTAGGTGACAGAACATGTAGGACACAGAACAGGTGTAGGATGACAGAACAAGGTGTAGGATGACAGAATGGGGATGACTAGAACAGGTGACAGAAATAGGTGTAGGATGACAGAAATAGGTAGGTGACGAAACAGTGTAGGGTGACAGAACAAGGTAGGATGACTGAACAAGGTAGGTGACAGAAACAGGGTGTAGGACATTCAGAACAAGGTAGGGTGACCAGAATGTGTAGGGTGACAGAACAAGGTGGGTGATCAGAAATCAGGGTGTAGGAGACTAGAATGTGTGTAGGGCACAGGAACAAGTAGGGTGACTAGAACAAGGTAGGGTGACAGAACAGGTGTAGGGTGACAGAAACAAGGGTGAAGGTGAGAAAAAGGTGTAGGGTGACAGAAATAGGTAGGGGACAGAACAAGGTGTAGGATGACTAGAACAAGGTGTAGGGTGACAGAAATAGAAGACGAAACAGGTGTAGGATGACAGAAATAGTGTAGGGTGACACAGGGTGTAAGACAGACAAGGTAGGATGACAGAACAAGGTGTAAGACAGAACAGGTGTAGGTGACAGAAAGGTGTAGGATGACAGAAAGGTGTAGGATGACAGAAACAAGGTGTAGGTGACTAGAAATAGGTAAAACAGAACAGGTGTAGGGTGACCAGAACAGGGTGTAGGGTGACTGAGAAGGTGTAGGGACAGAACAGGTGTAGTGACCAGAAAAGGTGTAGGTGACTAGAAAAAAGTGTAGGGACTGTGTAGGGTGACCAGAACAGGTGTAGGGATGAACAGGGTGTAGGAGACAGAAACAGGTGTAGGGTGACAGAAACAGGTGTAGGGGTGACAGAACAGGTGTAATGACAGAACAAGGTAGGGGTGACAAGGTGACAGAAACAAGGTGTAGGGTGACAAGGTGTAGGGTGACAGAACAGTGTAGGATGACAGAAACAGGGAAGACAAACAGGGTGACAGAACAGGGTGTAGGAGACAGAAATAAGGTAGGGTGACAGAACAAGGTGACAAACAGGGTGTAGGGACAGAACAAGGTGTAGGTGACTAGAACAAGGTGTAGGTGACAGAACAGGGTGTAGGGTGAGAGAAACAGGGTGTAGGATGACCAGAATGTAGGGGGACAGAAACAGGTAGGTGATCAGAACGTGTGTAGGATGACAGAACAAGGTAGGGTGACTGAAACAGGGTGTAGGATGACAGAAACAGTGTAAAGTACTAGAAACAGGGTAGGGATGACTAGAAATGGGGGACAGAACAGGTGTAGGGTGACGAACAGGTGTAGGATGACAGAACAAGGGTGTAGGGTGACAGAAACAAGGTGTAGGGTGATGAGCACAGGTAGAACAAGGTGACAGACAGTGTAGGGTGACAGAAACAGGTGTAGGGGTGACAGTAGGGGAAAACAAGGTAGATGACAGAACAAGGTGTAGGGTGACAGAACATGTAGGTGACAGAAATAGGGGAAGACACAGAATAGTAGGGTGACAGAAATAAGGTAGGGGGAAACAAGGTGTAGGGATGACAGAAATGTGTAGGATGACAGAACAGGGTGTAGGATGCAGGAACAAGGTGTAGGGAGTGTAGATGACTAGAACAGGTGTAGGGTGACTAGAACAAGGTGTAGTGACCAGAACAAGGTGTGATGACCAGAACAAGGTGTAGGTGACTGGAACAGGTGGTGACAGAACAGGGTGTGGGGACACAGAACAGGTGTAGGGTGACAGAACAAGGTGTAGGATGACTAGAACAGGGTGTAGGAGTGACAGAACAAGGTGTAGGAGTGACTAGAACAGGTGTAGGATGAGGAGACAGGAGTGTAGGTGACTAGAACAAGGTGTGAGTGACAGAACAAGGTGTAGGGTGACTAGAACAGGGTGTGGGTGACTAGAACAAGGTGTAGGGTGACTAGGAACAGGGTGTAGGATGACAGAACAAGGTGTAGGAGTGACAGAACAGGGTGTAGGATGACTAGAACAGGGTGTAGGATGACTAGAACAGGTGTAGGATGACTAGGAACAGGTGTAGGATGACAGAACAGGGTGTAGGGTGACAGAACAAGGTGTGGAGTGACTAGAACAAGGTGTAGGATGACTAGAAATAAGGTGTGGGTGACAGAACAAGGTGAGGATGACAGGAACAAGGTGTAGGGTGACTAGAACAAGGTGTAGGAGTGGCCAGAACAAGGTGTAGGATGACTAGAACAAGGTGTAGGATGCTAGGAACAAGGTGGAGATAGCTAGAACAAGGTGTAGAGACACTAGGAACAAGGTGTGAGATAGCCAGAACAGGTGGTAGGAGTGACAGAACAGGTGTAGGTGACTAGAACAAGGTGTAGGGTGACTAGAACAAGGTGCAGGTGACTAGAACAGGGTGTAGGATGACTAGGAACAAGGTGTAGGTGACTAGGAACAAGGTGTAGGGTGACTAGGAACAAGGTGTAGGGTGACAGAAACAGGGTGTAGGGTGACTAGAACAAGGTGTAGGAGTGACTAGAACAGGGTGTAGGATGACTAGGAACAAGGTGTAGGGTGACTAGAACAAGGTGTAGGGATGACTAGGAACAGGGTGTAGGGTGACAGAAACAAGGTGTAGGATGACCAGAACAGGTGTAGGAGTGACAGAACAGGGTGTAGGGTGACAGACAAGGTGTAGGTGACTAGAACAAGGTGTAGGGTAGACAGAACAAGGTGTAGGATGACTAGAACAAGGTGTAGGGTGACTAGGAACAAGGTGTAGGATGACTAGAACAGGTGTAGGATGAATAGGAACAAGGTGTAGGATGACAGAACAAGGTGTGGTGACTAGAACAAGAGGTGTAGGAGTGACTAGAACAGGGTGTAGGATGACAGAACAAGGTGTGGTGACCAGAACAGGGTGTAGGGTGACTAGAACAAGGTGTAGGAATGACAGAACAGGTGTAGGGTGACTAGAACAGGGTGTAGATGACAGAACAAGGTGTAGGGTGACAGAACAGGTGTGGTGACAGAACAAGGTGTAGGTGACTAGAACAAGGTGTAGGGTGACAGAACAAGGTGTAGGATGACTAGAACAGGGTGGGATGACTAGGAACAAGATTGGGATGACTAGAACAAGGTGTAGGGTGACTAGGAACAAGGTGTAGGGTGACTAGAACAGGGTGTAGGGTGACTAGAACAAGGGTGGGGTGACTAGGAACAAGGTGGTAGGGTGACTAGAAACAGGGTGTAGGGTGACTAGAACAGGTGTAGGAGGTGACTAAGAACAGGGTGTAGGATGACAGACAAGGTGTAGGATGACAGGAACAAGGTGTAGGGTGACTAGAACAGGGTGAGGTGACAGAACAAGGTGTAGGAGTGACTAGAACAAGGTGTAGGATGACAGAACAGGGTGTAGGGTGACTAGGAACAAGGTGTAGTGACAGAACAAGGTGTAGGTGACTAGAACAAGGTGTGGGATGACTAGAACAGGGTGTAGGAGTGACTAGAGACAAGGTGTAGGGATGACAGAACAGGGTGTAGGGTGACTAGAACAGGGTGTAGGAGTGACTAGAACAAGGTGTAGGGTGACGAGGAACAAGGTGTAGGATGACTAGAACAGGTGTAGGAGTGACTAGAACAAGGTGTAGGATGACCAGAACAAGGTGTAGGAGTGACTAGAACAAGGTAGGGTAGCTAGAACAGGTGTAGGGTGACAGAACAAGGTGTAGGGTAGCTAGGAGCAGGGTGTAGGAGTGACTAGAACAGGTGTAGGTGACAGAACAAGGTTAAGAAACAGGTGAGGATGAGAACTAGGAAACAGGGTGAAGGTGACAGAACAAGGTGTAGGATAGAATAGAAACAAGGTGTAGAGATGAGTAGAACAGAAGTGTAGGATACAGAACAAGGTGTAGGGTGACTAGAACAAGGTGTAGGATGACAGAACAAGGTGTAGGGTGACAGGAACAGGGTGTAGGTGGCTAAGAACAGGGTGTAGGGTGACTAGAACAGGGTGTAGGAGTGACTAGGAACAGGAGTGTAGGAGTGACAGAACAGGGTGTAGGATGACAGAACAAGGTGTAGGAGTGACCAGAACAAGGTGTAGGATGACCAGAACAGGGTGTAGGGTAATAGAACAGGGTGTAGGATGACTAGAACAAGGTGTAGGATGACTAGAACAAGGTGTAGGATGACTAGGAACAGGGTATGGGTGACAGAACAAGGTGTAGGGTGACAGAACAGGGTGTAGGGTGACAGAACAGGGTGTAGGGTGACAGAACAAGGTGTGAATGACCAGAACAGGTGTAGGGTGACTGGAACAGGTGTAGGATGACGGAGACAAGGTGTAGGGTGACAGAACAGGGTGTAGGGTGACAGAACAAGGTGTAGGGTGACAGAACAAGGTGTAGGGTGACAGAACAGGGTGTAGGGTGACTAGGAACAGGGTGTAGGGTGACAGAACAGGTGTAGGGTGACAGAACAGGGTGCAGGGTGACAGGAACAAGGTGTAGGATGATGGAACAGTGTGTGGTGAATAGGAGGAACAGGGTGTAGGTGACTAGGATCAGGGTGTAGGATGACTAGAACAAGGTGTAGGATGACTAGAACAAGGGTGTAGGATGACAGAACAAGGTGTAGGGTGACTAGAACAAGGTGTAGGATGACTAGAACAGGGTGTAGGAGTGACTGAACAGGTGTAGGGTGACTAGAACAGGGTGTAGGGTGACTAGGAACAGGTGAGGATGACTAGAACAAGGTGTAGGAGCATAGAACAAGGTGTAGGGTGACTAGAACAGGGTGGCAGGAGTGCTAGGAGGAACAGGTGTAGGAGTGACTAGAACAAGGTGTAGGGTGACTGGAACAGGGTGGGTGACTAGGAACAGGGTGTAGGATGACAGAACAAGGTGTAGGGTGACAAGAACAAGGTGTAGGATGACTAGAACAAGGTGTAGGAGTGACTAGAACAGGGTGTAGGGTAGCTAGGAAACAGGGTGTAGGATGACTAGAACAAGGTGTAGGATGACGAACAAGGTGTAGGAGTGACTAGAACAAGGTGTAGGGTGACTAGAACAAGGTGTAGGAGCTAGAACAAGGTGTAGGGTGACTGAGAACAGGTGTGGTGACTAGGAACAAGGTGTAGGATGACTAAAACAGGTGTAGGGTGACAGAACAGGGTGTAGGATAGGAACAAGGTGTAGGATGACTAGAACAAGGTGTGAGATGACTAGAACAAGGTGTAGGATGACTAGAACAAGGTGTAGGAGTGACAGAACAAGGTGTAGGATGACAGAACAGGTGTAGGAGTGACTAGAACAAGGTGTAGGGTAGCTAGGAACAAGGGTGTGAGATGACTAGAGGCAAGGTGTAGGTGACTAGAACAAGGTGTAGGATGACTAGAACAAGTGTAGGGTGACTAGAACAAGGTGTAGGATGACTAGAACAAGGTGTAGGGTGACTAGAACAGGGTGTAGGGTGACAGAACAAGGTGTGGGATGACTAGAACAAGGTGTAGGATGACTAGAACAAGGTGTAGGGTGACTGGAACAGGGTGCAGGGTGACAGAACAAGGTGTAAGATGACAGAACAAGGTGTAGGATGACAGAACAGGGTGTGGGATGACAGAACAAGGTGTAGGATGACTAGAACAAGGTGTGGTGACAGAACAGGTGTAGGGTGACAGAACAAGGTGTAGGATGACTAGAACAAGGTGTAGGATGATAGAACAAGGTGTAGGGTGACTAGAACAAGGTGTAGGGTGACAGAACAAGGTGTGGGATGACTAGAACAGGTGTAGGGAACTAGAACAGGGTGTAGGATGACTAGAACAAGGTGTAGGATGACTAGGAACAAGGTGTAGGATGACTAGAACAAGGTGTAGGATGACTAGGAACAAGGTGGCAGGATGACTAGAACAAGGTGTAGGATGACTAGAACAAGGTGTGGGATGACTAGAACAAGGTGTAGGATGACTAGAACAAGGTGTAGGATGACTAGGAACAGGGTGTAGGGTGACTAGAACAAGGTGTAGGATGACTAGAACAAGGTGTAGGATGACTAAGAACAAGGTGTGGGAGTGACTAGGAGCAGGGTGTAGGACAGCTAGAACAAGGTGTGAGATGAACTAGAGGAACAAGGTGTAGGATGACTAGAACAAGGTGTGGGATGACAGAACAAGGTGTAGGATGACTAGAACAAGGTGTGGGTGACTAGAACAAGGTGTGGTGACTAGAACAAGGTGTAGGGTGACTAGAACAGGGTGTGGGGTGACTAGAACAGGGGTGTGGGATGACTAGAACAGGGTGTGAGTGACTGGAACAAGGTGTAGGGTGACTAGAACAAGGTGTGGATGACTAGAACAAGGTGTAGGAGTGACTAGAACAGGGTGTAGGGTGAAACTGGAACAAGGTGAAGGATGACTAGAACAAGGTGGGTTGACTAGGAACAAGGTGTAGGGTGACTAGAACAGGGTGTAGGAGTGACTGAACAGGTGTAGGAGTGACTAGAACAGGTGTAGGATGACAGAACAGGGTGTAGGATGACTAGAACAAGGTGTAGGAGTGACTAGAACAAGGTGTAGGGTGACTAGAACAAGGTGTGGTGACAGGAACAAGGTGTAGGAGTGACTAGAACAGGGTGTGGGATGACTAGAACAGGGTGTAGGATGACTAGAACAGGGTGTGGGGTGACTAGAACAAGGTGTAGGGTGACAGAACAAGGTGTAGGGTGACTAGAACAAGGTGTAGGGTGACAGAACAAGGTGTAGGGTGACTAGAACAAGGTGTAGGATGAATAGGAACAAGGTGTAGGATGACAGAACAGGGTGTGGGATGACTAGAACAAGGTGTGGGGGACGGAACAAGGTGTAGGATGAGAACAGGGTGTAGGATGACAGAACAAGGTGTGGGTGACTAGAACAAGGTGTGGGTGACTAAGACAAGGTGAGGATGACAGAACAAGGTGTAGGGTGACTAGAAACAAGGTGTAGGAGTGACCAGAACAAGGTGTAGGGTGACTAGAACAGGGTGTAGGATGACTAGAACAGGTGTAGGGACTAGGAACAGGGTGTAGGTGACTAGAACAGGGTGTAGGATGACTGGGAACAAGGTGTGGGAGCAGAACAGGGTGTAGGATGATTAGAACAAGGTGTGGGTGACAGAACAAGGTGTAGGATGACTGGAGCAAGGTGTAGGGGACTAGAACAGGTGTAGGAGTGACAGAACAGGGTGTAGGATGACTAGAACAGGTGTAGGGTGACTAAGGAACAAGGTGTAGGATGACAGACAAGGTGTAGGAGTGACAGAACAAGGTGTAGGAGAGCAGAACAAGGTGTAGGATGACTAGAACAAGGTGTAGGTGACACTAGGAACAAGGTGTAGGGTGACTAGAACAAGGTGTAGGATGACTAAGACAAGGTGTAGGGTGACTAGAACAAGGTGTAGGGTGGCTAGAACAGGGTGAGGATGACAGAACAGGGTGTAGGGTGACTGAGAACAAGGTGTAGGATGACTAGAACAAGGTGTGGGATGACTAGAGCAGGTGTGGGATGACTAGGAACAGGGTGTGGGATGACTGAGAACAAGGTGTAGGGTGACTAGGAACAAGGTGTGGGATGACAAGAACAAGGTGTAGGATGACTAGAACAAGGTGTAGGATGACTAGAACAGGTGTAGGGTGACTAGGAACAAGGTGTAGGGTGACAGAACAAGGTGTAGGATGACTAGAACAGGTGTAGAGACGACTAGAACAAGGTGTAGGATGACTAGAACAAGGTGTAGGATGACTAGAACAGGGTGTAGGGTGACTAGAACAAGGTGTAGGGTGACTAGAACAAGGTGTAGGATGACTGAGACAAGGTGTAGAGTGACTAGAACAAGGTGTAGGATGACTAGAACAAGGTGTAGGATGACTAGAACAAGGTGTGGGTGACTAGGAACAAGGTGTAGGATGACTAGAACAAGGTGTAGGAGTGGCTAGGAGCAAGGTGTAGGAGGTGACTAGAACAAGGTGTAGGATGACTGGAGCAAGGTGTAGGATGACTAGGACAAGGTGTAGGATGACTAGGAACAGGGTGTAGGGTGACTAGAACAAGGTGTAGGATGACTAGAAACAAGGTGTAGGGTGACTAGAACAAGGTGTAGGGTGACTAGAACAAGGTGTAGGATGACTAGAACAGGTGTAGGATGACTAGAACAAGGTGTAGGGTGACTAGAACAGGGTGTAGGGTGACAGAACAAGGTGTAGGATGACAGAACAAGGTGTAGGATGACTAGAACAGGGTGTAGGATGACTAGAACAAGGTGTAGGATGACGGAACAGGGTGTAGGGTGACTGAGCAAGGTGTAGGATGACTAGAACCAGGGTGTAGGATGACAGAACAAGGTGTAGGTGACGAAAAAGGTGTAGGGTGACTAGAACAAGGTGTAGGATGACTAGAACAAGGTGTAGGATGACTAGAACAAGGTGTAGGGAGGCTGAGAACAAGGTGTAGGGATGACTAGAACAAGGTGTAGGATGACTAGAACAAGGTGTAGGATGACTACGGAACAAGGTGTAGGATGCTAGAACAAGGTGTAGGATGACAGAACAAGGTGTAGGATGACTAGAACAAGGTGTAGGATGACTAGAACAAGGTGTAGGGTGACTAGAACAAGGTGTAGGATGACTAGAACAGGTGTAGGATGACAGGAACAGGGTGTAGGATGACAGAACAAGGTGTAGGTGACAGAACAGGTGTAGGGTGACTAGAACAGGGTGTAGGATGACTAGAACAAGGTGTAGGATGAACTAGAACAAGGTGTGGGATGACAGAACAGGGTGTAGGATGACAGAACAAGGTGTAGGATGACTAGAACAGGGTGTAGGGTGACTGAACAAGGTGTGGGTGACTAGAACAGGGTGTAGGATGACTAGAACAAGGTGTAGGAGTGACTAGAACAGGGTGTAGGATGACTAGGAACAAGGTGTAGGGTGACTAGAACAGGGTGTAGGAGTGACTAGGAACAAGGTGTAGGATGACTAGAACAAGGTGAGGATGACAGAACAGGGTGTAGGGTGACTAGAACAAGGTGTAGGATGACTAGGAACAAGGTGTAGGATGACTAGAACAAGGTGTAGGGTGACTAGAACAGGGTGTAGGGTGACTAGGAACAAGGTGTGGGTGACTAGGAACAGGGTGTAGGAGACTAGAACAAGGTGTAGGATGACTAGAACAGGGTGTAGGATGACAGGAACAGGGTGGCAATGACTAGGAACAAGGTGTAGGGTGACTAGAACAAGGTGTAGGATGACTAGAACAAGGTGGAAGATGCAGAACAAGGTGTAGGATGACTAGGAACAGGGTGTAGGATGACAGGAGCAAAGTGTAGGTGACTAGGAACAAGGTGTAGGGTGACTAGAACAAGGTGTAGGGTGACTAGAACAAGGTGGGATGACGGACAAGGTGTAGGTGACAACAAGTGGAGGATGAATAGGAACAAGGTGTGGGATGACTAGAACAGGGTGTAGGAGGTGACTAGAACAAGGTGTAGATGACTAGAACAGGGTGTGGGTGACTAGAACAGGGTGAGGATGACTGGGAGCAAGGTGTAGGTGACCAGAACAAGGTGTAGGGTGGACTAGGAGCAGGGTGTAGGATGCTAGAACAAGGTGTAGGGTGACTAGAACAAGGTGTAGGGTGACTAGAACAGGGTGTAGGGTGACTAGGAGCAGGGTGTAGGATGACTAGAACAAGGTGTAGAGGACTGGAACAGGGTGTAGGGTGACTAGAACAGGGTGTAGGATGGCTAGGCACGGTGTAGGGTGACAGAACAGGGTGTAGGATGTAGAACAGGGTGTAGGGTGGCTAGAACAAGGTGTAGGATGACTAGAACAAGGTGTAGGGGACTAGAGCAGGGTGTGGGATGACTAGAACAGGGTGTAGGATGACTGGGAACAGGTGTGGGAGTGACTAGAACAAGGTGTAGGATGACTAGAACAGGGTGTAGGGATGACTAGGAGCAAGGTGTAGGTGACTAGAACAAGGTGTAGGGTGGCTAGAACAAGGTGGTAGGGTGACTAGAACAAGGTGTAGGGTGACTAGAATGGGTGTAGGATGACTAGAACAAGTGGTAGGGTGACTAGAACAAGGTGTAGGGTGACTAGAACAAGGTGTAGGATGACTAGAACAGGGTGTGGGGTGACTAGAACAAGGTGTAGGTGACTGGAGCAAGGTGTGGGATGACTAGGGAACAAGGTGTAGGATGACTGGGAACAGGTGTGGGATGACTGGAACAAGGTGTGGGAGTGACTGGAACAAGGTGTAGGATGGCTAGGAACAAGGTGTGGGTGACTGGGAGCAGGTGTAGGGTGACTAGAACAAGGTGTAGGATGACTGGAACAAGGTGTAGGGTGACTAGAACAGGGTGTAGGGTGACTAGGAACAGGGTGTAGGACGAGCTAGAACAAGGTGTAGGATGACTAGAACAGGGTGTAGAGATGACTAGAACAGGGTGTGGTGGCTAGAACAGTGTAGGGTGACTAGAACAGGGTGTGGGATGACTAGAACAAGGTGTGGGTGACTAGAACAAGGTGTAGGATGACTAGAACAAGGTGTGAGGATGGCTAGAACAAGGTGTAGGAATGACTGGAACAAGGTGTAGGATGACTAGAACAGGTGTAGGGTGACTAGAACAAGGTGTAGGATGACTGGAACAAGGTGTGGGATGGCCTAGAACAAGGTGTAGGATGACTGGCAGGTGAGGATGACTGGAACAAGGTGTAGGGTGAAGGCTAGAACAGGTGTGGGGTGACTAGAACAAGGTGTGGGAGTGGCTAGGAACAGGGTGTAGGATGACTAGAACAAGGTGTGGGGTGACTAGAGACAAGGTGTGGGATGACTGAGCAAGGTGTAGGATGACTAGAACAAGGTGTAGGATGACTAGAACAGGTGTGGGATGACTAGAACAAGGTGTAGGAGTGACTAGACAGGTGTGGGATGACTGGAACAAGGTGTAGAGGATGGCTAGAACAAGGTGTAGGATGACTGACAAGGTGTGGGGTGACTACAAATGTGGGTGACTAGACAAGGTGTGGGGTGACTAGAACAGGTGTAGGTGATAGAACAAGGTGTAGGACTAGAACAAGGTTGTGGCTAGAACAGGTGTAGGATGACTAGGAGCAAGGTGTGGGGTGACTAGGAACAGGGTGTGGGGTGAGCTAGAGACAAGGTGTAGGATGGCTAGAACAAGGTGTAGGGTGACTAGGAGCAAGGTGTAGGATGACTAGAACAAGGTGTGGATGACTAGAACAAGGTGTGGGATAACTAGAACAAGGTGTAGGGTGGCCTAGAACAGGTGTGGGTGACTAGAACAAGTGTAGGAGTGACTAGAACAAGGTGTAGGGTGACTAGAACAAGGTGTAGGAGTGACTGAGCGGGGTGTTGGGTGAGACTAGAACAGGGTGTAGGATGACTAGGAACAGGGTGTAGGATGACTAGAACAGGGTGTAGGGTGAAGCTAGGAGCAAGGTGTGGGATGACTAGAACAAGGTGTGTAGGGTGACTAGGGCAGGGTGTAGGGATGACTAGGAACAAGGTGTAGGGTGACTAGGAACAAGGTGTAGGATGACTAGAACAGGGTGTAGGTGACTAGAACAGGTGTAGGATGACTAGAACAAGGTGTAGGATGACTAGAACAAGGTGGGGATGACTAGAACAAGGTGTAGGATGACTAGGAGCAGGGTGTAGGGTGAGCTAGAACAGGTGTAGGATAACTAAGAACAAGGTGTAGGGTGACTAGGAACAAGGTGTAGGATGACTAGAACAGGTAGTGGCAGGATGACTAGAACAAGGTGTGGGTGACTAGAACAAGGTGTAGGAATGACTAGAACAGGGTGTAGGGTGACTAGAACAAGGTGTAGGGTGACTAGAACAGGGTGTAGGGTGACTAGAACAGGGTGTAGGGTGACTGGAACAAGGTGTGGGATGACTAGAACAAGGTGTGGGATGACTAGAACAAGGTGTAGGGTAACTAGGGGCAGTGTGGGATGACTAGAACAAGGTGTGGGAGGCTGGAACAAGGTGGGGATGACTAGGAGCAGGGTGTGGGGTGACTAGAACAGGGTGTGGGTGGCCTAACAACTAGAACAGGGATGACTAGGAACAGGGTGTGGGGTGACTAGAACAAGGTGTGGGGTGACTAGAACAAGGTGTGGGATGACTAGAACAAGGTGTGGGATGACTAGAACAAGGTGTAGGATGACTAGAACAGGGTGTAGGATGACTAGAACAAGGTGTAGGGTGAGCTAGAACAAGGTGTAGGAGTGACTAGAACAAGGTGTGATGACTAGAACGACTAGCAGGGGGTGACTAGAACAGGTGTGGGATGGCTAGAACAAGGGTGTGGGTGACTGGAGCAAGGTGACTAGAGCAGGTGTAGGATGACTAGAACAAGGTGTGGGATGACTAGGAACAGGTGTGGGTGACTAGAACAGGTGTAGGGTGGCTAGAACAAGGTGGGAGGAGACTAGGAACAGGTGTGGGTGACTAGAGCAAGGTGTAGGATGACTAGAACAAGGTGGGATGAAAAGGTGTAGGATGACTAGGAACAAGGTGTGGGGTGGCTAGAACAAGGTGGGGTGACTAGAACAGGGTGTAGGGACTGGAACAGGGTGTGGGGTGACTAGAACAAGGTGTAGAGATGACTAGAGGCAAGGTGTGGATGACTAGAACAGGTGTAGGTGACTAGAACAAGGGTGAGTGACTAGAACAAGGTGTGAAGAGCTAGAACAGGGTGGAGGATGAGCTGGGAACAAGGTGTAGGGTGGCGAACAAGGTGTAGGATGGCTAGGAACAGGGTGTAGGGTGACTGGAACAAGGTGTAGGGTGACTGGGAGCAGATTGTAGGGTGACTAGAACAGGGTGTAGGATGACTGGAGCAGGTGTGGGATGACTAGAACAAGGTGGGGATGACTAGAACAGGGTGTAGGAGTGACTAGGAACAGGGTGTAGGGTGAGCTAGAACAGGGTGTGGGGTGAGCTAGAACAGGGTGTGGGGTGACTAGGAACAAGGTGTGGGAGTGACTAGAACAGGGTGTAGGGTGACTAGAACAGGGTGTGGGATGGCTAGAACAAGGTGTAGGTGGACAAGAACAAGGTGTAGGATGGCTGGGACGGGTGTAGGAGTGACTAGAACAAGGTGTGGGGTGACTAGAACAGGGTGTGGGATGGCTAGGAGCAAGGTGTGGGATGACTGGAACAGGGTGTAGGAGTGGCTAGAACAAGGTGTGGAGTGACTGAGAACAAGGTGTGGGGTGACTAGAACAGTGAGGGTGACTGGGAGCAAGGTGTAGGGGTGACTAGAACAAGGTGTGGGATGGCTAGGAACAAGGTGTAGGGTGACTAGAACAGGGTGTGGGGTGACTAGAACAAGGGTGTGGGGTGACTAGAACAAGGTGTGGGGTGACTAGAACAAGGTGTGGTGACTAGAACAGAGTGTAGGATGTCTGGAGCAGGGTGGGGGTGGCTAGACAGGGTGTGGGATGAGCTAGGACCAGGTGTGGGATGACTGGAACAGGGTGTGGGGTGACTAGGACAAGGTGTGGGTGACTGAGAACAAGGTGTGGGATGACTAGAACAAGGTGTGGGATGACTGGGAGAACAAGGTGTGGGATGACTAGAACAAGGTGTGGGATGACTAGAACAAGGTGTGGGGTGACTGAACAGGGTGTGGGTGACTAGGAGCAAGGTGTGGGGTGACTAGGAGCAAGGTGTGGGGTGACTAGAACAAGGTGTGGGGTGGCTAGAACAGGGTGTGGGTGACTAGAGCAAGGGTGTGGTAGCTAGAACAGGGTGTGGGATGGCTAGAACAGGGTGTGGGATGACTAGGAACAGGGTGTGGGGTGACTGGGAACAAGGTGTGGGGTGGCTAGAACAAGGTGAGGATGACTAGAGCAAGGTGTGGGATGACTAGAACAAGGTGTAGGGTGACTGGAACAGGGGTGTGGGTGGCTAGAACAAGGTGTGGGGTGGCTAGAACAAGGTGTGGGATGACTAGAACAGGGTGTGGGGTGACTAGAACAAGGTGTGGGGTGACTAGGAGCAAGGGTGTGGGATGACTAGAACAAGGTGTGGGATGACTAGGAACAGGGTGTGGGGAGACTAGAACAAGGTGTAGGA
>NW_024741901.1:17758169-17848458 GCF_018991925.1 Homarus americanus | reverse complement strand
TCAGTGCTTCGTTCGGTTACGTAGCTAAATACAATTGTTGGGAAGTATTCAAGATAAATGAAACTAGTATTGGGAAGTGTTCAAGATAAATAAACTAGTATTGGGAAGTATTCAAGATAAGTAAACTAGTATTGGGAAGTATTCAAGATAAGTAAACTAGTATTGGGAAGTATTCAAGATAAGTAAACCAGTATTGGGAAGTATTCAAGATAAGTAAACCAGTATTGGGAAGTATTCAAGATAAGTAAACCAGTATTGGGAAGTATTCAAGATAAGTAAACTAGTAATGGGAAGTATTCAAGATAAGTAAACCAGTATTGGGAAGTATTCAAGATAAGTAAACCAGTATTGGGAAGTATTCAAGATAAGTAAACCAGTATTGGGAAGTATTCAAGATAAGTAAACCAGTATTGGGAAGTATTCAAGATAAGTAAACCAGTATTGGGAAGTATTCAAGATAAGTAAACTAGTAATTGGGAAGTATTCAAGATAAGTAAACCAGTATTGGGAAGTATTCAAGATAAGTAAACTAGTATTGGGAAGTATTCAAGATAAGTAAACCAGTATTGGGAAGTATTCAAGATAAGTAAACCAGTATTGGGAAGTATTCAAGATAAGTAAACCAGTATTGGGAAGTATTCAAGATAAGTAAACCAGTATTGGGAAGTATCCATGATAAGTAAACTAGTATTGGGAAGTATTCAAGATAAGTAAACTAGTATTGGGAAGTATTCAAGATAAGTAAACCAGTATTGGGAAGTATTCAAGATAAGTAAACTAGTATTGGGAAGTATTCAAGATAAGTAAACCAGTATTGGGAAGTATTCAAGATAAGTAAACCAGTATTAGGAAGTATTCAAGATAAGTAAACCAGTATTAGGAAGTATTCAAGATAAGTAAACCAGTATTGGGAAGTATTCAAGATAAGTAAACTAGTATTGGGAAGTATTCAAGATAAGTAAACTAGTATTGGGAAGTATTCAAGATAAGTAAACCAGTATTGGGAAGTATTCAAGATAAGGAAACTAGTATTGGGAAGTATTCAAGATAAGTAAACTAGTATTGGGAAGTATTCAAGATAAGTAAACCAGTATTAGGAAGTATTCAAGATAAGTAAACTAGTATTGGGAAGTATTCAAGATAAGTAAACCAGTATTGGGAAGTATTCAAGATAAGTAAACCAGTATTGGGAAGTATTCAAGATAAGTAAACCAGTATTAGGAAGTATTCAAGATAAGTAAACTAGTATTGGGAAGTATTCAAGATAAGTAAACTATTATTGGGAAGTATTCAAGATAAGTAAACCAGTATTGGGAAGTATTCATGATAAGTAAACTAGTATTGGGAAGTATTCAAAGGGACCTTATTGGATTTGGGACAAATTCATCAGTGAAATAAATATGTAAATTGCACTTGCGGAACTATTGTTTTTATTTGCTTCCTATTTTATGTAGGAGGATCTGAGGGCTCAAAAAATAATAATAATAATAATAATAATAAGGAATAATAATAATAATAATAATAATAATAATAATAATAATAATAATAATAATAATAATAATAATAATAATAATAATAATACAGTAATGACATCACCACCACCACCAGTAATAACACCACCAATAACAATAATAACACTAGCCACCAGCCGGGTAAGCCCACACAAGGCTCAATGAACTAAGCCGGATTACACTACCTATGGCGACGAAAAAAATAATCTGAATAAAATCTGATACCGCAGATTTTTTCACGCCTGTAAACACGGCAGAATGATTGGATTTGTTTACCAATGCTCCCAGGGTAGAGGAATAAAAACATTAACAAATCCGAAAGGTGAATAATTTTTTTTTAACTTAAAGGTGAATAAAAACGTCGATATTTTGTTGCTGTTGTTGTTAGGTTTCTAAGTAGTGAAAAAGCAAGTAAGAACGGTGGCTGTCTATCACACACACACTACTACTACTACTTTGCTGTCACTCGGAATCGAGTATAACGATCATGCAGCTATGATACAATGATACGAGTTATTCACCTAGGTTGGTGAGTTTTGAGGCGACTAAAGAAGCCTATACGGGACCCGCAGGGTCGGCTACATTCGTTGCACACGTGGAGGACTGCATCCACTGCGGGAGGGGGCGGTGGCAGCATCTTTCCGTGGTTGGAGCTTGTCTGCCTCCGTTTGCAGTCGGGTAACTCAAAAGTATTGACACTTTCTCGTGTGGTACTCCTCCAAGCGTTACGACGTGGAATAATCGACTCCCAGGTGAATGGGTCGATTTGGCACTTTTTCAGGTTTTTCTTAAGACTATCTTTTACCTTTTCAATTGCCCGCCGGCGCTACGTTTACTATTCGTGAGGTGACTGTAAAGTAGCTGCTTTGGCAGTCTACTGTCGTCCATGCAGGTAACATGGCCAGTCCAGCATAGTTGTTTATGGATAATGGTGGCCTCGATGCTCCTACAGTTAGCATCAGCTAGAATACTGGCATTTGTTCTCTTTTCTTCCCAGCGAATTCGGAGGATGGAACGTAGACTACGTCGGTGAAAGTTTTCAAGTGCCTTGAGGTGCCTCCTGTAAGTGACCCATGTCTCACTGCCATATAGCACGGTGAGGAGGACCAGTGATCGATATACGTGCAGCTTTGTGGATAATTTCAGCTCCCTACAGCTGAAGACACGCTTTCGGAGTCTGCCAAAGGCTTCAGATGCACATGTGATCCGATGGTGAATCTCTTCATCAATGTCTGCGGTGGTGGACAGGTGGGAGCCGAGATACCGAAAGTGGGTAACATTAGAGGGGGTAGTACCGTTAAGCTGGATGGATGGTGGAGGTGTGTCACACACACACACACACACACACACACACACACACACACACACACACACACACACACACACACACGAGATCGAACTAGTAATCTCGAGGGGTGTACAGTATACAGTTTACCTGGGATTGATCTGAACTGAGGTGAAGTTTACCTAAGTTTACCTGCCCAAAACCCTTAGCTGGAATTTATCTTAAGAGATCACCAGGAATTTGTGTGTGTTTTTACTAGTATTCTGTGTGACTTTACCCGTAGTTTCCCTCAATTAAGATGGAATTTCACTCGGGGTATACCTGGCGTTTCCTTAGGTTTACCTCGAGCATACATGGAGTTTACTGTATATGATTACCTTGAATTATCCAGTATTAACCAAAGTATAGCTTGACTTCACCTGAATATAAGCGCGGTCTACTTGATTTTACTGGAAATAATGCAGTAGTGACATCCCATCCTATCCTATCCTATCCTAAGGGCCATTTGTTCACATCCTAGGCACTTCTAAGTAGACCCAGATGTGAAATGGTTCGGGCAACTCACTCTTCAGTCGGGATAATGAAGGTGATCGAGTGCAGTGGCGGCTATACTGTCTCTTTGTGTACTGAGGCTTATTATTCACTATTTTATCTGAACTGTCTTTAACGAGTCGTGAGGCATATGAGTCCCACTTCCTCTCCCGAACTACCTGTGTCTTGTTTCCTCCCCTCCCCATTACCTGTACCCATTCTTTTCCACTCATCGTAGTCTCTTCTCCACACTCCCTCCCCTTCCTGTCCATTCCGCCTTTCTATTCGGTACCTACTCCCCACCATCTATGCTTCCCTCCCCACCACTTGTACCCCTTCCCTTCTCCCCGTGCACATATCCAGTAGACAATAACATCTCACCAGCGAGGTTCTCACACTCGTTGAAAAATAGGGCTGACATTTCCGAATTTTTGGAGCACTTTTGGGTTGTTACACACCAGCGAGGCTTTGAGGGGATCTATGTAAAGTAAAATATAAAGGAACGAAATTTTACGTAAAGAAATGTATGTATGTATGTGTGTGGACGTGTGTGTTTATGTATGTATGTGTGTATGTACGTATGATAGTTTTTATTCAATTTTGTCTCGGGCAGCAGCTAGTCTATCGTGCACCCTGTACACTACACAACAGAGGTCACAGAGGGTCTACGACAGCCACCAGTGGTCAGGATATTGTTCCATTAAATATTTCGAGAGTATTTGCCAACACACACTGAAGTCATATGACCGCCTCTCTCTCCCACAGCACACAATCCTTAAAATACCCCCTCCCCCCACCATGTATAGGCTCCTACTCCCCTCACCTGATATAGCGCCTTATACTCCCCACAGTATATACTCTCCCTCCATTACACTCCCCCTACCACACACTCCCCCTACCATACACTACACTGACCCCACTTATAAACTCCCCAAACTACACAGTCTGTCCACACTATATCAACGCTCCCCACATATATTCCCCCTCCTTTACCTGTCCATAATGACGTCCATACCTGTGTTCACCTGAGACTAATCACGACTTTGTCTCATGGTCTCATTTATGGTGTGTGTGTGTGTGTGTGTGTGTGTGTGTGTGTGTGTGTTATTTGTACCTCCTATATGTGTCTAGGTTTGTCTGTCACACACACACACACACACACACACACACACACACACTGAAGAAGCGTAACCTCTTCAACACAACCCTCCAACACCTGACACCCGGGCGCCAGTGTTGTCTTACAGGCATGGGCATTCCTTCGCCAGGCGCGGGGTGAATGAAGACACTATGAGAGAGAGAGAGAGAGAGAGAGAGAGAGAGAGAGAGAGAGAGAGAGTCTACACTACCTATACTCATAATATTTATCAATCGTGCCTATACAAGGTTTCGGAATAGGTAGTGGATATTTTGCCGTGACCTGTAATTTCCTATTAACGCTCTGATTGGTTGATCGTCCATTACCGGTGAACAAAGTGAGAGAACTATATTTGGCCGTGACTCTGGTGGCCTTTGGCATTTATTTGGCCGTGAGTCTATCGGTGTGTAGCTATAAACTTACCTAACCAGAAGTTGTTCGAGTTTGTTCATTTTTTCCACAGATGTTCTTATCATTATAAAATAGGCGACATTTACTAAAAACCTAATAGAACCTGACCTACCAAAGAAACCTAACCTAACCTTACCTAACTTTCTAGCTGGGAGGCGGACAACCCCCCCCCCGTCATATTAAACAGAAAGTACGTAGCCAATCAAAGCGCACTCAAGGTAAAATAGCATTTGTAGGAACTTATCCGGCCACGACAAAATATCCACTACGTTCTGAACAACAAAATTAATAATACTAATTAAAAACATCAATTACACGTAAATATAAAACTAAAAAAATAAAAAAAATTACCCTTTGTTCACTCTCGTGCAAAGATGTATAAATAATTCCCCTTATTTTTGGCAAAGTAGTTTCCAAATAATGGTAAATAATGGTTACAGATGATATAGACCCCCACCCTTAATATGTCTCAACTTGAAGTAACCATTAAGCACCGAGATGCCCAATAGTACTGAGGAACCAATAGGCCTGGAATCCATTAGAACTTAGGCCTAATTTCTCAATGGAATAACATAAGGCCCTATTAGGATTGTTGTGTCCTATTCAGATTTGTGCCTTATTAGGATTTAGGCCCAATTACGATTTAGGCCCTATTACGATTTAGGCTCTATTACGATTTGTGACCCATTAGGAGTTGGACCCTACTCGTAATTGGGGCCCCTATGACCAATCACCCCACATAATGGTGATCAGAACGAATGAAGCTAATTACACGCCCATCCTCCTCCTCTGAACACCTTAAACACACGAACTGTACATCAAGACAACCTTTACAACAACAACAATATAAACACGTACACAACACACAAGGTCAAACAACGCGTTCCAAAATGGGTTTGTCTTGATGTTTGAGAAGGGTTGGGTTGGGTTGGGTTGGGTTGGGTTGGGTTGGGTTGGGCTGGGTTACACAAGTTGCTAGGGTTTGACCATGGTATGCAGGCCATTCCTCAGTAGTATATAATAGGTAATTAACATATAATATTAACCCACGTTGTCTTTAACTTATTACAGGTAATATAATAAAACTGATAATTTGGACTTAATAAATAAAGAAATAATGATTTTGGTTTAGTGAGTTAAAAATAACTTCGATCCAATAACTGGCCTAAAGGGTAAATTCAACAACAACAACAACAACAACAACAACAACAACAACAACAACAACAACAACAACAACCACAACAACAACAACACCAACAATAATAATAATAACTCTATCAACCCATATTATTACCATTTCGCTTTTGGAAATTAAATAGCGAATCACATCAGTAATTTTGTTCCGTCAGTCTAATTGAGTTCTCCACCTTACCGGAAATGACAAGCAGTGGCCGAATAAGTGGAGGCAGTTATGTACAGAACACTACCTGGAGGCTGTATAAGTGGAGGCAGTTATGTACAGAACACTACCTGGAGGCTGTGTAAGTGGAGGCAGTTATGTACAGAACACTACCTGGAGGCTGTATAAGTGGTGGCAGTTATGTACAGAACACTACCTGGAGGCTGTATAAGTGGTGGCAGTTATGTACAGAACACTACCTGGAGGCTGTATAAGTGGTGGCAGTTATGTACAGAACACTACCTGGAGGCTGTATAAGTGGAGGCAGTTATGTACAGAACACTACCTGGAGGCTGTGTAAGTGGAGGCAGTTATGTACAGAACACTACCTGGAGGCTGTGTAAGTGGTGGCAGTTATGTACAGAACACTACCTGGAGGCTGTATAAGTGGAGGCAGTTATGTACAGAACACTACCTGGAGGCTGTATAAGTGGAGGCAGTTATGTACAGAACACTACCTGGAGGCTGTGTAAGTGGTGGCAGTTATGTACAGAACACTACCTGGAGGCTGTGTAAGTGGTGGCAGTTATGTACAGAACACTACCTGGAGGCTGTATAAGTGGAGGCAGTTATGTACAGAACACTACCTGGAGGCTGTGTAAGTGGTGGCAGTTATGCACAGAACACTACCTGGAGGCTGTGTAAGTGGTGGCAGTTATGTACAGAACACTACCTGGAGGCTGTAAGTGGTGGCAGTTATGTACAGAACACTACCTGGAGGCTGTATAAGTGGAGGCAGTTATGTACAGAACACTACCTGGAGGCTGTATAAGTGGAGGTAGTTATGCACAGAACACTACCTGAGGCTGTATAAGGAGGCAGTTATGCACAGAACACTACCTGAGGCTGTATAAGTGGAGGCAGTTATGTACAGAACACTACCTGAGGCTGTATAAGGAGGCAGTTATACAGAACACTACCTGGAGGCTGCATAAGGGGGGCAGTTATGCAGAACACTACCTGGAGGCTGTAAGTGGAGGCAGTTATGTACAGAACACTACCTGGAGGCTGTAAAGTGGAGGCAGTTATACAGAACACTACCTGAGGCTGTATAAGTGGAGGTAGTTATGTACAGAACACTACCTGAGGCTGTAAGGAGGCAGTTATGTAGAACACTACCTGGAGGCTAAGTGGGAGGCAGTTATGTACAGAACACTACCTGGAGGCTGTATAAGGGTGGCAGTTATGTACAGAACACTACCTGCAGGCTGTATAAGGAGGCAGTTATGTACAGAACACTACCTGGAGGCTGTGTAAGTGGGGCAGTTATGTACAGAACACTACCTGGAGGCTGTGTGTTGAGGCAGTTATGTACAGAACACTACCTGGAGGCTGTATAAGTGGAGGTGTTATGTACAGAACACTACTGGAGGCTGTATAAGGGAAGCAGTTATGTACAGAACACTACCTGAGGCTGTATAAGGGAGGCAGTTATGTACAGAACACTACCTGGAGGCTGTATAAGGAGGCAGTTATGTACAGAACACTACCTGGAGGCTGTGGGAGGCAGTTATGTACAGAACACTACCTGAGGCTGTATAAGTGGAGGCAGTTATGTACAGAACACTACCTGGAGGCTGTATAAGTGGAGGCAGTTATAAAAGAACACTACCTGGAGGCTGTATAAGTGGGAGGCAGTTATGTACAGAACACTACCTGAGGCTGTATAAGTGGGAGAGCAGATGTACAGAACACTACCTGGAGGCTGTGTAAGTGGTGGCAGTTATGTACAGAACACTACCTGAGGCTGTGTAAGTGGTGGCAGTTATGTACAGAACACTACCTGGAGGCTGTATAAGTGGAGGCAGTTATGTACAGAACACTACCTGGAGGCTGTGTAAGTGGTGGCAGTTATGCACAGAACACTACCTGGAGGCTGTGTAAGTGGTGGCAGTTATGTACAGAACACTACCTGGAGAGTCGCAAATAAACATTAAATACACATGGGTAAGGGTTACATAAGGGGTTCTGTAGTCAATTTAAGGAGTTTTGTAGTTACTTATAGAGATTTTGTAGTCTCAATCATCGTCCTGCTCACCCTCTGCCTCTTTACTTAACATTAACAGCATGCCCTTGGAACTATGTAGCTCTTATAAATATCTTGGAATTAATGTGAATGATGCAAACTTTGTCGGCAACCTTCGTGCCAAACTAATGCAGCGCATTAAGTCTCTCAGAACCCTTGTTGGCAAGGGCTATGGAATTAACATCACCTATGCTCGTACTTTCTATCTTCACTTCATTCGATTTATAGTTTACTATCATGCTCTCCATCTTGTGACTAATTCCCTTTAAACAATCTTAATGTAGTACATAATGAAGTCATGTGCATCATTCTAGGATGCCCCAAATCCACCAGAATTGTAAACATGAGGAAAGAGCTCGGACTGCCCTCCCTATCTGAGAGATAGCTCTACTTAATACCATGCTTTGTGTCAAAGTTTTGAAGAACAATGGTTCCCGAACTAAAGATTTTACCAGGTTGATCTAAGTAATCCCGACCATCTCGCTAACCTTCCACAAAAGACTCTCTTTGGGGCGTGGCTTCATAAAAGTGTTGCAGATCTCTTGAAACTGAATGTCCCAATCACCCCAGACGAAGCCTTTAATGCCATTCCTCCTTGGCTGGATATACCAGTTCCTATTAATTACACTCCTGTTGGTAGTAAGCAAATGTTAAAACACCGATGTGATGAGATGTGTCACACTAAAACTATTAACAGACACATTGAGAGTATTAAATCAAGTGAATGTTATGCTTACTGATGGTTCTCTGCAGACAAACACAGGTAGAACAGGCTGTGCAATTTGTAATATATAAAGAAAAAGAAATAATAGTGTCAAACAAGCAAAGGCTGAACAACTGGGCCAGCACAACACAACTGAAGTAATGGGAATCCACTTAGCTACAGACTACCTTAAAGAAAATGGAGGTGGGGTGATATAATTTTAGTGACAGGGACAGAACCAGACAATGTGATGTAGTCCAGAATTTGGCTTGTCCTAGCCGCTAGCATACAGACACATTTGGCAAGTGAGTGGCGCTGTACCCATACTGGAATACTCAGCATATAAACTTTGTGATAAACCTTTAAATCATACACTTGGACATTATATTATTGAATGTGACACTGTCAAAGTCTTCAGGCCACCTGACTTATTGTATCATGAACTACGTAATTACTACATTGAATCTGGGCCTTGAGGACATTCTTGCTGTCTATTCAAAATTTGCCAGCCCACACTGATTAGTCCTCAAATAGAATATGACTTCTACTATATATGAACTACTGTCCTGATTGAATTGCTCAGAATAGGCAAACTGTACTCCAAGCTTTGTCAATAAATTTGTTAACCGTTAAAAAGGGGTTTTGTAGACACCTTGAACATATTTCGGTTCGCTAGAAGAAGAAATGGTAAGTGGCAGAACAATATGAGAACGACCGGAGATACACACAACACAAGATACATTGCTACAGCAACTCTCGTGGCACTGGGAGACGTAGCCTAACTCTCAAGCGGGTGGGAGACGTGGCACCACAGCAACTGCACCTCCCATGGCACCAGGTGGGAGACGTGGCACCACAGCTCTCCCATGCTGGGTGGAGAAGTGGCACCACCAACTCTCCCATGGCACCAGGTGGGAGACGTGGCACCACAACTCTCCCATGGCACCAGGTGGGAGACGTGGCACCACAGCAACTCTCCCTGGCACCAGGTGGGAGACGTAGCTGCAACAACTCTCCCATGCACCAGGTGGAACGTGGCACCACCCTCCCATGGCACCAGGTGGAACGGGCACCACAGCCTCCCAGCTGGGTGGGAGACTGGCACCACAACAACTCCCATGGCACCAGGTGGAACGTGCACCACAGCAACTCTCCCGTGGCACCAGGTGGGAGACGTGGCACCACAGCAACTCTCCTGGCAGGGTGGAGACGGCACCGCAACTCTCCATGGCACCAGGTGGAGACGTGGCACCACACGCTCTCCCATGGCACCAGGTGGGAGACGTGGCACCACAACAACCCCACACAGCAACTCTCCCATGGCACCAGGTGGGGAGACGTGGCGCACCACGCAAAACACACCAACTCTCCCATCGCAGGTGGGAGACAGTGGCACCACAGCAACTCTCCCATGGCACCAGGTGGGAGACTTGGCACCAGCAACTCTCCCATGGCTGGAGACGTGGCAACAGCAACTCTCCCATGGCACCAGGTGGGGAACGGCACCACAACAGCACCAGGTGGAGACGTGGCACCACAGCAACCTCCATGGCACCAGGTGGCACCACAGCAACTCTCCCATGGCACCAGGTGGAGACGGCACCACAGCAACTCTCCCGTGGCACCAGGTGGGAGACGCACCACAACAACTCTCCCGTGGCACAGGTGGGGGTGGCACCATAACTCTCCCATGGCACGGTGGGAGACGTGGCACCACAGCAACTCTCCCGTGGCTGGGGAACGGCCACAGCAACTCCATGGCACCAGGTGGAGACGTGGCACCCTCAACTCTCCCATGGCACCAGGTGGGAGACGTGGCACCACAGCAACTCTCCCATGGCCAGGTGGGAGACGTGGCACCACAGCAACTCTCCATGACCAGGTGGGAGACGTGGCACCGCAACCCCCATGGCCCAGGTGGACAGCCAAAGCAACCTCCCGTGGCACCAGGTGGGAGACGTGGCACCACAGCAACTCTCCATGGCACAGGGGGAGACTGGCACCAGCAACTCTCCACCAAACCAACACCCACCAAACCCATGGCACCAGGTGGGAGACGTGGCACCACAGCAACTCTCCCATGGCACCAGGTGGGAGACGTGGCACAGCAACCTCCCAGGCACCAGACTGGCACAACAACTCCTCCCATGGCACCAGGTGGAGACGTGGCACCACAGCACTCTCCTGTGGCACCAGGTGGAGACGGGCACCACAGCAACTCTCCCATGGCACCAGGTGGGAGACGTGGCACCACAGCAACTCTCCCATGGCACCAGGTGGGGAGACGTGGCACCACAGCACCTCCCGTGGCACCAGGTGGGAGACGTGGCACCACAGCAACTCCCATGGCACCAGGTGGGAGACTGGCACCACAGCAACCCTCCCGGGCACCAGGTGGGACACCCAGCAACTCTCCCGTGGCACCAGGGAGACGGGCACACAGCAACTTCTCCCGTGGCGGGAGTGGCACCACAGCAACTCTCCCAGTGGCACCAGGTGGCGCACCAGCAACTCTCCCTGGCACCAGGTGGGAGACGTGGCACCACAGCAACTCTCCCATGGCACCAGGTGAGACGTGGCACCACAGCAACTCTCCTGTGGCACCAGGTGGGAGATGGCACCACAGCAACTCTCCCGTGGCACCAGGTGGAGACGTGGCACCACAGCAACTCCCAGGCACCAGGTGGAGACGTGGCACCACAGCACTCTCCCATGGCACCAGGTGGGAGACGTGGCACACAGCAATCTCCTGTGGCACCAGGTGGGAGATGTGGCACCACAGCAACCTCCCATGGCACCAGGTGGGGAGACGTGGCACCACAGCAACTCTCCCGTGGCACCAGGTGGAGACGGCACCACAGCAACCTCCCGTGGCACCAGGTGGGAGACGTGGCACCACAGCAACTCTCCAGCGGCACCAGGTGGGAGACGTGGCACCACAGCAACTCTCCCATGGCACCAGGTGGGAGACGTGGCACCAGCAACTCTCCCATGGCACCAGGTGGGAGACGTGGCACCACAGCAACTCTCCCATGGCACCAGGTGGGAGACGTGGCAACCACAGCAACTCTCCCATGGCACCAGGTGGGAGACGTGGCACCACAGCAACTCTCCTGTGGCACCAGGTGGAGACGTGGCACCACAGCAACTCTCCCATGGCACCAGGGGAGACGTGGCACCACAGCAACTCTCCCATGGCACCAGGTGGAGACGTGGCACCACAGCAACTCCCGTGGCACCAGGTGGGGAGACGTGGCACCACAGCAACTCTCCCATGGCACCAGGTGGAGACGTGGCACCACAGCAACTCTCCATGGCACCAGGTGGGAGACGGACCACAGCAACTCTCCCATGGCACCAGGGAGACGTGCACCAGCAACCTCCCATGGCACGGGGGAGACGTGGCACCCAGCAACTCTCCCATGGCACCAGGTGGGAGACGTGGCACCACAGCACCTCCCATGGCACCAGGTGAGACGTGGCACCACAGCAACTCTCCCATGGCACCAGGGTGGGAGACGTGGCACCACAGCAACCTCCCATGGCACCAGGTGGGAGACGTGGCACCACAGCACCTCCCATGGCACCAGGTGGGAGACGTGGCACCACAGCACCTCCCATGGCACGGTGGGAGACGGGCACCCAGCAACTCCCCCTCCCATGGCACCAGGGAGACGTGGCACCACAACCTCCCATGGCACCAGGTGAGACGTGGCACCACAGCAACCTCCCATGGCACCAGGTGGGAGACGTGGCACCACAGCAACCTCCCATGGCACCAGGGAGACGGCACCACAACCCCTCCCATGGCACCAGGTGGGAGACGTGGCACCACAGCACCTCCCATGGCACCAGGTGGGAGACGTGGCACACAGCACCTCCCATGGCACCAGGTGGGAGACGTGGCACCACAGCAACTCCCATGGCACCAGGTGGGAGACGTGGCACCACAGCAACTCTCCCATGGCACCAGGTGGAATGCACGTGCACTCCTGGCACCAGGTGGGAGACGTGCACCACAGCAACTCTCCCATGGCACCAGGTGTGGGAGACGTGGCACCACAGCAACCTCCCATGGCACCAGGTGGGAGACGTGGCACCCAGCAACTCTCCCATGGCACCAGGTGAGACGTGGCACCACAGCAACCCTCCATGGCACCAGGTGAGACGTGGCACCACAGCAACTCTCCCATGGCACCAGGTGGGAGACGTGGCACCACAGCAACTCTCCATGCCACCAGGTGGGAGACGTGGCACCACAGCAACTCTCCCATGGCACCAGGTGGGAGACGTGGCACCACAGCAACCTCCCATGGCACCAGGTGGAACGTGGCACCAGCAACTCTCCCATGGCACCAGGTGGGAGACGTGGCACCACAGCAACTCTCCCATGGCACCAGGTGGGGACCGTGGCACCACAGCAACTCTCCCATGGCACCAGGTGGGGAGACGTGGCACCACAGCAACTCTCCCATGGCACCAGGTGGGAGACGTGGCACACAGCAACTCTCCCATGGCACCAGGTGGGAGACGTGGCACCACAGCAACTCTCCCATGGCACCAGGTGGGAGACGTGGCACCACAGCAACTCTCCCATGGCACCAGGTGGGAGACGTGGCACTACAACGCAACTCTCCCATGGCACCAGGTGGGAGACGTGGCACCACAGCAACTCTCCCATGGCACCAGGTGGGAGACGTGGCACCACAGCAACTCCCATGGCACCAGGTGGAGACTGGCACCCAGCAACTCTCCCATGGCACCAGGTGGGGAACGTGGCACCACAGCAACCTCCCATGGCACCAGGTGGGGACGTGGCACCACAGCAACTCTCCCGTGGCCAGGTGGGAGACGTGGCACCACAGCAACTCTCCCATGGCACCAGGTGGGAGACGTGGCACCACAGCAACTCTCCCATGGCACCAGGTGGGAGACGTGGCACCACAGCAACTCTCCCCTTGGCACCAGGTGGGGCAGTGGCACCACAGCAACTCTCCCCATACCAGGTGGGAGACGTGGCACCACAGCAACTCTCCCATGGCACCAGGTGGGGAGACAGTGGCACCACAGCAACTCTCCCATGGCACCAGGTGGGAGACGTGGCACAGCAACTCTCCGCACCAGGTGGGAGACGTGGCACCACAGCAACTCTCCCATGGCACCAGGTGGGAGACGTGGCACCACAGCAACTCTCCCATGGCACCAGGTGGGAAACGTGGCACCACAGCAACTCCCGTGGCCAGGTGGGAGACGTGGCACCACAGCAACTCTCCCATGGCACCAGGTGGGGAAGTGGCACCACAGCAACTCTCCCATGGCACCAGGTGGGGCGTGGCACCACAGCAACTCTCCCATGGCACCAGGTGGGCACACACAGCAACCTCCCCCCAGGTGGAGACGTGGCACCACAGCAACTCTCCCATGGCACCAGGTGGAGACTGGCACCACAGCAGAGGAAGAGCAAATCCGCCATGAGTGACGAATTAGCGGCGTCTCTGTTATGCTTCCTGGACCCACTGATATAGTTTGTGTGTGTGTGTGTGTGTGTGTGTGTGTGTGTGTGTGTGTGTGTGTGTGTGTGTGTCTCTCTCTCTCTCTCTCTCTCCATTCATATTATTTCAGCCAGTCTCGGATTTTCCTTCTCCTCCCCTCTCTCACACACTCTCTCTCTCTCCATCTCCATGCTTTCTCCATGTCCGGAGTTCATCCCCTCTCTCTTTTTGATGTTTCTCTCTGTCCAGAATTCTCCCTCTCTTCCTCCTCCCCTCCTCCATTATCATGTTATTCCGTGTTCAGATTTCTCTTTCTCTCTCTATCTACATTTCCCCCTTTTTAATATATTTCACCTATTCTCTTCTCCTCTCCTTAATTCTCTTGTATTATATTTCTCCTTGTCCCAGAATTATCTCTTTCTCTTCCTCCTTTTATCATATTTCCCCTCATATTCCTTCCTTCCTTCTTTCTATCCCTTCCTTCTCGTGGGAATTTCCTTTCTCCTCCCCTATGTCCTCTTCCCCTCGTCTTTTCCTCTCATTCTCCGTAGTCTATAGCTTCTCCCCTTCGCCTTTCCCTCTGTCTCTCTCTTTTATTATGTCTTGCTATTCCTCCCCTGTTTCGGTATACCAAAATACAAGACAGGTTCATGCCTAAGGTTTTCAGGTGGTTGGTCTAATGGTCCTGGGCACTGGGTCCTGGAACCTAATGGGTCCTGGAGCTAATGGGCCCTGGAGCCAATGGGCCCTGGGCTAAGCCCGCGCGCCCTGGAGCTAATGGCCCCGAGATAAAATGGGCCCTAGACCTGTGAGCCTCTATGGGACCTGACTAATGGGCCTTAGACCTAATGGGATCTAGAACTAAAAGGCCTTAGCCTTAATCTGCCCTAGAACAAATGGGTCACATTCCAGATGAATTGTGTAAGTCCTGATGGGTCTCGGTTCTGAGGTCCCAGTCACTAGGGACCGATCCTCGGAACCCACAGACCCCACTCTAGTTAGGTTGGGTTAGGTTGGGTTAGGTTTGAGTGGATAGGATTGGGCACCATAAAGAGGCCCATCAGACCAGACACGCCACCATTGACCCACCAATGCAGCGACGATCAATCACGATGTTTATATTCGCATCATGCAAACCTGAATAACCCCTGCAACCTGATTCACCGCAACCACACTGCAACCTAATTCACACCCACCACATTACAACCTGATTCACCACAACGACACTACAACCTGATTCACCACAACGACACTACAACCTGATTCACCCCAACCGCACTACAACCTGATTCACCACAACCACACTACAGCCTGATTCACCACACCAAACTACAACCTAATTCACCACAACGACACTACACCTGATTCACCACAGCTTGCTACAACCTGATTCACTAACCACACTACAACCTGATTCACCACAACCACACTACAGCCTGATTCACCACAACCAAACTTCTAACCAGTATCACCACAACACACTACAACCTAGGTTTACCCACAACCACCTACAGCCTGATTCACCTGACACATGCCCTGTGGGTTTGTAAGATCCAAACACATTGCCTGTCACCCGACATCCCACACTCTGCCATTCTCCCACACCCTGTCACTCTCCCACACCCTGTCACTCTCCCACACCCTGTCACTCTCCCCACCCTGTCACTCCTCCCACCCTGTCACTCCTCCCACACCCTGTCATCTCCCCACACCTGCTCCTCCCACCCTGTCACTCTCCCACACCCCTGTACTCTCCACACCTGTCACTCTCCCACCCCTGTCTCACTCTTGGGGAGGATGTTGCCATTCAGGTCACACACACACACACACACACACACACACACACACACACACACACACACACACACAGAGGACAGAAAGGAGATTCCGTTGCTGTTGCCTGATGGAGAAATGAGATGGGTACATTATGGTGGTAATGGTGGTGAGTTATGGTTGGTAGTGGTGGTGTAGTAGTTATGTGGTGGCAGTTGTGTAATTGGGGTGGTAGAAACAGTAATTAACAGGCCAGGTGGTGGTGGTGAATTGTAATGAGTGGTAGTGTGGATATGTTGGAGTGGTAATCAGTAGTAATCAGGCTGAATAGTGATGGGTAAACATTAGATTCTATAGTAATTGGTGGGATTCTAGATTCTGTGGTAGAAGTCTGATGGGGTAGTTAACAATGATGGTGTGAATTATAATAGGGTGGGGATGGTTAATATTGGTAAATGTGGCTTGATCAGTGTTAGAGTGGGCGATGGTGGTAGGTGGTGGTGGTAGGTGGTGGCAGTGGTGGTAGGTGGTGGCAGTGGTGGTGAGTGGTGGTGGTGGTAGGTGGTGGTGGCGGCGGTGGTAGGTGGTGATGGTGGTGGTGGTGGTGATGATAAGGGGTTGGTGTTGATGGTCACCACCATAGCGACAACTCCAACACAATCTTACAATACATATCGTAAACCTCTAACACAATTTTAAATACAACCACAGCTACAATCACCACTTTCCACCACCATCATCAGTAACAACTACCACCATCCACATCCATTCCTCGGAGCAACAAGAACCATCACACTAATTATCTCCATCACCAACAATAATACAACCGACCAACCACCACCAACACCATAACCATTCCTACCACCATCAAAACCAAAGTCATCAACACCATAACCTTCCCTACCACCATCACCACAATCACATTCACCACCACCACCACCACCACAATCACAGTCACCACCACCACCACAATCACAACCACCACCAAAATCACAGTCACCACCACCACCACCACAGTCACCACCACCACCACAATCACAGTCACCATCACCACCACAATCACAGTCGCCACCACCACCCCAGTCGCCACCACCACCCCAGTCGCCACCACCACCCCAGTCGCCACCACCAACATTTATAAATCTCGTTCTTAATTCTTAACAAATCATACCTAAAAAAACCCACTGTTTACCTCACACTGGTTGGAAATGTTAGAGCAGATATTCACTTGGGAAATAACCCGAGGCTCTGAGCTTAGATCACTGGGATGAAAACCTCGACCAACGTAAAAACTCGACCAGCAGGACATTACTGTTTGAATCCCCACCTCCACTACCCCGGGGTCACCACCACTACCACTACACCTACCACTACACCTACCACCAACACCTACCACCAACACCACGCCTACCACTACCCCCATACCCACGACCATCGTAAAGAGGATTCACATAAAAAGAATCCTACACCACAGGCTTCTAAAACTCCTTGTGGACTTGGACTCTGTAAAGAAAGAAACCCTAATATGCGTGAACCCTAGAAAACCTCAAACCCCCACAGCGAACCTCCAAATACCTCATTCCCAAGAGAACCTCACATCTCCTCGTGTTCGCAGGAAGTAAACAGCTGCTCACCTGTCACACTCACGACCACTCCTACAAAATGTAACGAGTCCTAATGACTGCACACCTGACATGGAGTATTGTAGAGGGGTGACAGGTTCTCGCTAAGGCTAGTGTGTGGCACCCTAGGAACTCTTTCCCTTTCACGAGTGTCATATGACACTAGTGCTGTCATCGGTGCCATATGGCACTGCAGTATTCTCACATATCGGTGCCACATGACACTGCAGTAATCTCACACCGGTGCCACATGGCACTGCACTATTCTCAAACACCGGTGCCACATGACACTGCCGTATTCTCACACACCGGTGCCACATGGCACTGCAGTACTCTCTCACACCGGTGCCACATGGCACTGCAGTATTCTCAAACACCGGTGCCACATGACACTGCAGTAATCTCACACCGGTGCCACATGGCACTGCACTATTCTCAAACACCGGTGCCACATGGCACTGTAGTATTCTCAAACACTGGTGCCACATGACACTGAAGTATTCTCAAACACTGGTGCCACATGGCACTGCAGTAATCTCACATATCGGTGCCACATGACACTGCATTACTCTCTCATACCGGTGCCACATGACCAATACCCTCACAAGCACCACACAACCAGTCCCTCCTTGTGTCAATACCCACAATTCCGGCCGGCACTACACACCACCACCTCGACCCTCACAATATAAAAGTTTGACGGCGGTGAACGGTGGAGGAGAGTCAGAAGCACCCCACTGAGCACATCTGGCCTGGTGAACGTTCCAACACCACACTACCAGGAGGAATACTATATACAGTATATATATATATATATATATATATATATATATATATATATATATATATATATATATATATATATATATATATATATATATTATATATATATATATATATATATATATATATATATATATATATATATGTGTGTGTGTGTTCGGCAGGGGATATCTATACAAGTATAAATAAATAAGTCAATCCATCATTCAAACAATCAATCAATCTCCTTTTGGAAATTTCATGGTGGACTGAAATTTTACATGTGCCAGACACGCAGTAGTAAACACCCAGCATTTTGCCCTCCAGAATTTCACAACCTGGATTGGATTCCCGAACCCTCGGACCACCAGCCATGAACATTTAGTTCAACATAATACCTATAAAAGCCCCCGAAAATATATAAATATATATACTGTAGTTACAGAACATAACTTTCAAAACTCAAATTTCACAAGACTCTGAAAATATTACTTTGCGTTTTGGGACGTATACAGGCGAGGATTTGCGGATCCATTCAACATATAGCTGTGAGTGACAGGTCTATTGGGAGGCTACAAGGTCCGCTCGCTACCACTAAATCATAAAATATCACCACTGCTCCCAAGTCAACGGGTAGGCCGCTCTGTACTGCCACACTGACGGCCTGGTGGGAGAGGGGAAGTGGGATGGTGGGAGAGGGGCGGTGAGGAGATGGTGGGAGAGGGGAGGTGAGGAGATGGTGGGAGAGGGGAGGTGAGGAGATGGTGGGGAGATGGTGGGAGAGGGGAAGTGGGGTGGAGGGGGGATGGTGGGAGGGGAGAGGTGAGATGGTGGGAGGGGAGAAGAGGGATGGTGGGAGAGGTGGGGAGACGGTGGAAGTGGAGAGATGGTGGGACGGTAAGGAAAGAGGGGAAATTAGGATGGATGGAGGAATAAAAAATGAGAGGGTGTTAACGTGAGGGAGAGGAGGAGGAGGAGAGTAGAATGAGGGAGACGAAATTATCATGAGATAAACAGTGATAGATATAATAAAAATAATACGGGAGAGAGTGACAAACACACAATTAAAGTTTGTAAGTAATCCACACACACACACACACACGAGCCAGCGGAGTACTCAAGTGACGTTGTGAGATAATGAATGCTGAATGCAGGGGTCACCAAACTTTTTTCACAGTGGGCCGGATAACTGAAAGAATGACGAGCGCGGGCCGCATAATCATTCTGTTCAATACTTGCAAGCCAGAACGAAAGCTCTGGGAAAAAAGACGAAAAACTAAGTTTAGCATTCCATGTTAATCATGGGTGAGTGACGTGCAATGCACAAAAAACAAAGACAACCAACATATTTATTTACTAAAACGTTATCAAAGAAGGCGACGTTAGCAAAAAGATAGTTACATCAGACCTAGTGTGCACATATCCGAATCTCACAAACTAAGCAGCAAAAAAGGTTAGTGAGATTTGTGAAACTGACGTTTCACTGACGTCGGCGGGCCTGATGAACTGGCGTCGCGGGCCGGATCCGGCCCGCGGGCCGTAGTTTGGTGACCCCTGCTGAATGTGACGGCGGGGGAGGAGAGACCAGATGTACCTACCTGTACTAAGTGACAGGTAGAGGCGTGACACCGGTGATGCGCCACCTGTGAGGAGGCTGTAAAAACTGGAGGAGGAGGAAGATGAGGAGGAGACGATTATCAGGACAAGGAGGAGGAGGAAGCGTACCAGGAAAAAGAGGAGGAGGGGTACTAGGAAAAGGGGGAGGAAGGATACTCGGTGGAGGAGGAGGGCCAGGAGGAGTAGTAGATGTACCGGGGAGGAGAAGCAATACCACGACGGGGAGGAGGAGTGTGGGGGTGGTAGGAGGGGAGTATATACCTTAATTATTCTCTTATGGTTTAAGATATTTTAGATGAGGTAGGATATTAGGTCACATGGGGTCCATTCCTAATAAATTTAAAAGCCTACCGAGCCCCTAATCTGACTATCAAGAACGGGGTCCCTTAGCACTGGGGCCCAATACGACTGTCCTTCAACCCAGTTAAAGATCATGCTACCCCAACACACGAAAAGGATTTGGACCCACTAGGATTGCGGGCCCCCTTGTAAGACTTTGGGGGGGGGGGGGGCCCACATCTGACCATTCACCTGATTCTCAAAAGATTCCTATGTTAATTTCTTGTCTGTATACCTGGACATAAGAGAACTCATCCACTTAGGGTCGAGTCTCAAGGGCATTTCGATTCCATTTTAACAAACATCTTCGTGACGTACCTTTCGTGAGTCAATTACATACTTGACTACTTGAAGGTTCTCGTGTCTCTACTTACAGGAAATACTTAACTAGTGATCTTCTGAAAATCAAGATACAAGTCGTTTACCGGAAGGACTCGCCGTAAGGATAAAGGGGTCATTAGGCTGATGGGGAGGAGCGGGGGGGGGGGGATTATACGTGGGACCTATTAAGCTTGGGAACCAAACCTAATGGATAGGTTAAATTGGGAGCCCTACAGAATTGGGGGCCTATTAGGAGTCTGGGAATATTAAGACTGTGGCCCCAGAACTGATGGTTAGGTTAGGTTGGGAGTCCTGCTGAAGTGGGACCCATTACGACAAAGTGATTAGGACTGGAGCCAATTATTTAACCACTTAACTAAATAAACCTGCTGGACTCTTGTGTATTTCCTCCGTTCACACAATCCTTCCCTCATTACACCTGCTAATTACATTTAAATTTCAACTACATCAAACACGCTCCACCGGTACCACTACAACAAAGGCCAGTGTAAAGTTTAACGTACAGTACCTGACACACAAAGGACATCAAGTAAACACAAAGGACACCAAACACACACACACACAACAGACATCATTACAAATACAAAACAACCATTGACCCACCGACTGAACAATAAAACATCAACAATTTAATTATTCATGTAAATCATTGTAAATATGAATAAATATGAAAATACAGGACAAAAGTTTGCGTCAATGTAAATAAAACGTAAATTGACGTATTCAGAATATAGGTCAGTGTTAAATGTTTGAGTATTTTAAAACATTTCTAGTCCACAACATGTGTAAACATCGATGGCCATAGACCCAGACACACATATAAACATTTACACTTCTGATCTTAAGTCAAGCCATTATGAGACATGACTGGTGGCGAAGGTGAGAGTCAATCAGCGCCGGAGTTACGCCCAGTTAATGACATACAGTTATAGATACAAACAGTTAATATGTCGAAAATATGTATTTAACGGGGCGCTTGCGCACATCCACCCACCCACAGCATAACTTAAAGTAACAGTAATATGCAGAAAAAAAACAGGAAGAGTAACTGCAACAAAAAGCAAAACAACAGCAGAAAAAATAGCATTAGCAGCGAGAGGGAGCCCTACCACCACCCTCCCCCCATGGTAGGTAATGGTCATTGTACCCTCATTACTCGGCTCATAGGCACGAAAATACCGATGAATATCAACGAGGGTTTGCCGACACACACACACACACACTTGACATTTCCATACCTTGATCAGGACCTAAGCCAAGTGGAGGTGTCAGGGAAGAGAGAGAGGTTATATTTGGAAAGTCATAAGAGAGAGCTGTGTTTGGGAAGGACACTAAGTGCTACATCCGCATTTGTACTGAAAAAACAGGCGGAAGATGTCTTATGGATGTTGACAGAGGGGGAAGAGAAATGTGTGTGTGTGTGTGTGTGTGTGTGTGTGTGTGTGTACTTTATAAGAAACCGAAAAACATAAAGGTTAATGGCTAACAAATATATTGGCAAAGCTTGGAGTACAGTTTGCCTATTCTGAGTGATTCAGTCATGTCTTGACACTGAGGGTGGTATCACTGTTCACTGCCACGCAGGACAGAGGTTCATACACAAAGAAATACATCATATTATTCATTAATAGTATATATAGGGCAGAGTTATGTGGGCGATATCACTGTTCACTGCCACGCAGGACAGTGGTTCATATACAGTAGAAGTCATATTCTATTTGAGGACTAATCAGTGTGGGCTGACGAATTTTGCATAGTCAGCAAGAAAGTCCTCAAGCAACCCTGATTCAATGTAGTAATTACAAAGTGCATGATACAATAAGCCAGGTGGCCTGAAGTCTTTGACAGTGTCACATTCAATAATATAGTGTTCAAGTGTATGCTTTAAAGGTTTATCACAAAGTTTACATGCTGAGTGTTCCGGTATGGGTACAGCGTTACTAACTTGCCAGATGTGTCTGTATCCTAGCCTAATCCTGGCCACGACTACATCACATTGTCTGCTTCTGTCCTTGTGCTGGCCATACCGGTACCTCTTGTGAAATCTTTAAGTTGAAACGAAAAGTGTGAAAGTGAGAGGAAAAAATAAAACGTGACAGCTTCCATAACTACAGCCAGAGGAACCATTCGAGTAAAGGTGTTCTGAAATGTTCCCTGAGTGAGGCGACGTGGATACGGGAGGACAAGACGTGAGGACCATACTTTATACGAGAGGAAAATAAGACTCGAGTGTTGTGGGAAGATTGTGAGGGAGATGAGTGCGTGTGTGGACGGCTGTTATATGACAGTGCCAGACTTACTTAAGGCGGTGTGTGTGTGTGTGTACTGACAGTTTGAAAGAGAGAGAGAGAAAGAGGAATATTGTGCACACACACACGCACACGCACACACACGCACACGCACACACACACCTTCACGGAATGAGGACGTCGGCACTGCCCGTAGTTTCTTGACCATGGAGACAGCTGCCAGTCTGGTTTGTCAGGCCCTTCCCCTTCCCCTCCTCCTCATCTGGATTTATCAACATCCTTCCACCAACAGTACAGTGCAAAGATTGACTATCAACCCACAAGTGACATACAAAAGTGACAATTTCAACTCGAAAGGAAGAAACAACAGTTAGAGTGACTCCCAACTACTTCAGGAGAGAAATGGGAACTCCCTACTCCACCCAGGTGAGGAACTATGAATTCCTAACTCCATCACATGAGGAACAAGAACCATCTCCAACATCCTGTGCGAGCTGAAGGACCTACCCGAACCACGTGGTGCATCTGCAGCTGTAGTGAGGTAGCGGATTAGCATTCAGGTACAACGCAACGGCCATCCAGTGAGGTCACAAGAATGTTTACAAGACCAGCTCCCACAGTACCAGATCTATAGTTAATCTACAAGTGATCGCACGCACCTTCGTGCCCAGTGAAAGTTTGAACGCTCGTGCTTGGCTAGCGTACAGCGAATGAGGGTGCGCCAAGTCCGTAGACTTGCATGATTAATTTGGGTGCGCCAAGTCCGTAGGTTTGCATCGTTTTCCATCGTAAATAAAATGGTTAAATAATGCCTTCCTAAAGAAACCATCGACATGGGACCAGGTTTGTTGTACTCTACGAATTTTTTGCGATTTTTCCACCAAGTTTAATGAAAAACGATTGTGCCATTTCGGCTGTCCAGAACAGACGGACAGACAGACACACGCCTAGTCCTATAGTATATTAGACAAGTGATCGTGGGCCCTTCGTGCCCGGTGGCGAGTCCGGTGGTACAGTTGTTATAATCATGGTCGTGGTTGTTATAATCATAGTCGTGGTTGTTACAATCATGGTCGTGGTAGTTATAATCATGGTCGTGGTTACTATATTCGTGGTTGTTATAATCATAGTCGTGGTTGTGATAATCATGGTCGTGGTTGTTATAATCATGGTAGTGGTTGTTATAATCATAGTCGTGGTTGTTATAATCATGGTCGTGGCTGTTATAATCATGGTCGTGGTTGTTATAATCATATTCGTGGTTGTTATAATGGTCGTGGCTGTAATAATCCTATTCGTGGTTGTTATAATCATGGTCGTGGTTGTTATAATCATAGTCGTGGTTGTTTCAATCATGGTCGTGGTCGTTATATTCATGGTCGTGGTTGTTATAATCATAGTTGTTATAATCATGTCGTGTTGTTATAATCATGGTCGTGGTTGTTATAATCATGGTCGTGGTTGTTACAATCATAGTCGTGGTTGTTATAATCATGGTCGGTTGTTATAATTCGGTTGTTATAATCATGGTCGTGGTTGTTATAATCATCGTCGTGGTTGTTATAATTATGGTCGTGGTTGTTATAATCATAGTCGTGATCGTTATAATCATAGTCGTGGTTGTTATAATCATGGTCGTGGTTGTTATAATCATAGTCGTGATTGTTATAATCATAGTCGTGGTTGTTATAATCATGGTCGTGGTTGCTATAATCATCGTCGTGGTTTTTATAATCATGGTCGTGGTTGTTATAATCATGGTCCTGGTTGTTATAGTCAAGGTCGTGGTTGTTATAATCATGGTCCTGGTTGTTATAATCATGGTCGTGGTCGTGATACTTACAGTATCTAATATATTATAAGAAGGAATAGAATAAAGGTTAGAATAATTAGTTAAAGAAATATTCGCCATAAGGAAAGGTTAAAATCATAAAAAAAAATATATTATGAATCACCGATGATCATTCCGAGATAAATTATATTATGAAGAGAAGTGACCTTGATTCTGGTTAGATTAGTCACCATCTGCTTACGTCATCACCTGTGTTAAGTCATCATAGTCATCGTCTACGTTTGTCAGTTTTAGGCCCATCTCACATGACTGACTGACCATCGATGTTCTTTCCGCGCGAGGGTGTTGAGTCTTATTATTTACGCTGGTGGATGTAAGACCTCCTACCCTCACTGACGCAGCTATGGTCAATTTGGTGTTATTCTTGTCTAAAACTGCCTTCTAATCTGTCTCAAGTCTATCCGTCCTGTCTATTGCCATCCCAACTGTCTGTTCGTCTGCGTGGTGTTTGAATGTAAGCCCGCCTGTACTCTTTGTTTTCGTCAAATCTGTCTGTCTTATCCGTTGTTGGCGTGTGTCTGCCTGTTTGTCTAATGTAAACCAGTCAGTCAGCTGTCTGTCTGTCATGTTAGTTGCCATGTTGTCTATTTGTGTATGTATGAATCTGTCTATTTTTGTCAACCTCCTGTCTGTTTCACTGTCTATATTCACCCTGTGTCTATTGTAGTCATCTTCTCCATGCATTCCCGTTATTATCTTTTTATCTCTTCTCTTTTTCCATGTACAGTCAGCCACAGGAATAAGTATAACACTGTAGCTGTAAGGTCGTCTGGTAACGTTGAAACTGCGCATCCAGACGCATAATGAAACTCAGCTCCCACCACCTGTTATCTCTTAACTATTTTCTGTTTCCCCTTCTTTATTTATTGTTCTATTTACTCCTCTTTCTTCCTTTACTATTCCAAACAACATTAAAAAAAAGTAGGCTAAGAAAAAAAGTGGGGGGAGGAGGCGGGAGCCGTATGATAACTGCAATCGTGGGCTGACAGCGTACAGCAAATGAGGGTGCGCCAAATCCGTAGACTTGCATCGTTTTCCAGCATAAATATAATGGTTATTTAATGGCTTCCTAAAGAAACCATCGATATGGGACCAGGTTTGTTCCACTCTACGAATTTTTTGCGATTTTTCCACCAAGTTTGATAAAAAACGATTGTGCCGTTTCGGCTGCCCAGAACACACACACACACACACACACACACACACACACACACACACCTAGTCCTATAGTATATTAGATATGTTGAATATATGTTTCTTATGTTTTTGTATTGAAAGCTTTCGTCATTCAAGTGACCCACTCCCTGTTTCACCATAAGGAAGGCAAAGAGGGACTACGAAATCAGGATAGCAAGAGAATCCAAAGCGAATCCCAAGGGATTTTTCCAGGTATATAGAAGGTTCCTTCTTTGTGTACGAACCTCTGTCATGCGTGGCAGTGAACAGTGGCATTACCCACATGAATCTGACCTATATATAGTGTCAATGAATATGATGCATTCTTTGTGTACGAACCTCTGTCCTGTATGGCAGTGGAAAGTGACATTACCCACATGAATCTGACCGACGTATATGTATGTATGTGTATGTGCGTGTGTGCATGTATATGTGCATGTACGTGTATATGTGTATGTATATACGTATATGTATGTATATGTGTGAGTGTGTGTTTACATATATGTATATGTACTGTCAATGAATATGATGCAACTCTTTGTGTACGAACCTCTGTCCTGCATGGCAGTGAACAGTGACATTACCCATATGAATCCGACCTATATACATTTATAGTTGTTAATGAATATGATGTATTTCTTTGTGTGTGAACCTCTGTCCTGCGTGACAGTGAGAAGTGATACCACCCTCAGTGTCAAGACATGACTGAATTACTCAGAATAGGCAAACTGTACTATAAGCTCTGCCAATAAATTTGTTAAACTAAAACTAAAGGTATATAGGACAAAGGTCAAGGACAAAGTGGGGCCTTTAAAGTCAGAGAGAGGGGAAGTGATCGAAGATAGTGAGAAAATAAGCAAAGCATTAAACAGCTACTTCTTATCAGTTTTCACAGAAGAAATTCACGAGGAAATTCCAGAGGTGGAACTGATATTTAGGGGAAATGAAGAAGAGAAATTAAAGAATATCACTATCAGAAAAGAGGATGTTCTTAAAAAGATAAATAAATTAAAGAAGACAAAATTCCCAGGGCCGGATGAAATTTTCCCTCGAGTTTTGGAAGAGTGTAAGGAACAGATTAGCAGACCCCTCGTAAATTTATTTACAAAATCATTAGACACGGGAGTTGTGCCAGACTTGTGGAAACAGGCAAATGTAGTACCCATATTCAAAAAGGGAGACAGAGCATCAGCGTCAAATTACCGGCCGATTAGTTTGACGGCAGTAGTGGGAAAATTTCTTGAGTCAATTATAGCAAATAGCATCCGATCGCATTTAGAGAATAGCAAATTAATCTACGACTCTCAACATGGGTTTACAAAGGTAAAATCTTGTCGAACAAATCTGCTGACATTTTTTAGGAAAGTCATCGAGGTAGTAGATAATGACGAAAATTACGATGTTATTTACATAGACTTTAGCAAAGCATTTGACAGAGTACCGCATCAGAAGCTCCTGAGAAAAGTTAAGGCTCATGGTATCGAGGGGAAGTTTCAAAATTGGATAAAATCATGGCTCACCAATAGAACACCGAGGGTCAGCGTAGATAGTGTTAAATATGAGTGGGGCTGTGTAACCAGTGGGGTTCCCCAGGGGTCAGTACTGGGCCCACTCTTGTTCATAATCTACATAAACGATCTAGATACTGGGATCAACAGTGACATAAGCAAGTTTGCGGATGACACCAAAATAGGGCGGCAGATTAATTCAGGGCAGGATGCAAATGCGCTACAGGAGGATTTAAATAAACTGCAGGAGTGGTCAGAGAATGGCAAATGAAATTCAACTTAATATTGGAAGAACAAATACGGTCATTGTATACAGCCTTAACAATATCAACCTAACCTAGAGAAGTCGACTTGTGAAAGAGACTTAGGGGTACTTGTAAGCCCGGACCTACGGCCTAGAAAACAATGCGTTAATGTTCGAAATAAGGCAAACAGAGTATTAGGTTTTATATCTAGAAGTGTAAGTAATATGAGTGCAGAGATCTTATTGCAACTATATCTTGCGCTAGTCAAGCCGCACCTAGATTATGCTGTTCAGTTCTGGTGCCCTTATTATAGAATGGATATCAATTCACTGGAGTCGGTGCAGCGAAGAATGGCGAAAATGATTGCGGGACTTAGAAACCTTCCATATCAAGATAGATTAAAGAAACTAAACTTGCATTCCCTAGAAAGACGAAGAGTGAGGGGAGATATGATAGAGGTATTTAAGTGGGTGAAAGGAATCAATAGAGGAGATATAGATAAAGTTCTTATAATATCCGAGCAGGATAGGACTCGTAGCAACGGATTTAAGATGGATAAGTTTATTTTTAGGAGGGAAATAGGAAGTAACTGGTTCACAAATAGGGTGGTGGACGAGTGGAACAAGCTTAGCAACTTTGTAGTAAGTGCTGGAATGCTGGAAAGTTATAAAAGGAGGCTAGATAGATTCGTGGATGAGAGAGAGTGGTAGTAACTCTCGACAGGAGCTGCCATGCACAGGCCAACCGGCCTATTGCAGACTCCTTATGTTCTTATATGTAACTTATCATCTCTGTTCATTGTATATTTCCAGCCTTCGGGCTGCCATGTCATCTTAATAAACCGTTATTTATTATTATTATTATTATTATTATTATTATTATTATTATTATTATTATTATTATTATTATTATTATTATTACACACACACACACACACACACACACACACACACACGTCTTCCCACCCTCCTCCCCATACTATCTTCTTGATTCTTTCAAACTCATACCCTTCCCCACCCTCTCCCTTCCTTCTCCCTCCTACCCCCACTATGCCCGTCTAAACACGCCATTTCTTTCCACTTCTCCCTCCCCCTCCCTTGCCTCCCTCTCACCCCCACACGCAATAAGAAGTAACCTAGAGTTGGCAGGGTGTGGGCATAGGGGAGAAAGTGTCCGAAGTGTGTGGGCGTGGGCGTGGGCGGCGCTACGCCGCCCCGTATATGGTCAGCCGGGTGCCAACACCCCGCCCACACCTGCACGTTATGACCACGTGACCCCGTTGGTGCACGCAAGACCACGCAACATGTTACACACAACACGATCAACTTAATGAGCACGTGACCTGGGGTTACACTAAACGACCCACACACGCTGGTACACGCGATGTGTAAGCGAATTTGGTGGCACACGTAAAGACAAGCGCAAATTTCTATTACAAAGCAAACTATGTAAGGTGATACACGTAATAATCCACGCAAGCAGATACACGCAATGACTCACGCAACTTGTTGCACGCAATCGTCTACTTCGAACACAAAGCAAGGTGACCACCAAGGACCTTCAGAACTAAGTCGCCCATTAATCTAGAAATAATAATAATAATAATAATAATAATAATAATAATAATAATAATAATAATAATAATAATAATAATAATAATAATCAACGATTAAAAACACCAATCGTTAAATAAGGATCGTTCATTACACACTCACTCGAACCAGGCTTTAAGCGGAACACCCGTCTCACCTTTGGGCAGGTAAGCACTGCCCTGGCCTTTAATACAGTATGCCACACCTCATTCAAATGGGTTTCAGCCTTTATAGACCTTGATATTAACCTAATCTAACCATTATGTTTGAGACACATTAATTTTAGGATCACATGAAACCGATTAGGTCTACAACCCAATGTCAAGAATTAGGTTAGGTTAGGTCAGATTCCTTCAGATTAGGTTAGGTTAGGTTTGGTCAGATTCCTTCAGATTAGGTTAGGTTAGGTTAGGTCAGATTCCTTCAGATTAGGTTAGGTTAGGTTAGGTTGGTTAGGTTAGATTCCTTCAGGTTAGGTTAGGTTAGATTGAGACCTTTTACACCTGGTGGCCTACTTGACCAGTCGCCGTTAAGACACACACACAATTGACCTCGTTGTATTTGAAGAACCTTTTAATGAATACTAATTAGCTTCAACAGGTGATACTTGTGGAGGGAAACAGTTAATTGTACAGGTTTGAGTAACTCCGGCGGTGACCGATGAACGTGAACTGAGCTAATATATGACTACACGATGTATTGATGTATAAACTATTACTACCTACTGTATTATTGTATAAATTATGACTGCACGGTGCGTTAGTGTATGTAATATCTATACACGCACTAATGTATTTTGAGTATCTACTGTATTCATATCGAGATCTACTAATACAGTCTCTCTCTCTCTCTCTCTCTCTCTCTCTCTCTCTCTCTCTCTCTCTCTCTCTCTCTCTAAGCTATCACCTTATATCCACAGTGTGTATAGTGATTAGCTCAGGTACCGTACACACCTGACCCTGTGTAAATTTGACCTGATTACTTGAATGATGATCGCAGATAACCTCATGTCAAGATATACTACGACTACTATTATGACAACTATTATTACTACTACTACTACTACTACTACTACTACTATGAATTGTTTTTATAATGATAATAATAAAATCTCTCACCCCAAATAACTTGCATGAAAATTTTTAAAAAAATCTCACATACGAAACAACATTACCAGGCAGGTATGGAATGGCTGTGAGAGAGAGAGAGAGAGAGAGAGAGAGAGAGAGAGAGAGAGAGAGAGAGAGAGAGAGAGAGAGAGAGAGAGAGAGAGAGAGAGAGAGAGAGAGAGAGAGAGAGAGAGAGAGAGAGAGAGAGAGAGAGAGAGAGAGCAGATAACAGGTAAGTAAAAAGGAGAATAACTAAAAGGTGCAAAAAGTCGCCCGATAGCCAGAAGAGGTCAGGCGGCCACTACCAACAGTGTCACCACCATCGCAACTACTACTACCATCATCACCATTACCATCACCACCACCATCAGTGCCACCACCATCACCACTACCACTATGACAATTACTACCACCACCATCACCACAATCATAACTACTAACACCATCATCACCACCACCAGTGCCACCATCGTCTCAATCACCATCACTACCACCATCACCAGTACCATCATCATTACCACCACAACCAATATTATTCCCATCACCACCAAAAACTATCATCATCACCATCATCATCATCATCATCATCATCACCATCATCATCACCATCATCATCATCATCATTTTCTCTAAGTAACCATCTTTTTATTTGGCTCTTATGGGTATGCCTCAGGTTGATCGAAGGTGGGCTACAGGTGGGCGAGGAGTGGGCTGTAGGTGGGAATGAGATTGGGCCCTAGGCGGGTTAGAGGTGGGCCGTAAGTGGGCTAGGGGAGAGCTGTAGGTGGGGACAAAGTGGGCTGTTGGTGGAGTGATAGTGGGCCATAGGAGGAACGATAGTGGGTCGCAGGTGGATCTAGGGTGGGCCGTAGGTGGGCTAGAGGAGGGCGGTAGGTGGTGACTTGTTGGTCGTAGGTGGCTAGGGGAAGGCCGTAGTTGGGCTAGAAGAGGGTCGTAGGTGGGCTAGAAGAGGGCATTGGGTGGGCTAGAAGAGGGCCGTAAGTGGGCTAGGGGAGGATCGTAGGTGGGTTAGGAAAAGCCGTAGGTGGGCTAGGGGAGGGCCGTAGGTGGGGCTAGGGAAGGCACATGAAAGGCCGTAGGTGGGCCAAGGAGGGCCGTAGGTGGGCCAAGGAGTGGCCGCAGGTGAGCTAAGGAGGCCAGAGCCAAGGAGGCCAGGTGGGCTAAGGGGAGGGCCGTAGGTGAGCCAAGGGAGGGGCTGTAGGTGGGCTAAGGGAGGGCCGTAGGTGGGCTAAGGGAAGGCCGTAGGTGGGCTAAGGGAAGGCCGTAGGTGGGGGACGAGGGTGAGTAAGGGTTGCCAACAGACCTTGTTGTCCCAGCCAACCTAACGGTTAACACACACCTGCTCACCACCCGCATCAACATTCTCATTGGCAATACTGCGCTCCTCGACGCTTCCTCTGTACAAATGTTGCTAACTATCTACCCTAGGTGTTGCTATCTATCTACCCCAGGTGTTGCTAACTATCTACCCCAGGTGTTGCTAAACTATCTACCCCAGGTGTTGCTAACTATCTACCCCAGGTGTTGCTATCTAACCCCAGGTGTTGCTAACTATCTACCACAGGTGTTGCTAACAATCTACCACAGGTGTTGCTAACTATCTACCCAGGGTGTTGCAAACTATCTACCCCAGGTGTTGCTAACTATCTACCCCAAGTGTTGCTAACTATCTACCCCAGGTTGCACTTATGAGTTACGAGTTACAGTAATACAGACTTGAGTTACGACCTGCCATGTCTTCAGAAAATCAATAAAGAAAAACAACAGTAATTTAGGTCACCGTCCACTCACCTTACATGTAGAGGAGGAGGAGGTGGAGGTGGAGAAGGAGGAGGTGGAGGTGGAGAAGGGGGAGCTGGAGGAGGAGAGGGAGCTGGAGGAGGAGAGGGAGCTGGAGGAGAAGGAGGAGGGTATGATATGCCCATAGGTAGAGGAGGAAGGGGAAAGGGAGGAAGAAGGGGAGAGGGAGGAGGAAGGAGGAGGGGACAGAGTATGGTGTGCCTCGTAAGTTTTTTTGTTTTGTTTTGTTTCTATGGGCATAGTCCACCTGCACATGTCACTGACCCACATCGGGGCCTTGGGGGGATGTAATAATAATGCCTGGCACTTGACATTATTAGGGACCTGCCACACTTTGCCATATACAGATAAATTGTACCGTGAAATTTCCCCCCACACACTCATCATTCTGTCACTTTATGTAACTTGCTGACAAAACCCATGACCCTTCAGGCCTTTTACTCCCTTAATGCATGAGTCATAAAGGCAAGCATATACTCCGCATGCTTCCCTGTTGGGCACTGTAAACGCTTCTGCGCTTCACCTTGCACAGGATGTAAGGGGGTGCCCAATAAACTAGCCATCTCGTGGGCAATCTGTAATAATAATAATAATAATAATAATAATAATAATAATAATAATAATAATAATAATAATAATAATAATAATAATAAACCATAAAGAAATACAAAAATTATAAAAAATCAAAAGTGAGAAACAATATATGTATGTTGTGTTGTCAATAGTAAGAGAAACAATTGAGACCCTGCAATTGTGTGTAAATGAGGCAGAAAGTCAGGTCAGCAACCTGGGACTTGGTCACAATTTTCGTGATGCCATATGGCAGCAGGGTCCACCATTAGACAACACATTATGCTTCCAATATCTTCCCAGGCGGTAGGACCTCCGTGTATTCCTCTTCCTCGTCTTACTACTCCTCCCACAACAACCCCTCCCACTTTAACTTCCCCCGTCGGGTCCTTTTATGTAAACGAGTGACTCTTAAGCACTGAGCCGAGGAAGAGAGAGAGAGAGAGAGAGAGAGAGAGAGAGAGAGAGAGAGAGAGAGAGAGAGAGAGAGAGAGAGAGAGAGAGAGAGAGAGAGAGAGAGAGTCGAAGGGTGGAGGAGGTAAGAGATGGGAGAGAGAGGGAGGGGAGGGGGGAGTTAAACGAGAGGGAGAGGTAAGAAAGGGAGAGTGAAATGAGGGAGGGCGAGGAGAAGGAGAGGTAAAGAGAGGGAGGGAGGGAGGAGATGGTAGGGTAGGCGGGTAAACATATGCCACTCTCCACGCTCTACACCTCATTCACGGATACAAATACTTACAACCCGGTGGAACGTGAGTAGCATAAGGCAGCAGGAACACTAACCCACGCTCTAAGGAACCAGGTATACGGGCCTGAGAGCTCTACGTAGACAAGGATAGAGGGGGTGGGGTTACAGGGGTGCTGGGGGGGGGTTAGTGTGGGCTAGGTGGTGGGGGCTGTGGTGGGGGTGTGTGATGGGGTGGTGGGGGTGTTGGGGAGAGAGGAGAGACATCAAGGGTGGATTGTTATTTTGAGCTACCGGATGATGTGTGGATTTTTTTTTCCCCTATCACAACCTCCATGACATCATCGTGATATGTTACAACAGGAAGAGTTTATAGGATTATAATGGGGGATTATATGACCTCCCTCTCTCCCTCGCCCCTCCTCCTCGATCCCTCTCCTCCTCCTCCCATCCTCCTCCTCCCATCCCTCCCGCCCCCATCTCTCTCCTCGTCCCTCCCCCCATCCCTCTCCTCCCTCCCTGCATCCCTTTCTCTCCCTCCCATCCTTCTCTCCCTCCTCCCCCCATCCCTTCTCCCTCCTCCCCCATCCCCCCTCCTCTATCTCTCTCCTCCTCCTCCCCCATCCCTTCTCCTCCTCCCCCATCCCTCCCCATCTCTCCTCCTCCTCTATCCCTTCTCCTCCTCCCCATCCTCCCTCCTCCCATCCCTCTCGCCCTCCTCCCCCCTTGTCTCCAGGAACAGTAACTCAAGGCACCTACGTATCTGACATTATTTGAGTACGTGGTGTTTAGATCATCTTTAACATAAGGTTCTCGTGTTATTTTTGGACAATTATATTCATCAGAACCAACATAAACATTCTAAGGACTTTTTTTTCCTGTTGTATATTATTTGTTAATCTCTCTCTCTCTCTCTCTCTCTCTCTCCATACACACAGTCAACGTCTGCCTATCGTCTGCGCCAACAGTTACTCCGACAGTCTATTTCAGGATGAAGAGAAAATCATGTTAGGGAAGGAGACACAACGGCCACATCTGTTGTCTCTCATCTGTGTATAACATTACGTGGCTTTTTGTGTATGGTTTATACCTTACCTGCTGGCACGTCTGCTTGGTGCCACCCTTACTTGGTGGCACCCTCGGTGGCACCCATACCATGTGGCACCCTCACTTGTTGGCAATCACTTCGTGACGACAAGTACTAACGTTATTTAATGACAACTGGTCGCACCCCAAAATTGATGACACCTTCAGTTGGAGGTACATTATACCAGGTGACACCCCTGTTGGCACCCTTACCTGGTGACACCTTTACTCGGTAGCATCCTTACTGAACAGTACCTCATCTGGTGGTACCTTGGCACTCTTACCTGGTGGTATCTTTTCCTAGTGACACCCCGACTTGTTGGCACTGCTTGCAGATCTTCCTTGATACAGAGTTTACTATGTTGAGTGGTTCTACAGACACACATGTAGGCTAGGTACGTTGCATTAATACCTTATATAGTTATACATAATCTAACAAAATATACCTAATGGGCAGTAGCCGTGTAGGATTCCTGCATTGTTCTTGATGGTCTTGGTCAGAGCTACTTTAGAGCTCAGTACTGTTCTAGCTTCTTACTGCTTGAGCTGCCAGACTGTTTCATAGGTCTACCATCCTCTGCGTGAAAAATCCTTATATTCGTCCTGCATGACACCTTGGCGAGCTTGACGTTGTGTCCTCTTGTGCTGGTGGTGCGTGACATTACGAAAAAATAATCTGTGTTTACGCCTTCCATCACTTTCAAGATCTTTGACCGTGTATAAGATCTGCAACTATTGTGTCTACAGCTCGGGAATAATCTTAGTCGTTCTGTGCTGCACCTTCTCTTGGGATATCATGTCTTTCTGGAGGTAAGGTTTCCAAGCCTGTATACATAATTAGTGCAGATGGGACGTAATGAGATATTTAAAAGGTTATTGGAGGATTTCCTTATTTTTGTAACTGAAGGTGAGACATATAGTTCCTAAGTCTCTATGGTGTACTATGGCCAGGAGAGTACATCAATTTAAGTATGTGACTGATTATAAAGGCATACAAAGCAGTATGCTGAATGACCAGACAAGTTTACTTAGTGACTAGACAACCACTATACTGATAAGGGCACACAGAAGAGTCGCCTTGTTTATTGACTATAAAAATACAGTACAAGCAGAGCCTTCTCTCCTTCTCTCACCACTCGTCCCTTCCCTCACTACTGCCTCCTACTTTCCCTCCTCCATCTCACCACTTTTCCCTCTTACTACTCCCTGCTTCTTCTCCTCACTCACTACTACCCTCCCCCTCTCCTCCCACCACTGGCGAGTAGCCAACATCAACACACCTCACATGGCTCGCTGTTTCATCCCGGACGTCGTTTAGTATAAGTCTCGTCCCTCCCTCCGGCCCTCCCTCTCTTTATTAACACATGTTTAGTGTAATTCTCTTTCCTTCTCTCCCTTTATTAACACGTCCTTCACTCCCTTTATTAACACGCCTTCTCTTTATTAACACGTTTCACTTTTACACGTCTTTCCTTTTATTAACACGTTTTCCTTTTATCAACACGTCATTCCCTCTGTGTTTCTACACTTGATGTGGGGTTGAGGGGGAGATGTGAAGTGGAGTTGAGGTAGAGATGTGACGTGGGGTTGAGGGAGAGATGTGGCATGAGGTTGAGGGGGAGAGATGTGGCATGGGGTTGAGGAGAGATGGGCATGGGGTTGAGGGGGAGATGTGAAGTGGGGTTGAGAGGAGGGCCGTGGGGTAGGATAGGAAAACATTAGAGAGGAAGGGGGCGCTGGTGGTAGAGGCTGCCTCGCAAGCGAAATGTCACGGGTTCGATTCCCGGGCCGGTGGAAGTTGTTTGGACATACTTCCTAGCCCCCATTAGTCCCTGTTCACCCAAGCAGTAATGTAGGTACCTGGTGTAAGTCGAAAGTTGCGAATTCGTATTCAGGAAAGTTGTTGGAGCTCCAATAACCTGATGACATAAACCATTGACTCTTCAAGCTTCTACGCCCTTGACTCTTCAAGCTTCTACGCCCTTAATCATGAGACATAAGGCAGCATGAACTTAGCATGCTTCCTGTTGGGCGCTGTAAAAGCTTCTGCGCTTTACCTACAAGGATGCCCCAAAAAAAAAAAATCAGAGAGGAAAGGAGTTGGGGGGAGGGATGAGGAACCTGGGAGGAAAAGAAGGGTGGTGGGTAGGGGAGGAAGAGGAGAGACACCACTGGTAAGAAAGGGAGGGAAGGAGAGAAGAGGAGGGATGTGAGAGACGTGTGTTTCTCATTAACACCGTCTGGCCGTCTCGACACTCCCCGTTTCTTTGACTCTGGTGAAGGATGATGCTGGCTGTCTTATCTATTAATGTAATTCCAAGTACCACTGTGTTCATGTGTGACCACCCGTGGGCATTAAGTGTAAACACACACTACTACTACTACTTTGCTGCGACTCGGAATCGAGTATGACGATCATCCAGCTATGATACAATGATGAGAGTTATTAAGGATGTCACCTGAAGGTGAGCAGAGAGACGGAGATGCCGATACAGGACCGGCAGGGTCGCCCACAGATGCTACGTGTGAGGCTACACTAGTGGGGGGAGGGCGGCGGCAGCGTTTTCCAGCGGTGGCACTTGTCGCCTCGGTTTGCAGTCGGGCTATCTAAAGCATGACACTTGCATGGATGCCCAGCGTTACGGTGTGGAGTATTGTCTCCCAGGCAAAGGGTCAATTTGACACTTTAGGTTTGTCTTACACCAACGCACGCACGCAAGCAAACACACATACACACACGACTTCAGGAAATAAGCTTTTAACAGCTTTCTTGGCCTTTAATTCGCTTCCTCGATATATTGTTTACTATTGTTTGTATACTTGAACTGTTCTGTGTACATACTGCTACAAGTAAAATAATCCCATCACACAGGCATGCAACCACATGTTTGCCACGCGTGTACACATATTCACAAATCCAAATATACGTGTCACCAGAGTTGTATAAAAAAAAAATATATATATATATAGCAGCTATATATATATATATATATATATACATATATATATATATATATATACATTTATTTTCCGTTACAGGTATCACCCTCATCAACATACCTGAGACGCGGGGAAGGAACACAAACATGGGAATATAAAATATAAAATACATAAATACATTGGTATTAAAATTGTGTCTGAATTTGTGTTGAGGTTGTCCTATGACCCAGCTCCCAACTTATTCTAACCAACCACATGGAACATAACCAAACCATCCTCATCCTAACCAAACCAGTATATCAATAGGCTAATTCAAAGCATCTTATAATTACCTGACAGTGATGTTATAATGACCAGCCAGTCACTGCTTAGAAATGTATTCTTTCATACCCAGCACACCAAGAGAGAGAGAGAGAGAGAGAGAGAGAGAGAGAGAGAGAGAGAAAATTAGTTACCATTGTCAATAACCTGAAAGGTTAAAGGTAAATGAATATAACCTGTAAACTGTTAATGTAGCCTCGAAAAGTAAACTAAACTGTTTATCTTTGTAAAATTGCAGTACTATCTCAGTAAAGGTAAATTATATATAGTACTTCACAGGCAGGTAGTGAAGTACATCACAGAGGTATACATTTTCAATACAGGTTACGGGTAAACCAAACTCAAAGGGGGTAGAGGGCTGAGGGTAGAGGGCTAGTGTAAAGGGTTGGGGGTAAATAATTGGGTGTAAAGGGTTCGTGGGTGTAGAGGGTTGGGGTGTAGAAATGGGGTGTAAGGGTTGGGGTGTAGAGGGTTGGGGTGTGTGATACTGGGTGTAGAAATTGGGTGTAAAGGCTGGGGTGTAGAGGTTGGGGTGAGAGGTTGGGTGTGAGAGGCTGGGGTGAAGAGGGTTGGGGTGTTGAGGGGGTTGGGGTGTAGAGGGTTGGGGTGTAGAGGGTTGGGGTGTGAGGTTGGGGTGTAGGGGTTGGGGGTGTAAAGGGTTGGGGTGTGGGGTTGGGGTGTAGAGGGTTGGGGTGTGGGGTTGGGGTGGGGTTGGGGTGTAAAGGGTTGGGGTGTAGGAGCTGAGAGGGGTGTAGAGGTTAGGGGTGTAGATAGCATGGGGTGTAGAAAGGGGTGGGAGGGTGTAGAAAGAATTGAGAGGGGGTGTAGAGAAAAGGGTGGGGGAGGGGGAAGTAGAAAGGGTGGGAGGAGTAGAGAAGGGTGGGAGGGAGTAGAGAAAGGGTGGGGAAGGGGAGTAGGGGTTGGGGAGGGAGTGGTGGGGTTGGGGGGGGGTGGTAGATGGTTGGGGAGGGGGTGGTAGAGGTTGGGAGGGAGGTGGTAGGGTTGGCGAGGGTGGTAGAAAGTTGGAGGGGGGTGGTGAGGGTTGGGGAGGGGGGGGTGGAGGGGTTGGAGGGAGTGTAGAAGAGATGGGGAGGGTGTAGAAAGGGTGGGGAGGGTGTAGAAAGGGTGGGGAGGGGTGTAGAAAAGGGTGGGGAGGGGTGTAGAGAAGGGAGGGTGGGGAGGGGGTGTAGAGGTGGGGGAGGGGTGTGGGGTGGGGAAGGGGGTGTGGAAAGGGGTGGGGAGGGGTGTAGAGAAGGTGGGGAGGGGGTGTAGGGAAGGGTGGGGAGGGGGTGTAGGGTGAGAGGAAGGGTGTAGGAGGTGGGGAGGGGTGTAGAAGGGTGAGGAGGGGTTGTGGGGGAGGTAGGGAGAGGAGGTGAAAGGGTTGAGAGGGAGTGTAGAGGGTGAGAGGGTGTAGAGGGTGGGGAGGGGTGTAGAAGGGTGGGGAAGCGGTGTAGAAGGTTGGGGAGGGTGTGTGGGAGGGTGGGGAATAGGTTGTAGAAGGGGTGGGAAGGGGTGTAGAAAAGGGTGGGGAGGGGTGTAAAAGGGTGGGGAGGGGTGTGGGGGGTGGGTGAGGGGTGTAGAGGGGGGGAAGGGGGTGTAGAGGGGTGGGGAGGGGTGTAGAAGGGTGGAGGAGGGGTGTGAGAGTGGAGAGAGGGAGTGTAGAGGGTGGGGAGGGGGTTGAGGGGTGTGGGGGTCAGGAGGATGTAAGGGTAGGGGTTAAGGGGTGAGGGTGTAAGGGTAGGGAGGGGGGAGTGTAAAAAGGGGTAGGGAGGGTGTAGAAGGTTGGGAAGGAAGGAGTAGAGGGTGGGGAGTAGAGGGTTGGGAGGGTGGTGGAGGGTGGTGGGGTTGGGGAGGGTGGTGGGGATTGGGGAGGGTGGGTAGAGGGTTGAGGAGGGGGTGGTAGAGGGTTGGGGAGGGGTGGTAGAGGTTGGGGAGGGTGAGGTAGAGGGTTGGGGAGGGTGGTAGGGGTTGGGAGGGTGTGAGTGGGAGGTTGGGAGAGGTGGGGTTGGGAGGGTGGTAGAGGTTAGGGGAGGGGGTGTAAAGGGATAAGGAGAGGGGTGTAGGGGGGTGTGGGGGAAAGGAGAGGGGTGGAGGGGTGTGGGGGCTGGAGGGGTGTGGGGGAGTGGGGAGGGGGGGTGTGGGGGTGGGAGGGGGGTGTGGGGGTGGGGAGGGGGTGTAGAGGGTGGGGGGGGGTGTGGGGGGTGGGGAGGGGTGGGGGAGTGGGGAGGGGGTGTAGGGGGTGGGGAGGGGGTGTGGGGGTGGGGAGGGGTGTGGGGGTGGGGGGGTGTTGAGGGGATGGGGGGAGGGGTGGGGGTGGGGAGGAGGGGGGGTGTGGAGGGTAGGAGATATGAAAGGGTGTCAGAGGGTAAGGAGGGGTGTCGAGGTAGGAGGTTTGTAGGGGTAGGGGAGGGTGTAGAGGGTGAGGGGAGGGTGTAGAGGGGTAGGGAGGGGTGTAGAGGGGTGAGGGAGGGTGTAGAGGGGGTGTTGAGGGGGTGGGGAGGGTGGAGAGGGGTAGGGAGGGTGTAGGGGTTAGGGAGGGGTGGGGGAGTAGGGTGGGGGTGTAGAGGGGGATGGGAAGGGGTGTAGAGAGGGGTTGAGGGGGTGGGGAGGGGTGTGGGGAGTGGGGAGGGTGTAGAGGGGTAGGGAGGGGTGTAGAGGGGTAGGGAGGGGTGTAGAGGGGTGGGGGAGGGTGTAGAGGGTGGGGAGGGGGTGTAGAGGTAGGGAGGGGTGTAGAGGTGGGGAGGGGGTGTGGGGGTAGGAAGGGGTGTGAGAGAGGGGGGTGTAGAGGGGTGGGGAGGGGGTGTAGAGGGTGGGGAGGGGTGTAGGGGGTGGGGAGGGGTGTAGAGGGGGTGTAGAGGGTAGGGAGGGGGGTGTAGAGGGGTGGGGAGGGGGTGTAGAGGGGGTAGGGAGGGGTCAGGGGTAGGGAGGGGTGTAGAGAGGGGGGGTGAGGGGTGGGGAGGGGGGGTGTAGAGGGTGGGGAGGGTGTAGAGGGGTAGGGAGGGGTGTAGAGGGGTAGGGAGGGGTGTAGGGGGTAGGGAGGGGGTGTGGGGGTAGGGAGGGGGTGTGGGGGTAGGGGAGGGGGGTGTGGGGGGTGGGGAGGGGGGTGTAGAGGGGTGGGGAGAGGGGGTGTAGAGGGGTGGGGGAGGGGGATGTGGGGAGGGGTGGGGGAAGGGGTGTGGGGGTGGGGAGGGGTGTAGACGGCTGGGGGAAGGGGGTTGTAGACAGCTGGGGAGGGGGTTGTAGACAGCTGGGGGAAGGGGTTGTAGACAGCTGGGGGGAGGGGTGTAGAGCAGCTGGGGAAGGGGTTATGAACAGCTGGGGAAGGGGGTGTAGACAGCTGGGAAAAGGGTTGTGAACAGCTGGGGAGAAAGGGGTTGTAGACAGCTGGGGGGAGGGGGGTTGTGACAGCTGGGGAAGGGTGTGAACAGCTGGGGGAAGGGGTGTGGACAGCTGGGGGAAGGGGTGTGAGCAGCTGGGAAGGGGTGTAGACAGCTGGGGAAGAGGTGTGGACAGCTGGGGGAAGGGGGTGTAGACAGCTGGGGGAAAGGTGTAGACAGCTGGGGAAGGGTGTAGACAGCTGGGGAAGGGGAATGTAGACAGCTGGGGAAGGGTGTAGACAGCTGGGGAAGAGAGTGTATGTGAACAGCTGGGGGAAGGGGTGTGTAGACAGCTGGGGGAAGGGGTGTGAAGACGGCTGGGGAAGGGGTTGTGACGGCTGGGGGAAGGGGTGTGGACAGCAGGGGGGAAGGGGGTGTAGACGGCTGGGGAAGGGGTGTAGAGGCTAGGGGAAGGGTTGTAGACAGCTGGGGAAGGGTGTAGACAGCTGGGAAGGGAGTGTGAAGCAGCTGGGGAAAGTTGCAGACGGCTGGGAAGGTGTGGAGCAGCTGGGAAGGGTGTAGACAGCTGGGAGTGGGTGTAGAGGCTGGGAAGGGTGTAGACGGCTGTGGGAAGGGTGTAGGGGCTGGGAGTGGGTGTAGACAGCTGGGGGAAAGGTGTAGACAGCTGGGGAAGGGGTGTGGGCAGCTGGGGAAGGAGTGTATGACAGCTGGGAAGGGGTGTAGACAGCTGGGAAGGGGTGTAGACGGCTGGGAAGGGTGTAGACGGCTGGGAAGGGGTGTAGACGGCTGGGGAGTGGGTGTAGACGGCTGGGAAGGGTGTGGAGCAGCTGGGGAAGGGTGTAGAGGCTGGGGGAAGGGGTGTAGGAGGCTGGGGAGGGGGTGTAGACAGCTGGGAAGGGGTGTAGAACAGCTGGGAAGGGGTGTGGAGCAGCTGGGGAAGGAGGTGTAGACAGCTGGGAAGAGTGTAGACAGCTGGGGAAGGGGTGTAGACAGCTGGGGAAGAAGGGGTGTAGACAGCTGGGGAAGGGTTGCAGACGGCTGGGGAAGAGATATGGACAGCTGGGGAAGGGTGTAGACAGCTGGGGAAGGGGAGTTGCAAACAGCTGGGAAGGGGTATGACAGCTGGGAAGGGGTGTAGACAGCTGAGGGAAGGGTTGCAGACAGCTGGGGAAGGGTGTAGACAGCTGGGGAAGGGGGTGTAGACAGCACAGGGAAAGGGGTGCAGACAGCTGGGAAGGGGTGCAGACGGCTGGGGGAAGGGGTTAGACAGCTGTGGGAAGGGGTGTAGCAGGCAGCTGTGGGAAGGGGTGTAGACAGCTGTGGGAAGGGGTGTAGACGGCTGTGGGGAGAGGGTGTAGAGGGCTGGGAGAGGGGTGTAGAGGCTGGGGAGTGGGGTGTAGACGGTTGGGAGGGGTGGGTGTAGTGGTAAACCCAGCCTCTCCTCCATCCCTAAGTTAAATTAAGGTACGATACATTAATTTCTAAGTATGTCAACTCCAGATAAATGAGGTATATTTATTCAAGTAAACTTATCGTGCTAACTCAAAGTAAACCCGTAGGTATGCCAACTCCAAGTCACCTAGTAACCCATTCCAAGGTAGTGACATCATAGCTAATACTCAGATTAATGACGTCATGGCAGACAACCCAGCGAGTGATGTCATGGCGGACACCCCTAGGAATAAACAGCAAGTGTTATGTTACGCGTTGACAGAACCAGCACGGATCAGTGCTCGTGTTACCTGGTCAGGCCTCACACGCTGTTGCTATAATCCTTCTGCTTAACTCACAAACGTTATACACTCACAACTCACAAAGGAAATTACGAGAAATTATAGAAAAAAATGTCGACATAAAAGTTGTATTTTAATCTCAAACACATACAAAAAATTCCACGAAAAACGTCACTTATGAAAGTTTGAGAAGCTCGATAAAAAAAATTAAATTAAACATTACAATTTAACATTATTTAAACAAAACAAAAATCACACACACTCAAATTAAATAAAACCTAAACGAAAGAAAAAGAAAAATTGCATATTAATATAATTCACAAAAAAATAATAATCTGCCACGTGTTATTTTGTCTTATTTTAGGAAGGTGACCAAATTTTGATGCCAGAACAGGAAGACTGGGCTGAGGAAGGAGGAGGAGGAGGAGGGGGTGAGGAAGGAGGAGGAGGAGGTGAGGAAGGAGGAGGAGGGAGGGTGAGGAAGGAGGAGGAGGAGGGGGTGAGAAGGAGGAGGAGGAGGGGTGTAAAGTAGGAGGGACCAAGAGGAGAGAAGGGGGGGGGGTGGTAATGTAGGAGGAGTAGGAGGGAGGTAAAGTAAGAGGAAGGTGAGAGGATTACGATGAGGGAAGGAAAAGATGAAGCAGAGAAGGAGGAGGAGAGGAGAAAAAAGTAAAACAGAGGAAGAAGGATAAGTAAAAAAAAAATAGTTTCTCACCAAATTTATGCAAAAAATTTCACAAGCAAGTTGATTTAACCTTCAACTATTCTGGACTCAAAAAACAACCCCCTCTCCCTTTTATAATCTTGCTTGCTTCCTTCCTTCTTGCTTCAATTGCTTCAGTTAACACTACCAATACAGTGTTAGCCGAGACTAGCTTCAAGCCTCTCTTCACAGCCTTACATCTCCCGAGTCTCGCGTACCAATAAAACTTACAAAAATTATTCAGCGAAGGTTACAGGTGTTAGTGTAGAGTCATTAAGGTGTGCTGGAGGTCGCCAGGGAGGGCTATTTTGTATGGTGGTGGTGGTGGTGGTGGTGGTGGTGATGATGATGATGAGAAAGGCGATGACAATGATAATAACGATGATAAGACAAACAACAATGACAACAATGATAATTATGACGATGACAATGAGATACGAAGAAAATAAAAAAACAAAATTAAATTCACAGTGGCAGGAGATTGAGAGTCGCAAACACCCGAGAGAAACTTTCCAACAGTGGCGACGAGCTTTTAAAAGTTGACCACCAAGTGACTGAATAAATACAGACAGACAGACAGACAGACAGACAAAAAATGACACAAAGAAGAGACAGACAGACAGACAGACAGACAGACACAGGCATGCATAGATACGTACAGTAACACAGACAGCCAGGACAGAAACAAACAATAAAGACAGATAGACAGACATACACAGACACAAACAAACATAAATACAAACAGACAAGAAAGGGTTAAAGGGTCAATACTGTCTCATCCTCGACACTAAGGACCTTGAAAGCTCAGTAACCCCCACCCCCACCCCCCACCCCACCCGGATGATACGTACACGAAGACTGAGTCAGAGTTATAAAAGTGACATTATCAGTTGAGTATCAGTGCCTGGCGACACCTGGTCCTGGGAGTGTTCGGTGTGTCCAGGGGAGGGAGAGAAGAGAGGGGTCTCCTAGGAGTGAGGGATGAGTGGAGGAGAGGTCTCCTAGGGTAGGGGATGAGTGGAGGAGGAAGGATTACTAAGCTCGCCTCTACACCACCACCACCACCACCAAACCACAACAAGTATATTGTACACACACACACACACACACACACACACACACACACACACACACACACACTCTACTCCACCATGCCACCACAACTACCACTACCACAGTTACCACAGGTTATACCATTAACACCACCATTACAGCTATTAAACACAATACCATCACCACCATCACCACCATCCTCACCTCCACCATTACCACCACCTCCACCCACTATCACCTCTACCACCACCATCCTCAACACCTCTACCACCACCACCACCATCCTCAACACCTCTACCACCACCACCACCATTTGTCTCACCCTCTCACTGGGACAGCTATTTCACATTTCATGAATTTCAAAGAGATAAATTTCCCCAGGTTGTAAATTACCAGAATAAGAAATGTGGCCAGAACGACTCACTGAGGGCCACGCAGGACTGACAGTGCCATTATCCAGGTGCAGGTCCAATGGGCACCCTAGTCCTCACAGGCCCCCAACCTAACCCAACCAATAAAAACTGGGGCCCATTGGGATTGTACCCTGGTCGTAAGAGGTTAGGTTGGGTCGGGTTGGGTTGGGTTGGGCTGGGCTGGATTGGGGACAACTACAGAGACGGGGAGGGATACAGTTATAAGTACAGTTACAGATACAAGTACAGGGTCAAGTACATAAACAGGCACTACCGATACATTTAGAGGAAGAGAAATTTCAAAGTGACAACAGCATACAGTAACACTACACACTACCGTTGTTTATCATTACGTCACGCCATCTTGTAAACACTGAGAGTAAACAAACACACGTTCATCCCTCCACTCACATTGATGTAACTCTACACGAAGATCAAGTCAAGTCCAAGATTTTTAATAACTTAAAAAAAAATAAAAAATACTTGAAATCCCTGGTGTTATTTCTTGTACCTCATTATTATATATTTACAAAATTAAACTATAATGATCACAAAAAGGCAAAAAAAATAAATAAATAAAACAGTATAATAATATGTGTGTGTGTGTGTGTGTGTGAACGAGTAATATATGTGACACAGGTTGTAGCTGGTGAATTAACGCTGCTTTTCATTACAAAACACTATCCACCTAACACCATAAGATAACTCTAGGACACAAAAACAAACAAAGCGTGAGTCAATAGATGTTAAAATCCCATCCCCTTACCTCGCCTACATGACTCTTAAGAGGTTATTATCAGACGTTCCAGGTAATTTACACCCCGCTATGAATTACAGGAACAAGATTAAAAAATTTTTTTTAATTATACTATATGCAGCCTATCTATCTCTATATAACAATATTAAGTCAAAATAACATTATAACGAGAGGAAAAAAACGACCTACCAACCATGATATTTTTTCTAAGTTTGTTTGGGATTTCTTTCTGTACTAACATTAATATACAAAAATATTTATAAGCAAATTCATTTTACATCGAAGTGACTCATAGACAACTTAGGTTTTTTTCTGTTTGACGAAATTTACGGTATGAATGAAAGGGAATGACACGTATCCATCAGTCAGTCAGTCAGTCAGTAAGTTAGTCAGTCAGTCAGTCAGTCACGAAAGACGTTCATACAGGTGAAAATATAGCTAAAGTAAGTAAGACCTGTTCATTGACTACACTTAATAAAAAAAAAATCCCTCACGAAAAACAAAATATATCCCTTTCACTCATATCAAAAAAGGCGGAAACTACAATGACTTTAAAAAAAACACAAGACTAAAAATTCCCATCCCGCTCTTGTTTTTCTTAATATAAAACAAGTGTCAGGTGCACTAAGCTGTACACAACAAATAAAAAAAATCCTTGAAGGTGGAAATATGCGATGTGATCTGGTTCAGTCTAGAGAGAGAGAGAGAGAGAGAGAGAGAGGGAGAGACGCCGCCGCATACGAAGTTCCCTCAATCCTGTTAGTCATCGTCTCACAAGCTAGGAGGATGGCGGCATATCACTCCATTTCAGAGGTTTATTTTTCGCAATCTTCCCTGTAGCAGATGTAAAACACAGCCCGCCTGGCTATCTAATATCTGTCTTGACAAGTATGAGGTGCTGGTAGGTGGTGGTAGGTGGTGGTAGTGGTAGGTGGTGGGAGCCTGGCCGGGTATAACATAGGCCAAACGACATGCAAGGAGATGATGGTGGTGGTGAAGAAAAAATTAAGTCTAATATTGTGTATACATATATCTACCACTACTACCACCACTACTACTACTACTATCATTCTAACCACGACCAGTAACAACACCACTACCACTAATAACACTACCACCACCACTACCACTATCCATCATCATAACCACTACTACAACCGCCACCATCCATGAAGAACCAAATTCAACCTGATGTATATAACGAAACAATGAATAACAATACCCGAAACATTTAGACAAACCAATACATCAAGAGCAAGTAAACACAACCATCTGAAGCATCTACACTCACACTTATCTGAACCCCAGTGAGACACCAACTAACATATAGCTACCTGAAGCAACGAACCAGAAATTAATGAACCCGAGGCAGCGACACGACCACTGACTACCTGAAGCACCGAGGTAATAGTGGACACAATTATCAATACCTGTAAAGTGAGTGACACAGGTGAAACAACGAGACACAGGTGTAGCATCGTAATAATTACTTAGTATACTTCCAAAGCAATGAGACGACGAAGACCGAAACAGCAATTGACACGTCCGATAGAGTGACTGACGTTGACTGTTGAAGGGAATAGATGGCTACTGAAATCAGGAGTAACGAAGACAGCTACTAATGGTCCTCAACTAACGAGACAGCTAGTGATAATTCTCAAGCACCCAGCAGACAGCCAATGACAGCGAGGGACGATAAAACAGATACTGACGGACATGAAACAGCCAAATGTGATTGACACGTCTTGGTCACATCGCCAACTTGTCATAAAGTAAATAAGTAGAATCAGGAGAGTCGTGAAGCGGTCATAAAGACAGAGTGAGGCAGGTGGGAAAGATGAACTGGGACACCTAATATATTCTTGAGGTTCACTGCAACTCAGGGGTCATTCCACTCCTTGAAGGTAAGGTGTGTGTGTGTGTGTGTGTGTGTGTTAGGTTTCAGCACATCTGGTTGTGTAATGAAATAACCTGTAAATCAGAGACAGAGACGTCATAATACTCTTCTTACAGTCAGGACATACAGACGATAGTGACATTGCTGGATATGTTTCATCTGGTGTTCATATAGACGTGTCTGTGTCTCTCATACAGACTTAAGAGTGTCTGTACCTCTAACAGACTAAGTTAGTTCATAGAAAAAAGAAAAAAAATCCGCTTTAAGCATCAGTCTATCACCAGCCTCTCCGATTAAAATTACAATTGAATTAACTGAAACTTCACAAAAATATAATGAAATAGTTATTGGTTTCACATGAGCGACTTAACATTTAATTTCAAATCGTCAATCTTCATCAGGAGGAGGAGGAAGGGGGTGGGGGGATAGGGAGGGGAGGGGGGGGAGGGGGGGAGGAGGAGGGGAGGGGAGGGGGAGGAGGGTGAAGGTCGCCTCAGTCAACAGATCTGACAAGGAATACTTCTCTCTCTGATGTCTCATTTGAGTTTTTATTTATTGAAAAGGAAATAATAATTTTTTCTGACATAGTAACAATTTTATCCTTAACAAAGTGAGAAATATAAACCCAAGTAGTCAATAATGTTTACGTTCGACTTTGAGGAGCTACAGGAGGTTCTCTGCCCTCCTCCAGTAGCTGGTCAGGAGGTTCTCTGCCCTCCTCCAGTAGCTGGTCAGGAGGTTCTCTGCCCTCCTCCAGTAGCTGGTATATAGTGGCGAGAAACACTGTCAGTAAACTCTCTCCTCGCCTAACTACTGCCTCCCGTCATTGGCTGGTCAATTGGGGCTCCTGTCCTAATAGGCACTAACCAAACTCAACCTAACCTAACGTAACCGAACAAAATATAACCTAACCAAAATAAAACTAATCAAAACAATCAAAAACTAACCTAACCAAAATAAAACTAATCTATAACCTAACGAAAAATAAAAATAATCAAAACAATCAAAAACTAACCTAACCAAACTAAACTTAACCCGGTCCTTGTTAAATTAGCGCCTATTAAAGCAGAAGGCCTATTTATACCTGCTATCAAGCCTATGGGACCCCTTATATTTTTCACCATCCCATTATTTCTGGCGTGGGTAGATTCTTCAGGTCAGGTAAGGTAAGGTGTTCTTGTTCCCCCGAGTTAGTCGTGGGAGCAAGATGCACGTCCGGGTGACCAGCCAATAAGTCTCCCTGTCTGTACACCATGTTGAATGATAACTTCTAGTGCCACAGCATCGGGAAATGGGCGTGATAGATCCTGTGGGATATGGCCGTGAAATTTTTGCGGGAGATATGGGCATGATAGGTCTTGCGGGAGACATGGACGTGATAGGTCTTGCGGGAGATATGGGCGTGATAGGTCTTGTGAGATATGGGCGTGATAGGTCTTGAGATATGGGCGTGATAGGTCTTGCGGGAGATATGGGCGTGATAGGTCTTGGGAGATATGGGCGTGATAGGTCTTGCGGGGGTCTTGCGGGAGATATGGGCGTGATAGGTCTTGCGGGAGATATGGGCGTGATAGGTCTTATGGGAGATATGGGCGTGATAGGTGCGGAGATATGGACGATAGGTGTTGGTGGAGATATGGGCGAGATAGGTCTTGCGGGAGATATGGGCGTGATAGGTCTTGCGAGATATGGGCGTGATAGGTCTTGCGGGAGATATGGGCGTGATAGGGTCTTGCGGGAGACATGAGCGTGATAGGTCTTGCGGGAGATATGGACGTGATAGGTGTTGCGGGAGATATGGGCGTGATAGGTCTTGGTGAGATATGGGTGATAGATATGGGGCGTATAAGGTGATAGGTCTTGCGGGAGATATGGGCGTGATATAGGTCTTGGGAGATATGGGCGTGATAGGTCTTGGGGAGATGGGCGTGATAAGGAGATATGGGCGTGATGGTCTTGCAGGAGATATGGGCGTGATAGGTCTTGCGGGGAGATATAGTGATGGGTCTTTGGGAGATATGGGCGTGATGGTCTTGCGGGAGATATGGGCGTGATAGGTCTTGCGGGAGATATGGGCGTGATAGGTCTTGTGGGAGACATGGGCGTGATAGGTCTTGCGGAGACATGGACGTGATAGGTCTTGCCCAGGACATGTGCGTGAGAGGTCCTGTTATATAGCTGAGAAATTTGAGAGGTATTTGGGGCAGTTCTTGACTAGACGATAAAATGAACGTTCTCCTGCAATATATTTTCCTTATCCTGTGTCTGCTACGCACCCGACAGACAGCCCCGCCCCCTCTCTGCTGTCTACACACCCACGGACAGGCCCCTGTCCCTTTCTGCTGTCTACACACCCCACGACAGACAGCGCCCCCCCTCTCTGCTGTCTACACACCCACAGCAGACAGCCCCCCTCTCTCTGCTGTTTACATACCCACAGCAGACAGCCCCCCCCTCTCTCCTGTCTACACACCCACAGCAGACAACCCCGCCCCTCTCTTCTGTTGTCTACATACCCACAGCAGACAGCCTCGCCCCCTCAGCAGACAGCCTCGCCCCCTCTCTGCTGTCTACACACCCACGACAGACAGCCCCGCCCCCTCCCCTCTGCTGCTGGGGCGTCTGCTGTCTGCACTGAGCCACACCGCCCCCTTCCCTTTAACCTCGTGAGCTCTACTACAGAATTCCAGTAAGTTCTTCTACCAACGCACATGGCCGGGCGACCCCTCCCCATGGCCCCCGTCCCAATATAATCATGGCCTACGTTCCAATATAATCATGACCCCCGGCCCAATATTAGCATGGCCCCGTCCCAATATTATCATAGCCTACGTCCCAATAAAATCATGACCCCCGGCCCAATATTAGCATGGCCTACGTCCCAATATTAGCATGGCCCCGCCCCTATATTATCATGGCCTCAATATCAGCATGGCCCTTTGTTAATACCCCGTCTCTCGGCCACACCACATACACTATTCATGAAGGTATATTTAGTTCCTACTTAATTTAAGGCAGTTCTTTGATAAGCGTCTCCAAGTAATAAAAATTTTCTCCAAGTAGCATTAAGCTTCTCCAAGTAGCATTAAGTTTCTCCAAGTAGCATTAAGTTTCTACAGGTAGCATTAAGTTTCTCCAAGTAGCATTAAAGTTTCTCCAAGTAGCACTAAGTTTCTTCAAGTAACAAAGTGTCTCCAAGTAACATTAAAAAGATCTACAAAATTTCACAGAGCTAAAGTGTTACCTATCTATCTATCTGTGTCTAGCCGAACCTCAAAACCCGAATCCCATGGAGAAATAACCGACTTCGTTTTCGGGTTCAAGGATTCGCGGTTTGGGGGGGGGGGTCGTGGTTCAGAGGAGTGTCAAGGTTCCGGCTTCAGGGGTTCGGTAATGAGATTCAAACCGAGTCTTATTCTGCATCTGAATAATCAATGACTTTCAATTCCTCCTATATTTTATTCATCTTTATTACTTGGTGAGAATTCGGCAAAAATTGTTGGCCCACTGGGTATGTATGTATGTATGTATGTATGTATGTATGTATGCATGTTTGTATGTATGTATGTATGTATGTATGTATGTATGTATGTATGTATGTATGTATGTATGTATGTATGCGCGGTATATATAAATGGTGTATGTGTGTTTATATATGTAGAGGTGTGAGGTGTCGTGTCTCTCAGCCTGCCAGACCAGACGACAATAAAGACGAACTCCCCATGTAAACACGAGAGAGAGAGAGAGAGAGAGAGAGAGAGAGAGAGAGAGAGAGCAAAGTTTGTCTGTATATTAAGTCACGTCAGGTTAGGTTATGTTAGGTCGGTGCCTGCTAGGTTAGGTTAGGTTAGGTTAGGTCGGTGCCGGTTAGGTTTGGTTAGGTCGGTGCCGGTTAGGTTAGGTTTGGTTAGGTCGGTGCCTGTTAGGTTAGGTTAGGTCGGTGCCTGTTAGGTTAGGTCGGTGCCTGCTAGGTTAGGTTAGGTTAGGTCGGTGCCTGCTAGGTTGGGTTTAGTTGGGTCGGTGCTGTTAGTTGGGGGTGCCCTGCAAGGTTAGGTTTGCGGTTGCCTGTTAGGTTAGGTTAGGTCGGTGCCTGCAAGGTTAGGGTTTGGTTAGGTTTTGTGCCTGTTAGGTTAGGTCGGTTGCCTGTTAGGTTAGGTCGGTGCCTGTTAGGTTAGGGCGGTGCCTGCTAGGTTAGGTTTGGTTAGGTCGGTGCCTGTTAGGTTGAGGTCGGTGCCTGCTAGGTTAGGTTAGGTCGGTGCCTGTTAGGTTAGTCGGTGCCTGCTAGGTTAGGTTAGGTTAGGATTGGTCGGTGCCTGCAAGGTTAGGTTAGGTCGGTGCCTGTTAGGTTAGGTTATGTTAGGTCGGGGCCTGCTGGTTAGGTTAGGTTAGGTTAGGTTAGGGCCTTTAGGTTGGGCCTGGGCCTGGGTTAGGTTAGGTTATGTTAGGTCGGGGGCCGGTTGGTTAGGTTAGGTCGGTGCCTGCTGGTTAGGTTGCCTGCTAGGTTAGGTTAGGTCGGTGCCTGCGTTAGGTTAGGTCGGTGCCTGCGGTGCCTGCTAGGTTAGGTCAGGGGCCTAGGTTAGGTTGGTCGGTGCCTGCTAGGTTAGGTTTGTTGGGTCTGCCTGTTAGGTTGGGTGCCTGCTAGGTTAGGGTTGGCTTGTTAGTTCGTCGGTGCTGCTAGGTTAGGTTAGGCTTGGTGCCTGCAAGGTTAGGTTAGGTTGGTGCCTGTTAGGTTAGGTTATGTTAGGTCAGGGCTCTGTTAGTTAGGTTAGGTTAGGTCGGGGCCTGTTAGTTGGGGGCCTGTTAGGTTAGGTTATGTTAGGTCAGAATATAGGTTAGGTTGGTTAGGTCGGTGCCGGTTAGGTTAGGTTGGTGCCTGCTAGGTTAGGTTAGGTTAGGTCGGGGCCTGTTAGGTTAGGTTATGTTAGGCGGGGCCTGCAGGGTTAGGTTAGGTTAGGTCGGTGCCGGTTAGGTTAGGCTCTGTGCCTGCAAGGTTAGGTTAGGCTCTGTCCTGTTAGGGTTAGGTTAGGTTAGGTATATTAGGTCGGGGCCTGTTAGGTTAGGTTAGGGATTGGCCTGTTAGGCTAGGTCAGCCTGTTGTTAGGTTAGGTTAGGTTTGTTAGGTCGGTCGGGTTAGGTTAGGTTGTCGTTAGGTTAGGTTGGTCGGCCTGCTAGGTTAGGTTAGCCTGCTAGGTTAGGTTAGGTTAGGTCGGTGCCTGTTAAGACTAAGACTCAACTAGTCACTTTCACCAACTCATTAAGTCCACGAGGGCATGAGTTTATCACCTTGGCCTTCATCACCTAACATAACCTTAACCTTTATCAAGCATACAACCTCTAACCTCCCTTACCCGGACCTTCCTACCCTAATATGGTGCCGCCGTGCCGTAATAATAATAATAATAATAATAATAATAATAATAATAATAATAATAATAATAATAATAATAATAATAATAATAATAATAATAATAAAACACCACCATCACCATCACCACCACCATCACCATCACCACAACCATATTTAATAACTGGGCACAGACAAGAACGCGGAACTAAACAATCCACCGGATATACTATATATTTTTTTTTTCAATTCGGGGGATTTATTTAACTTAAATTTCCAACATTACAACGCACCTTAACTAGATTTCCGGCCGTTGATTGGCAGGTGGACAGGTGAACGCCTCCACCCCATCACCCAGGTGTCAGCAGGTAACTTGGTAAAAAGAATATAGAATCATTGCGTTAAAACCACCTTCCCTCGGGTCCTGTTCTGCCCAAACCAGTTTTTACGTCTCGTTGAGCGGCCATCACTGAGTACTTTGTTTACACCCAGACCATATATGGCTTATATAACCTCTGTACTGGACTGATCTGACTCTTACCTGGACCAGAACTAGTAAGGTGTTTTATGTTAATTCTCACCTGTAGGTTTACCTGTGCCAAGAACTAATAAGGTTTATTCTTAATTCTCCCTCAGCCACCCAGGAAATATTATTACAAGTTACGGTAGAGAAAGCAGTTAAGGTAATCCCCTTAAGAACTTATTTTACCTGATACAAACTAAATTAACTTCAACAAAGGTTAAATCAACATCCACAACCATTTCCTAAACCTCATAAGTTTACCAAATTAACCCCGAGGCAATTTAACCACTACCATAACATCCTGACTGACCCCCTTGGCTAGGTAGAAAATACAAGACATCTGAACCACAAGAGAGTGAAGATGTCCTCCCAGGTGTTATAAAAACAGACCCGAACAGGAATCACAAATGACTCCTCGCGTTAACCTGGCTCCTCTATCTACATGTCCGGGAAAGCGTTTAAGTGTTACTCCAACTTCCTTTAATTCTGATGACTATTGGGAATTTATTTTACTCTATTTTTTGTAGGTACTGTAGAGTCTTCATGTAAATTCAACGCCATATTGGATTATCATTATATTGTCTTTGTAGTTTTAATACCTTTTTTTTATTTGTGTAGGATCGATATAGTTAATCTACATTGATATCTTTAAATGTTATCTACATCGAGTCTCTGTATAATTCTGGTGGTATTTTCTTCGTTAATTCTGTTCGAGTCTTAGTATAATTTTGACGCCATTTTCTATTTTAATTTGTCCAGGTTTACTAATATTATGGTGTCATTTAGGATTTTTTTTTTGGCTAAAGTTTTAATACAGACTAGGTAAGGTAAGGTAAAGGAGGCAAGGTAAGGTAAAGGCAAGGCAAGGCAAGGCAAGGCAAGGCAAGGCAAGGTAAGGTAGATGAAGTTACAGTAGGTAGAAGCGACGCGCAATAAGAACAGTGGTCATTGTTTGATATCAACACCATGCTGACGTCACAAGGTCACTGCCAACCACCCAACCCCACCCTCACCTTCACCCCCAGTGACCCTCGCATGACTCTTCCTCACTCTCACCAACACTCCCTCACTCTCACCAACACTCCCTCACTCTCACTTTACGCAACAATAACATTTCTTAACGTTACATATCACTAAAGATTGGATGTTCACAATGGTGCTTCATGAATATCGTGACTTGACCCTTCCGTGAGAGAGAGAGAGAGAGAGAAGCGCGCGCGCTACTAGTTATCGCCGGAACTCAAGCCCATCAGTATAAAAAACAACTTCGTCACCTTGAGTAACTCTGCCGACAAACTGAGTGGCAATAGAGATGTCTTCACCTGGCCCTCCTCCTTGTCTCCCCCCATCTTCCTCCTTCCGATGTGTACCACTGTCTGTCACCCTTCCTTTCCCACTTCTGTCTTGTACCTCTGTCTGTTAACCCCCCTCCTCCCTTTCTATCATAGTGCACTTCTGTCTGTCACCCCCTCCTCCTGTCGTGTACCTCTGTCTGTCACCCCCTCTTCCTCTCGTGTACCTCTGTCTGTCACCTCTGTCTGTCTCCTCCTGTCGTGTACCTCTGTCTGTCACCCCCTCCTCCTGTCGTGTACCTCTGTCTGTCACCCCCTCCTCCTGTCGTGTACCTCTGTCTGTCTCCCCAACCCGCAACCCACCACCTCTTGCCTCGAACTACTCTGGCAAGTCATCTCCCTCTCACCTACCAATCTCATATCAATCCCAATCATATCTGAATCCGCCTCTAATCAGGTCAGGTCAAGTTATGTCAGGTCAGGTCAGGTTAGGTGAGGTTAGGTTAGGTTAGGTTATCCAGCCGCTTTATGGGTCGATTTTATTCCTTATGAAGGATTATATACAATTAAAGCATGTTTCTCGTCCATCACCGCCCGGTTATGACCAAGACCGCGTGAGTGTTGTGGAGGAGTAGTCATAAAAATTTTATTTGGTCGTGATTTTTCCGTTCACACTCGAAACTCTTCTGTTTTGGACCAAAACACGACACTGAAGATTTGGTGTAAATATCCCTGACTCAAGAATTTAATCACATATAAGACATATCGCTGGGGGATGAGTGGTGGCGTTCAAGAGAAAACCTGACGAGTTCCCTTAAAAATATGTTCTCGGTCCTCCTACAGTAGCAAGCAGTAACAGCCTGGCAGATCATATTACCGCATCACCCTAGCCGTTTAATAGTTGATTAAGTACCAATGTGTTTTTTTTTTTGGGGAGGAGGTTGGAGAAGCGGGTAGGAGGCATTGAGAGAAGATTCGTAAAGGAAGAACAGAGAAGTATGGAAGGAGATGATGAACTGGAGAGGGAGATGGTAAGTATAGGTGGCGGGCTGACTGCCTTACTTCTGTTTATTTACTCCAAGGTGAAGCAGAAGTTCTCAGAAACAACGTCGTGTGATTATCAGCAGGCAACCAGCTCCGCTCCCCCTTCTACTTATGTTCTTTCTCCCCTTCCTCCCTCCTCTAATCTTCTTTTACCCCCTTCCCCTCTTTCTCTACTAAAAAAATGTGCCCCCAGTACGAGAGACACCCTTCACACCCTGGGTACACCTGAGATAGCTATGCATTTTCGAGTGCTGGACAGTGACATGTACCCATTTTCGAGGGTGTGGGCCAGGCTGGGTGGGTGTGGAGCTAGGCTGGGTGGGCGTGGAGCAAGACTGGGCGGACGTGAAGCCAGGCTGGGTGGGCGTGGAGAAAGAATGGGTGGGCGTGGAGCTAGGATGGGCGGTTCCTCTCCACCTCATCCATTTCTGCAACATGTTTTAGAAATTGTGTGTAGACGGAGCGACACAACACATAGCTCAAGCTTGGCATTCCTATGAATATATTTATCCCCGCCTCCCCCTTGTAATCTAAATACTCTAAACGCTTTGTCATATTCTTTCTATAATAAAATAGAAGGAGAGAATTTTTTCGAAGTTATCCCCTCAAAATCTATTTCCAACTTAAACGTTGCAATATTATTAATAACCGACTGGATCTTCTTCAATATATTTCGAAATATATCATAATAAGAAATATAATATAAATGTAGTGGTTTTTCAATATCTTTTGTTCTACATAATGCATCACAAAATCCTTGCCCGATTTGACTCGTGAAATCTATCATGTTAACTTTAACCCCCCCCTCCCCCCTACCACGACTTAAACCTTAAAATCTGCCAGTTTTAATGGCACCCAAGTCCAATAAAGTCCAGGTCCAACAAACCCACCCAAATGGGCTAAAGTCCTCATGGATAGAATACCGTTAGGACTTGGGATCAATTATGACTAGGGCAGATTAGGACTTGGGTCAATTGTGACTGAATCCAAATAGGATTGGCACCAATTAAGGCTGGGGCCAACTAGGACTGGGCCAATTTCATCTGCAGCCTTGTAATCCATGCTGTCATTTTAAAGTGTACTCCGATAGAAATAAAATAATTAATTTTAACAAGTACTCTAATGGTGGACTCTGGCAGTTGTTAGGGTATATTTAGGGAGATGGGGAGTGTCAGACAGGTGGGGAGAGTGTCACGGAGGTGGGGAGAGTGTCAGGGAGGTGGGCAGTGTGTCAGGGAGGTGGGCAGTGTGTCAGGGAGGTGGGGAGAGTGTCAGGGAGGTGGTGAGAGTGTCAGGGAGGTGGGGAGAGTGTATCAGGGAGGTGGGGAGAGTGTCAGGGAGGTGGGCAGTGTGTCAGGGAGGTGGGGAGAGTCAGGTGGGATGAGATTGGTTGCTTTGTATGGTTGTTGGCCAGTGGCTGAGGTGGTTGTGGCATATGGTGGTAGGGTTAGTGGTGGGGACGGGGGCAGTAGTGGTGGTAGTGGTGGGGACAGGGGTAGTGGTGGTGGTAGTGGTGGGGACAGGGGTAGTGGTGGTGGTGGCGTGAATAGTCGCCTGTGTTGTGAAGCGGTGAGACGTAACACCTTGGGGAGGGTGAAGAGGGGAGGGGGGGGGGAGGCAGCATGTATATGTACGTGACACCAGACCGTAAACATCACCAGTCAACTACTACTACCACCAGCACCAGTCCACCACCATCAGTCTACTACCACCAACATGTCACTACTACTAACACCATCATAACGACTGCCACTAACGCAACCAGCACTACCACCGTTACTACTACTGCCCCTTAACACAAACGTCACCACCATACCTACTACCACTAACATTATCTATAGCACTACTCCTACCACCACCACTACCGTATGCACCACTATTTATTACGACTAAAACTATCATCACTACTACCAACCATATCACCAGCATTATCCCCCCCCCCAACACCACCAATAGGGGCAAGGGGGCAAGGAGGGAGGGGGGGAGGGAGAGTCATTGAGTACACTACCACAATACACCCTTAGATTCGTCACAGGTGAAAGATACCCCTTCACCAGAACCACAGCCGAGATACATAGAGACCTGAGAATAAAACCCATCAACCAGCAGCTGCACACCCTGGCCAGCAGAAACTGGCAAAAGATAGAACGACCAGACCAAGAACTCATTCAAAGACTCCCACCAGACAACAACAACCATACATAGTTCCCAAAAAGTTACCAAATCTCAAAAATCCATTACCACCCCCGATCTATACAGTCAGGCAATAGACAACCTCCCTAGAACCAGCATCCGCCAGTAGGGTCGGCGGAATATGAAATATGATGCGCAAAACAACCATATATGGGATAGGGTAGGCTGTCTAGTGCCTGTGCCACCAGACAGAGCGACCAGCCAACCAGAAATCTGGCTCTAAGAAAACCACCCACAATAGCTAACTCATGACACAACCCTATCACACTATTAGCTTACCTAACCCGCAGCAAGGTAGTCAGCCCGCTCCTCCTAAATGTCTTCAATTTCCGAACTAGAACTTCCTTCCTCCACCTCCAATCTTCTTTCACCATTTCTTTCTCGACCCCCCAAAAAAAAAAACTATACCTCTAAGACCACCATTACCCCTCCTCCTCCCAAGACTATCACTACCCCCTCCTCCTCCCCAAGACTACCGTACCCCTCCTCCTCCCCAAGACTACCACTACCCCCTCCTCCCCAAGACTACCACTACCCCCTCCTCCCCAAGACTACCACTACCCCCTCCTCCCTAAGCCTCAGTACACAGTTTGACGGGAAATAGAGTTTACAAAAAATTAGTCCACTACTACGAAAAGTTAAGTTTACCTAAGAGGAAATTTACTGAATTCTAATATGATTGACTCAAGTTAGTTTGGTGAAAGTCTGTCTAAAATCAAGTTTACATAGAATGGAGTTCACTACCAGAGTACAGCTACGAGAAGTTCCCCTAAATTTAAGCTTACCTAAAACATTTACCTAAAAATGGGAAATTAATTCTTGCAAAATAACTGAAGCAAACGGGTAAGATTTACCCTGCACTCTACCTGATATATACTGTATACACCTGGTGAGTTAATATTACGCCCTGGTAAAGAATTCAGAGTTTTCCTGAACGTAAACAATGTAATAATAATAATAATATTAATAATAATAATAATAATAATAATAATAATAATAATAACAATAATAATAATAATAATAATAATAATAATAATAATGATAATAATAATAATAATGATATGTCTCGTCCTTGTATGTTTTGGACCGTTGTTTTAACGTTAGATGATAGTAGCGCGCGCTCCCACACACACACACGCGCACACACACACACACACACACACACACACACACACACACACACACACACACACACACACACACACACACACACACAAATTGTTTCCTCACAAAAGCGTCAACTTGTTGTCTTTGACTCAGTCGTGTCTTCACCAAATGCAATTCAATTACATATAAATCCAAGTCCCCTCTTACGACTGACAATTTGCAACATGTTTGTGTGTGTATGTTTATGTGTGGGAAGAGATGTGTCAGGGAAGAGGGTGTCAGGGGAAGAGGGTGTGTGTCAGGGGGGGTGTGTGTCAGGGGGGTGTGTGTCAGGAAGAGGGTGTGTGTCAGGGGGGGTGTGTGTCAGGGGGAAGAGGGTGTGTGTCAGGGGGAAGGGTGTGTGTCAGGGGGTGTGTGTCGGGGGAAGGGGTGTTGCAGAAGGGTGTGTGTCAGGGGAAGGGTGTGTGTCAGGGGGGGAGGTGTGTCGGGGGAAGGGTGTGTGTCAGGGAAGAGGGTGTGTGTCGGGGGGGTGTGTGTCAGAAGAGGGGTGTGTCAGGGGGGGGGGTGTGTGTGTCAGGGGGAAGAGGGTGTGTGTCAGGGAAGGGTGTGTGTCGGGGGGGTGTGTGTGTGTGGGGGGGCGGGAGGAAGGTGTGCAGAAACAGACTAGACAGGAGGAGCACGGTTGGTGTGCGAGTCTCTCTTTCTTTCCATACGAACTTTACCACACAATTTATTTACCCGCATGAAGGAATCTCTCCTTAGTCACCCCAACACTTACGCCAACACTCACGCCCCAACACTCTCACACCCAACACTCACACCCCCGACACTCTCACGCCTCAACACTCTCACGCCTCAACACTCTGCCCCAACACTCCACACCCCAACACTCTCACGCCCCAACACTCCTCACGCCCCAACACTCTCCACACCCAACACTCTCACACCCAACACTCTCACCCAACCTCCACACACCCAACACTCCCCCCCAACACTCTCCACTAACACTCACACCCCAACCTCTCACACACCCAACCTCACGCCCCCAACCTCACGCCTCAACACTCACACCCCAACACTCTCACCCCAACACTCTCACACCCTCAACACTCTCACACACCCAACACTCTCACGCCCCAACAACACTCTCACGCCCCCAACACTCTCTCACACCCCAACACTCCTCACACCCCAGCACTCACACCCCCAACACTCTCCCATCTCCAACACGCTCACACACCCCAACCTCTCACACCCCAACCTCTCACACCCCAACACTCACTCCCCAACCTCTCCACACCACACCTCACTCCCCAACACTCACGCCCCAACACTCCTCACGCCCCAACACTCTCACACCCCCAACACTCACACCCCAACACTCTCACACCCCAACACTCTCCACACCCCAACACTCTCCACTCTCCACGCCCCAACACTCTCACGCCAACACTCTCACACCAACACTCTCACACTCTCACGCCCCAACCTACTCTCACCCCAACACTCTCACACCCCAACACTCTCACACTCCTCACACCCCAACACTCTCACACCCCAACACTCTCTCACACCCTCCGCCCCCAACCTCTCACGCCCCAACACTCTCACGCCCCAACACTCTCACGCCCCAACACTCTCACCCCCAACCTCTCACACCCCCAACACTCACCCCAACCTCTCACACCTCTCACCCCCACACTCTCACACCCCTCTCACGCCTCTCACCCCCAACCTCTCACACCCCAACACTCTCACCCACAACACACTCACGCCCCAACACTCTCCCACCCCCAACACTCCAACCTCTCACCCCCAACACTCTCACGCCCCCAACCTCCACGTCCCAACACTCTCACGCCCCAACCTCTCATGCCCCAACACTCTCACCCCCAACACTCTCACACCCCAACCTCACACCCCCAACACTGTCACACCCCCAACACTGTCACACCCCAACACTCTCACACCCCAGCACTCTCACACCCCAGCACTCTCACACCCCAACACTCCTCACACCCCAACACTTTCACACCCCAACACTCTCACACCCCAACACTCTCACACCCCAACTCTCTCACCCCAACACTCTCACTGCCTCCCACCCAACCCACACACCCCTCCCACACCCCAACACTCTCACACCCCCACCCTCTCACACCCCCAACACTCCTCACACCCCAACACTCACACCCAACACTCCCACACCCCACCTCCCACACCCAACACTCTCACACCCCAACACTCCACACCCCAACACTCCCACACCCCAACACTCTCCCACACCCCAACACTCCCACCCCAACCTCCCACACCCCAACACTCTCACCCCAACACTCTCACACCCCAACACCTCTCACCCCAACCTCTCACGCCCCAACACTCTCACCCCAACACTCTCCACCCAACCACTCTCACACCCCAACCTCCTCCACCCCAACACTCTCACACCCCAACACTCTCACCCCAACCTCTCACACCCCAACACTCTCACGCCCCCTCTCACCCCAACACTCTCACACCCCAACCTCACCCCAACACTCTCCTACCCCAACACTCTCCTTGCCCCAACACTCTCGCACCCCCAACACTCTCGCACCCCAACACTCTCACACTAACACTCTCACCCCAACACTCTCACACCCCAACACTCTCACCCCAACACTCTCACACCCCCAACACTCTCACACTAACACTCCTCACACCCCAACACTCCTCACACCCCCAACACTCAAACCCCAACACACTCCACACCCCCAACCTCTCACACCCCAACACTCTCACACCCAACCTCTCACACCCCAACACTCTCACACCCCAACACTCTCACACCCCAACACTCTCACACCCCAACCTCTCACCCCAACACTTATCGTTTAAGAGACACCACCAAAATCATATAACTCAAATAACATTCCATAACACCTATGCTATGCTATGCTATGCTATGCTATGCTATGCTATGCTATGCTATGCTGTACATGCTATGCTATACTAGACTATACTATGCTATGCTGTGCTATGCTATGCTATACTATATATACTGGTATACTATATATACTATACTATGCTATGCTATGCTATGCTATGCTATATATACTATGCTATACTATACTATAGGGCCTATAGTATGTTAACGATATTATGCAATAGAAGGAAATTAACGTAACGTGAACATAACACAACACAACACAACACAACACAACATAACATAACACAACATACCATAACATACCATAACACAACATACCATAACATAACATAACATAGCACAACATACCATAACATAACATAACATAACACAACATAACATAACACAACATACCATAACATAACACAACATAACACAACACAACATAACACAACATACCATAACATACCATAACATACCACAACACAACACAACACAACATACCATACACTATGATACACGGTTGTTATCCCTGGCAAGAATACCTCCCTAGATGGGTTCGACGAGAACATCTAACCTAATCTATCCTGATCTTACCTAACCTAACCTAACCTAACCTAACATTACTTAATCTAACCTAATCTATCCTGATCTTACCTAACCCCTAACCTAAACAACCTAACCTAACATTACTTAATCTAACTAATCTATCCTGATCTTACCTAACCTAACCTAACATTACTTAATCTAACCTAATCTATCCTGATCTTACCCTAACCTAACCTATTACTTAATCTAACCTAATCTATCCTGATCTTACCTAACCTAACCTAAACTAACCTAACCTAACATTACTTAATCTAACCTAATCTATCCTGATCTTACCTAACCTAACCTAAACTAACCTAACCTAACATTACTTAATCTAACCTAATCTATCCTGATCTTACCTAACCTAACCTAACATTACTTAATCTAACCTAATCTATCCTCGATCTTACCTAACCTAACCTAAACTAACCTAACCTAACATTTTAATCTAACCTAATCTATCCTGATCTTACCTCAACCTAACCTAACATTACATAATCTAACCTAATCTATCCTGATCTTACCTAACCTAACCTAACATTAGCTAATCTAACCTAATCTATCCTGATCTTACCTAACCTAACCTAAACTAACCTAACCTAACATTACTTAATCTAACCTAATCTATCCTGATCTTACCTAACCTAACCTAAACTAACCTAACCTAACATTACTTAATCTAACCTAATCTATCTGATCTTCTAACCAACCTACTAACCTAACCTAACATTACTTAATCTAACCTAATCTATCCTGATCTTACCAAACTAACCCAAACTAACCTAACCTAACATTACTTAATTCAACCTAATCATCCTGATCTTACCTAACCTAACCTAACATTACTTAATCTAACCAATCTATCCTGATCTTACCTAACCTAACCTAACATTACTTAATCTAACCTAATCCTGATCTTACCTAACCTAACCTAAACTAACCTAACCTAACATTACTTAATCTAACCTAATCTATCCTGATCTTACCTAACCTAACCTAAACTAACCCAACCTAACATTTAACTAACCCAATCTATCCTGATCTACCTAACCTAACCTAACATTACTTAATCTAACCTAATCTATCCTGATCTAACCCAAGCTAACCTAACATTACTTAATCTAACCCAATCTATCCTGATCTTACCTAACCTAACCTAACATTACTTAATCTAACCTAATCTACCTGATCTTACCTAACCCAACCAAACTAACCTAACCTAACATTACTAATCTAACCTAATCTATCCCAACCTACCTAACCTAACCTAAACTAACCTAACCTAACATTACTTAATCTAACCAATCTATCCTAATCTACCTAATCTAACCTGCTAACCAACCTAACATTACTTAATCTAACCTAATCTATCCTGATCTTACTTAACCTAACCTAAGCTAACCTAACATTACATAAACCAACCTAATCTATCCTGATCTTACCCAACCTAACCTAACACATTAATCTAACCTAATCTATCCTAATCTTACCTAATCTAACCTAAGCTAACCTAACCTAACATTACTTAATCTAACCTAATCTATCTTAATCTTACCTAATCTAACCAAGCTAACCTAACATTACTTAAACTAACCTAATCTATCCTGATCTTACTCCAACCAACCTAACGTATATATACAGCAATTTGACGAATATAAGTCGTACTTTTTTCCTAAACAAATCGCACATACTGAGGGGTGTGGCTTACTATTAGTTATAAATTATATTAACGCCTCAAAATACTCGTATTACCGCAATTCCCTGTGTTACAGTACCACCTCACCCTCTCCCACCACCGTTACTACCTCACTCTCCCCACCACCGTTACTACTCACCTCTCACCACTGTTACCTCACCTCTCCCCACCACTGTTACCACCTCACACTCTCCCACCACTGCACACTTCATTCTCCCACCAACTGCCACTACCTCACCTCTCTCACCACTGTTACCACCACACTCTCCCACCACCGTTACACCTCTCATTCTCCCACCACTGTTACTACTCACCCTCTCCCACCACTGTTACCACCTCTTCTCACCTCACCACCGTTACCTCTACCTCCCCACCACCGTTACCACCTCACCCTCCCACCACCGTTACTACCTCCCTCCACCACTGGCCACCACCTCTCCCTCCCCACCACCATTACCTTACCTCCCACCACTGTTACCACCTCTCACTCTCCCCACCACCGTTACCACTCACACTCTCCCCATCACCATTCACTCTCATTCTCCCACCACTGTTACTACTCACACTCTCCCCACCACCGTTACTATCTCACTTCACCACTGTTACACTACCCTCTCCCCACCACCGTTACCACTCACCTCTCCCAGCACCGTTACCAACCCCACCTCACGTTATATTATTTGTAAATCGAAACCCATTCCATTTATGTAATTGTATATTTTCATTTTTATATATGCTCTTCAATAAACCGTTAATATTATATATTATTAATTGCTACCATCAGTATCTCAGGCACACTCCAGCCACCTGCATCGCGCCTTTGTATGAAAATAGCGACACGGCGGATGGCTGATGCGATTGCGGTGTTAACTTGATGCCAATCAGAAGAAAAAATATTTCAAGCGCTACAACAAGGAAGCATATATACTGTAGTACACTTATCCAACACCGAATCAATAGTTATAAGTAAATTCTATTAACTTGATAAATTAACAGCAAAGTTATTATGTGTCACCTGTACTGTATATACTGCACTGATCAATTACTAATTTGATTTGGTTTCTTCATATAGTGATTTAAGTCTGATTTAAAAACATCTAATTTAAATCAAGATATAAATCAAGTTGGTTTAAATCAATCAACCCTGAAGCTGTTGTTAAATTAACCCAACTTAACCCCTTCACTTAGCACTGGTATGCACATCATCAGGTGAAATAAACTGGGACACCAAACTTCAACTAATCCGAAAACTACATTTAAAAAAATAGAAACCTTTGTTAAATTCACCATCTACACCTACAAAGGAAATATCTCATCGACTCTCATAATTCAACTCAGGTTCACTTCAGCGTGCATGTAGACTGGGGAGGGAGGAGGGAGGATGGTACACACTCATCTGAGGTTACCAAGTTAAGGCAGGAGGCAGGCGCTGAATGTCAACAAGGCTCATGTTATGAAGTTACGATGACACGACACACTCTCGACACTGATGTATAGCTGTACCCCAGACCTGCTACTCTGTGTGTGTGTGTGTGTGTGTGTTGTAGTGGTGATGGTGGTGTCTGTGTAGGTAGTAGTGGTGGATGGTGGTGTCTGTGGTGGTGGTAGTAGGTGGTGAGGTGGTGTCTGTAGGTCCTATGGTGATGGTGGTGTCTGTGGTGGTAGTAGGTGATGGTGGTGTCTGTGTGGTGGTAGTAAGTATGGTGTCTGTGGTGGTAGGGTGAGTGATGTCTGTGGTGGTAGTAGTAGATGATTATGTGTGTGTGTAAGGAGGTGTTTATGATTAAGACAGCTGAACTTAAACTATGTATGTATAACAAAAAATTATAAAGACGTTTAATGGCATTCAACTCTCAGTGTCACATAACTAAACCCACCACACACACACACACCAACACCCCCCACAACACATTAAAATTCAGGCACAACACCTCCAACCCCACCTGAACCGATGAGGAAGAATTTACGGTACATCACCACAAGGTTGAAAATCACACGAGCTAACACTTTCATCTGACCTTTATATGCTGACAGGTGAAGTAACACTCAGAAGCCGGTAATACCTGTGAGTAAAACAAGGTTCTCCGATGTGCTCACTTGTACCGTCTTAAAAACTGTCTGTCTTCTGTCTGTCCGGGAATAAACTGTCGTCATGAAGCGAAGAAAATTAAGGCAACTTTAAACCCATTCAGGCAACTTTTCATTCGGGCAACTTCTAACTCAGACAACTTGTAAGTTTACTCAGGCAACTTGTAAACTCACGCAGGTAACTTGTAAACTCACTCAGGTAGTTTGTAAACTCACTCAGGTAACTTGTAAACTCATTCAGTTAACTTGTAAACTCCCTCAGGTAACTTGTAAACTCATTCAAGTAACCTGTAAACCCACTCAGGTAACTTATAAACTCACTCAGGCAATTTGTAAACTTACTCAGGTAACTTGTAAACTCACTCAGGCAACTTGCAAACTCACTCAGGCAACTTATAAACTCACTCAGGCAACTTGCAAACTCACTCAGGCAACTTGTAAACTCACTCAGGCAATCTTGTATACTGTATTTACTGCGCAAATTCTAACTCAGGCAACTTGTAAACTCACTCAGGTAACCTGTAAACTCACTCAGGCAACTTGTAAACTCACCAGGTAACTTGTAATCTCACGCAGGTAACGTGCAAACTCACTCAGGCAACTTGTAAACCACCAGGCAACTTGTATACTGTATTTACTCAAATTTTAACCCAGGCAACTAAACTCACTCAGGCAACTTGCAAACTCACCAGGTAACTTGTAAACTCACTCAGGTAACTTGTAAACTCACTCAAGTAACTTGTAAACTCACTCAGGTAATTTGTAAACTCACTCAGGTAACTTGTAAACTCACTTAGGTAACTAAACTCACCAGGTAACAGCTCACTCCAGGTAACCTGTAAACTCACTCAGGCAACTTGCAAACTCACTCAGGCAACTTGTAAACTCACTCAGGTAACTTGTAAACTCACTCAAATTTGTAAACTCACTCAGGTAACTTGTAAACTCACTCAGGTAACTTGTAAACTCATCAGCGTAAACTCACTCGTGTCCCTAAACAACTTACATCAGACCAGAGTAAGGTGTTATAATTAATAAACCAGAATTTCTCGTATTATAGTATTTACAACCGGGAACGTCTACAACACACTACCTAAGCAATGTGTGGTGCTATGCCATTAAATCGATACCAATCAGTATTCAGTAACTCCACCGAGGCTGTAAAATGGCTGACTAGGAGAAAGGGTATTTCTTCACACGGGTGGGAGTATTTACAGCAGCGGTCATCACCAGTGCCACTCATGCCCCGGGAATGGCAATAGCCGAGACTTGACGATGTGCTGGCCGCCCGCCTCAACCCCACATGTTCCCCTTAGGAACACACTTAACACACATCAGAATTCACCAACACATATTCCACGCGGTGCTGAAAACTTTTACGTTCCCATGACCAAATAACCACAAAGTTGAGAATCACATCAAGTGCCCGCTATTACTGAGCCTTCTTGGTACAGGAGATGCGGTACTGTGTTTCCCAAGGCTAAAAACACCAATATATTTGTCTAAAATCTATGAGTTAAATGTTTTGTTGGAGCAAACTTGACAATCACACGCATCATTCTTTTTTTTTTACTGAATTCCGTCTATATGTGAAAATCTGCAGTATTTTTTCAAGTAAAAAAAAATGGGGGTACCTGTAATCACCCCAGATTATTTCACCTAATTATCAAACACTCTGATGTCACCCTAAGAGGATTGGGGGTAGGTTAGGTTAATCTTAAATTGAAATAAACTGGGGGCTAAACTTCAGGTGATCAATAAAACCTTACAAATACTCTTACACACTATTGGTGAGACTATCCGACTAACACAACCTGGCAACGACCGTGAAGGAACACCTGCAGATATAACCGTATTTAGAGCCGGGTTGAGCGACATCGAGACCCGACACCTCACCTGTACCTGATGACCGCCTGACCACGACCAGGTGTAAGGCGGAATCAACCCGGATAAAGTAACAACTTCAGTACATATCAGCCAGACTATCCCTCCCCTCCCCTGTCCATCTGTGGCCATGTGACATACCAACACAAACGAAACAGGTGGTGGAGAATATGAAACGCCTACACAGAGAAAAAGATGATGATGATGAATATACAAGATATATAATCCACTGGCTAAATTAACTTTGGGTGCATTAAGTACCATCAGGGGACAGAAAACATTATTAGAAGATCCTGTAGACATCTTCAAGAGGGAAATAAATCTTCCTTTAGAAAATATATACCTGTACTGTACGGTATACTTGATTAACTACGTGGTACTGGATCTGTATATGGGTTTACGAGCAGCAATAGTTTGGTGGTCACTTGGGAAGAGTAGCATTAGGTCGTGTTGCTGAGGAAGAAAAGCCCCAGCAACCATTACAGATTTAACACCAGACAGCAGCACTTTCTGGAGCCAACACCGGCGACACAGTGAACAGGAAAAAGACAAGAAGGGAACAAAAGACAACCCAGTGCCCTCCAGCTGACAGCACGAGCGACGGCAGAATAAGAGCATAAAAAAAATAAACGCCCGTGATATAATTAGACAACATTAAAAAGAAAACTTAAGCTGCAGTAACAAGGGATAGCGTGGTAGAGGTTGTGCCAGGACAGGTGATCAAGCAGGTTAATGAAGACTAGCCCAGGTGAGTCACAACACACCTGACGACTACGCCCACGAGTATGCCAAGTGTTGGTACAAAAATGATCCGGTTCACCAAAAATATTACAGTAGTTGTGATTACATATGTATACAGGTACTTATTATCCATTAACAAAAAACTATTTATATTTTTAATATTTTAAGAAAAATGTTTTATAATAATTTTTATATTAATTTCGTTCCTAAAAAAATATACATTAGACGATAAAAATATTATTACACACACACACACACACACAAGCACACACACACACACACACACACACACACACACACACACACACACACACACACACACACAATGAAAGCTATATTAGTTTTTATCTTCCGTCAAATCACACAATAACACGCACCCACCACTACCACCATTACCACCCACACCATTTCCACCACTACTCCCATAATCACAACCACTCATTAATTATCAATGTTATCACAACTATCACCACCATAACCACCCCCACCACTACTACCACAATTTCAACCACCACCATCACTATCAATGTTATATACCACTACCAACTCCACCACCACCACTACCACAATCTCAACCACTTGTACCACTACTACAAGTCGATCTCCTCACGCACCAGCCCCACCAAGTCACCAATTATGCCCAATTACTGGCGCACCAAACACGCTACAGAGGAAAACCCAAACACCTTATTCATCAGGTAGCTAGAATGCCAGTACTCGTATGCCCTGAGAGAGAGAGAGAGAGAGAGAGAGAGAGAGAGAGAGAGAGAGAGAGAGAGAGAGAGACCCACCACAACTAGGAGCCCATTTAGACTGGAACCGATTACGACATGCCTCCCCTCCCCCCCCAATCCTAATAATTAAGTTGGATTGGGGTCTACTAAGATTGGAGCCCTATTAAGATTACTATCTACTATGAATGGAGGGGGAAGGGGGTAAGGGAGCCATTTAAACAGTCACAATCAGCAGACTACTTGTCACTTATAGCAGGAGTCTCTATCTGTCTGTCTGTGTGTCTGTGTCTCCTGTACCTTGGCTTACATCGTACGTATACAGTAGCTCCCATGGTGGTGATGATCGACCGGGCTGTTGCTACTTGCCCAGAAAACACACCCAACCTAACCACCAGGACCTAAACTTGAAGTGGAACCTTATGGAGAACTCCTCCTCCTCCTCCTCCTCCTCCTCCTCTCTTCTTGTCCTCTTCCTCCTCCCCCTCTTCCTGCCCTCCTCCTCCTTCTTTCTTCTTGTCCTCCTCCTCCTCCTCCCTCTTGGTCTACTGCTCCTCCCTCTTCTTGCCTCCTCTTCTTCCTTGGTCTTCTCTACCTTAGCTCTCTTCCTCGTCCTCCTCCTTCTTGGTTTCCCTTCCCTGCCTCTTCTTCCTGTCCTCCCTTTCAGGTTTAATTCTCCTCTCCTCCTTGTCCCCTCCCCTCTTCCCCTCCTCCTCCTTCTGGTCTCCTTCCCCTTCTTCATCTCCTCCTCGTCCTTGCCGTACACACTCCCTCCCTCCTTATATAGGTTCCAAAACTATACACCCCGGTGCTAACAGGACCTAACCTAACCTAACCTAAGCTAACCTAACCTAACAGGCCCCAACCTAACCTAATCTAACCATTAGGATTTGGATTGTAACCCTAATGGACCCCAATTCTCATGATTTGGTTACGATAGATGAGGTTAGATTATGTTAGGTTAGAATAGGTTCGGTTAGGTTCGATTAGATTAGGTTAGGTTAGGTTAGATTAGATTAAGTTAAGTTACACTAGATTAAAACACCTTTAAACTGGCTCCTCAACCTAACTTAACCCAATACAACCCGCCCAAACCTAACCCAACACAACCTAACCCAACCCAAACCTAACCTAACCTAACCCAACACACCCAAACCTAACCTAACCTAACCCAACACACCCAAACCTAACCCAACCCAACCCACCACACCCAAACAAAACACCCTCGACTCAAGTATACTCCCCCAACCATTGTTATTACTATTTACCAGCGTCGACTCACAACACGTTACTCTGGTCTGTTATATAAATTACAGCGACATGCGTATTACAGCGGCCATTATCATAAACTAACGAGAAAGAAGGGGCCTATGCGCCTAGCTGTCTCCTGGAGGCCTCTGGTTCTTAAGTCGGGTACTTCCTGGTTCTTAGAGGGTTATTTTCGTGTGGTTCTTGGTGGGTTATTTTCGTGGGTCTTGGAGGGTTATTTTAGTGATTCTTGGAGGGTTATTTTCGTGATTCTTGGAGGGTTATTTTCGTGGGCCTTAGAGGGTTATTTTAGTGGTTCTTGGAGGGTTATTTTCGTGGTTCTTGGAGGGTGTCAGTATTATGGTTCTCTGCTGGCGATTTTTAAGTACTTGGTTAGCTATTTAGTAATTCTTCACCAGTATAGAACGTGTGTGTGTGTGTGTGTGTGTGTGTGTGTGTGTGTGTGTGTTATGGCTGGCTCAGGTCTTGGGGAGGAGGTTCCACGACGGTATCGATCCCAGGCCGACTTCCGGAGAACCATCAACATTATAAGTTGATTCACACTTCCGGGACACGGCCAGCTGAGACCCTACACTAGGTAAACTACAGGTGACCCAGGTTAATTACAGGCGGCCTTTCCCTTACTGTGACACCATTTCCCCCTTCCCGCTTTTTGTATTAACTCCTCTTCCCCTATCACTAACCTCCAATTCCATCACCAGTAATCTCCTTTCCCTATCAGTAACCTCCCTTTCCATACCAGTAACCTCCCCTTTTCCTGCACCAGTAACCCCCTTTCCCAACCCAAATAACACTCACCCCCCCTTCCTTCGAACCCTTATCAAATCCCACAGGAAACATACATTCTTCCTTCTCCTCCCCACAGCTCCCCCCCTCTCTACCTACCACTCCCTTCCCGTACTCTCACCTCTATAATTCTTAATCTCAAGTTCTTTCCAAGGTCGTATGTAAACAAACATCTTCTCTCTCCCACAGCTGTTTCTCACCTGCCACACACACACACACACACACACACACACACACACACACACACACACACACACACACACACACACACACACACACACACACACACACACACACACACACACCATCTGGTTGAAAGTGAAAGTGTTTAACCAAAATATTATTACAGATAAAAAGTAAAACAACAACAGTAATATTTGACATGGCTGAGTCTTCCGAGAGCTGTAGATCTCTTGCATGGTAAACGATACTGTACTGTACTAAACCTTTTATCGAATGGAAATTGTTATAACATTCAGTAGATGGTGGGTGAGTTTTTATAATGTCCTGGTGACTTTATGAGGCGACGTAAACACAAAACACCATTCAAGTTGAGAGTAGATGAAAGATAATATATAATATGAACTTTGAACGACTCATGTGGGATCGATAGTGATCTTTAAGTTCTTGTATAAAAAAAAATCATTATCCATCTTATCGTTGTCTAGGTTGAGGGGATATTTTACCTTGTGTTTTCAGGTTAGGTCAGGTCATCCCATATTACTGTTGCTTACATAGGATGCAAGGGAAGGGAGTGCCTAATAAACTAGCCCTCTCGCAGGGTATATTATAATTATTGGTGAGGCGTCATGGTGAACTAACTGGTGACATTATCCAGGGTGGTGAGGCGTCAGGGTGAACTAACTGGTGATATTATCCAGGGTGGTGATGAGGCGTCATGGTGAGCTAACTGGTGATATTATTCAGGGTGGTGAGGCGTCATGGTGAACTAACTGGTGACATGATCCAGGGTGGTGGTGAGGCGTCATGGTGAACTAACTGGTGACATGATCCAGGGTGGTGGTGAGGCATCATGGTGAACTAACTGGTGACATGATCCAGGGTGGTGGTGAGGCATCATGGTGAACTAACTGGTGACATGATCCAGGGTGGTTGTGAGGCGTCATGGTGAACTAACTGGTGACGCATGATCAGGGTGGTTGTGAGGCGTCATGGAGAACTAACTGTTGACATGATCCAGGGTGGTGAGTGAGGCGTCATGGTGAACCTAACTGGTGTCATTATCCAGGGTGGTGGTGAGGCGTCATGGTGAACTAACTGGTGTCATTATCCAGGGTGGTTGTGAGGCGTCATGGTGAACTAACTGGTGACATGATCCAGGGTGGTGGTGAGGCGTCACTGTGTCCGCCACCTGTGTCATGAGTCACGCCACACTTATTTAGGCTATGACACTCAACGCAGTTATGGACGCTCCCCCCTTACCCCACCTGCACGCACACGCACGCACACACACACAAACACACATTAACCAATAAACACACAAGCACAAACGACATAATCATACTGACAAGCACACGTATTATCACATCCATTATATACTTTAAAACACACACACACACACACACACACACACACACACACACACACACACACACACACACACACACACACACACACACTTTCATAAGCATACACCCACTACCATAAGTATATAAACACACACACACAATTTACAGTCATACAACCATAATCAAAAGCTAACACACAGACACACATACATTATCATAAGGAAACAAACACTTACACACACACACACACACTAGAATAAACACACACACACACTATTATAAATACACACACATTAATATAAAAACACAAACACACACACACAATCATAAACAAACACACACACATGATTATAAACACACACACACACACACACACACACACACACACACACACACACACACACACACACACACACACACACACACACACACTTCAAATTTTTTAATGAACCCTAACTGCCAATAGGCCTAGTTAGTTTAAGAGTTACTCTGGGGCTATGAGGACAGGGCCCCATAAAAGACATTGGTCTTAATCCTTTTGTTCTACCGGTCTGAGATGAGTATAGGTGCCTGGCAAACTAACTACTGTCTACAGCAAATTCAAATTCTATTCTTCCTCCTCCTCCAGGCACGACCACGTCACCTCCTCCTCACCATACGACCATCACCACCACTTCCTGTACAGCCATCACCTCCTCCTCCCAGTACGACTACAGTCACCTCCTCCTCCTCCTGTACGACCATCACCACCACTTCTCAGCCTGACCATCACCTCCTCCTCCAGTACGACCACCTAATCACCTCCTCCTGTACCCACTACACCTCCTCCTCCTGTGCGACCATCACCACCACCTCCTGTGACTTCGCATCCACCTCCTCCTCCTGTATGACCATCACCTCCTCCTCAGTACGACCACCACAATCACCTCCTCCTGGCCTGCTACCACCACCACCTCCTGTACGACCATCACCTCCTCCTCCAGTACCACTACCACCTCCTCCACCACCATCTTCCTGCTCCTCCTCCTCCTCCTCCACCACCACCTTCCTCCTCCTCCTCCTCCTCCTTCTTCACCACCACCACCCTCCTCCTCCTCCTCCACCACTACCCTCCTCCTCCTCCACCATCAACACCTTCTACTCCACTTCCACCACCAGTACCTTCTCCATCGCCACCACCTCCTCCTCCAGTACCACCAGGTATTCCTCCACGACTACTACCACCACCACCATCACCCTCCACCACTACCTGGCCAGTAAATCTCAATGTTGACTAAAAGAGATTATACCTAAGAGCATCACCGGGAATATTGAAAATCTGTCAAGCTGCCACAAACAACCCCATGTTATGTTGTGTTGTGTTGTGCTGTGTTGTGTTGTGTTGTGTTGTGTTGTGTTGTGTTGTGTTGTGTTGTGCTGTGTTATGTTGTGTTGTGTTGTGCTGTGTTATGTTGTGTTGTGTTGTTGTGTTATGTTGTGTTGTGCTAGTTGTGTTGTGTTGTGTTGTGTTATTTTGTGTTGTGTTATGTTATGTTGTGTTGTGTGTGCTGTGTTGTGTTGTGTTGTGTTGTGTTATGTTATGTTGTGTTATGTTATGTCTGTGTTGTGTTGTGTTGTGTTATGTTGTGTTGTGTTGTGCTGTGTTGTGTTGTGTTATGTTGTGTTGTGCTGTGTTATGTTGTGTTGTGTTGTGTTGTGTTGTTGTGCTGGTGTTGTGTTGTGTTGTGTTGTGTTGTGTTATGTTGTGTTGTGTTGTGTTGTGCTGTGTTGTGTTGTGTTGTGTTGTGTTGTGTTATTTTGTGTTGTGTTATGTTATGTTGTGTTGTGCTGTGCTGTGTTGTGTTGTGTTGTGTTGTGCTGTGTTATGTTATGTTATGTTGTGTTGTGTTGTGTTGTGTTGTGTTGTGCTGTGTTGTGTTGTGCTGTTGTTTTGTGTTGTGTTATGTTGTGTTGTGTTGTGTTGTGCTGTGTTGTGCTGTGTTATGTTGTGTTGTGTTCTGTTGTGTTGTGTTGTGCTGTGTTATGTTATGCTGTGCTGTGTTGTGTTGTGTTGTGTTGTGTTATGTTGTGTTGTGTTGTGTTGTGCTGTGTTGTGCTGTGTTATGTTGTGTTGTGTTGTGTTGTGCTGTGTTGTGTTGTGCTGTGTTGTGTTGTGTTGTGTTGTGTTAGGTGAGACTAATGTGAGTTATATTAGGTCTGGCTCTGTTAACACTCACCCATTTGACCTGTAGTTATATTTCCACGTCACTTAGGAGGCGAGAAGCTGCGTGACACTAGTGACCCTCGCCTCAAGCACCTGGACAAACTCGCTCCTCAAGGACAACAAAACAACAACTCGATACCATCCCGAGTTTTTTCAGCGGGTTAACGAGAGCAATATGATCATCACTATGTACACAAATCCTTCAATACTTTGATATAAAACAAACAATGACACGACACTTTTTAAATCCTGTATCGGTCCAGCATGAATTGTATTCTCGGGTCACCTGAAAATTAGGGTGGTTAATCTTCAGATGAAATAAGCTGGGAGCTAATCTTCAGGTGATCTGCAATGTCTGATGTGTTAAATAAAGATAAAAATATGTCTATATTAATAGGCCTACGCTTTTTCGTGTGATAGAAACTTCTGGTGAATTCTTTCTTTGTGTTATGAAAGTAATGTATAAATATATCCTTCATGAATACATTGCAGCTATGTTGATAAGCCGTGTGTCAGCAATGCCAATAAGCTGTGCTAAATACTCACACGTACACATAATACTGTATGTAAGATTCTAAACTCTCTCTCTCTCTCTAGGTCACACCTGCATCACACTTAGTTATTTTTGTTTTCATGAGGCAACTGTCTACTGTAAGCCTCGGTGAGCACCTTGGCAATGATGTCTTCACAAACTTTATATAAACTCAAAACGCATATAAAAAAAAAACTTTAGACTCCCTAAGGTTCACTTGAGACAGACGACCTTACCTGACACTCAGTTTATTCCTAGAAGAGAAAATATCACATAATTTTAAGCGGAGTTAGTCCAGAAGGGATCACTAGTACAGCTGGGAGAGTTATGACACCCAAGTGCTCCTCAAATCTCATGTTGTTTTAAGAAATAATTAGGACAAAATTTGGTCTACTACTCAACAATCTAGTTTTAACCACATTAAATAATATTGTATCAACAGGTACTTCAATGTTTGTGATGATGACGATGATGATGATGATGATAATGATGATGATGATGATGATGATGATGATGATGATGATGGTGATGGATGGTGATGATGACAATGGATCACCGGGTAGATTCCATTAATGTGTACCAATAGTTTTTCAGGTATAATTCTATTAACATCCAGGCTAAACCATCACATTACTGTCATCTCGTGAACAATACTACACCTCTACCGATACTTCATATCAAAATCTATATCTACAGTTACTACAATGATTAACTGATATAATTAAATAAAATATATACCATTATGGCTCTCAGTATGCCCACCAATAACTCTGGCGACACCTGGCAACACATCTTGACGGCATCATGGTAGTGTTTACATAAAGAGACACACATTAAGACTATAGCCAGAGTACACGCCTGCCAACCTTACGTCTTCCCAACCTCCACACCTTTACCGAGATCCTCAAAGCTTCGTAAGTCAAATTCCTTCCCTTCCTAGAGAGATGAGAGCGTATATAACTCACTTAAGATATAACACACATGACGGTTTAGACTGGTATGCAAATTACTCTTACACTACGTCGTAATGAGTTTCTTTCATCTCTAGTTAAAAGGAAATCAGATTAGCATAGGCCTACGTCATCTTTGAGAGGCTCTTACACAGAAAAAAAAAACATTCACACACATCCAAGATAACCAGCCTTCTATATATGAACCTTAACTATCACCAACACCAACACCACCTCCTCCCTCCACAGGCACCACCACCACAAGCAACACCACAGCACCAGCACCACCACAAGTACCACACCCACAAGCACCAGCACCACAAGCATCACCACCAGGCCACTAAGCTCGCCCGTCACCACCAATTTACCACTATAATACCACTATAATAACCAGCTGCCCCTCTCCTTTCCCCTCCCCCAATCTTCGTAACTAAACCCTTCCCCTTCTTTCTTCATCCCCTCCGTCCCATCCCCACCTCTATCTCCCCCTCATTTCCAACCCCTAACAACCCTTCCCCTAAATCCACCCACTAATAACTCTCCACAAACAACTTTTCCCCTTCAACCCCTCGTTTACTCTCTCCCCCACCCCTAACAACCTCTCCCCCCTCTCTCCCATCCCTCCTAACAACCCCATTTGCCCCTCCTCTTATTCAACTACCTATTACAACCCCCAATTTATGAGCCCACAGCCATAATTCCCAACCGGCAATAAACACTAAAATGAATCGGCTGCTCCACCCTGAAGAGCCCCTACCTTCCTCCCCCTACCTCCACACTTCCCGGATTCTACGGCAGGTAAACACCAGGTAATAAAAGTATAAATAGCCGACACAAAAAAAAATTATATGTCAGTCAGTCAATCAGTCAGGAGAAACGTTTACTGAGAAGGCTAACAGTCAGTCAGTCAATTAGTCAGCCAATCGGTCAGAAGAAACGTTTACTAAGAAGGCTAACAGTCAGTCAATCAGTCAATGTCAGGAGAAACGTTTACTCAGAAGGCTAACAGTCAGTCAGTCAATTAGTCAGCCAATCGGTCAGAAGAAACGTTTACTAAGAAGGCTAACAGTCAGTCAATCAGTCAGTAGAAACGTTTACTGAGAAGGCTAACAGTCAGTCAATCAGTCAATGTCAGGAGAAACGTTTACGGAACTGGCAATCCCTGAGGTAACCATTATTACACCAGGAACTTTGTCAATAAGTCAGTAGGTCATTCGTAACCGTTATGTTGGTCAGTCAGTCGGGCGGTCAACGAGGAAGGCAGCCATAGAGCTATATAACGCACATATAAACACAAACTCTCACTTACTCTCACCCATGGGAAATTTCTCTCTCAGTCAGTCAGTCAGTCAGTCAAGCAGATAATGACATACATAGAGCTCACTAACGCAGGTATGAACACAACAATCACCCTCACATCATCTCAACTGCCTATAACCATCGAACTATTAATAGGTAAAAAAAAAATTAAATAAAATTAAATTCAAATCTAAATCTAAAGCAGGAGTGACAGCCGGACGGAGGCGAGGCGACACAACATCACACGTGAAGCTCTATCAATGGTGACCCGCCAGGCCTTGACGAGGACGATGAGCAGCCGTGTATTTGGCTATAAAAAGGCAGGAAGAGCGGGGGAGGGAGGGTTGAGAGGGAGGGTTGGGGGAGGGGGAGGGACCCCAGGGGGAGGGAGGGGTTAGGGGAGGGAGGAGGGTTAGGGGAGGGTTAGAGGAGGGTTAGGAGGAGGGTTAGAGGAGGAGAAAGTTGGGAAGGAAGAGAACCAGGGTGGGGAGGAAGGGTTGGGGAGGTAGGGGTTGGGGGTGAAACGAGGTGGGGAGGAAGGGGAGGAAGGGAGGAGGGAGGGAGAGGGGGTGGGGAGGGAGGGTGGTGGGGGAGGGATAGGGAGAGGAGGATGGCGTCATACTGGCGGGGAACCCGGCTTGTTTCTCTCTCTCTCTCTTTGTGGTAGAGAATAGGAATTGAAGCAGCACTTGACAGCTGTACCTTTGTTTTAAATGCATGAAAAATACTCGAAGTACAGACCGTAATGAGACACACACACACACACACACACACACACACACACACACACACACACACACACACACACACACACACACACACCAATTTGCAGGAGGGACAAAAATGAAGGCCAATAAATTAATGAAGAAAGGAAAGACAGGTGGTGACAACACCTTTCCTTCCTAACCCACCGTCTGCCCCCCCCTGAGTGTTTACCTGGGTGTCTATCCCAAGTGGAGACAGGAGAGTGAAGTGGTCTGGGTATTATTGATGTGTGTGGACGAAGGTGGGTGATGTATACAGGTGTATGTAACACGTGCATAGAATAGGTGTGTCTGAGAGATAAATTAAATAAAGGGATAAAATAAGGAAAGAAAGGAGAAAGCGGAAGGTCTCTACACACACACACACACACACACACACACACACACACACACACACACACACACACACACACACACACACACACACACACACACACACACACACACACACACACACACACACACACACACACACACACACACACACACACACACACACACACACACACACACACACACACACACACACACACACACACACACACACACACACACACACACACACACTCTTCACTTGTGGTAATAAACTGGCGACAACATGGCTACCTGGCCTTTACCTGACGTTGATTACTGGGGTCACTTCCAACTCCACCCCACGACATTTTACTTCACTCTAACAAACAACACGCTCTACCTAACCTAACTTAACCAATCCTAACTTGACCTATCCTAACATATGGTATCTTAACCTAACCTAACCAAACCAATCATAACCTAATCTCAGAAAATACAATAATATTTAGGTTTTTGTTCTCAAAGTCTTCCGCATTTTGCCGCAAAGTCATCCCGCATCTGTAGTCTCAGTCCCGCACGCCCGCAGCATGGGTCGTTTGCCGCGCATTCAGGGGTAGTGAGAGAGAAGCGAGGCGAGTGATCTGAGACACTGATACAAGGACCTTTAGTTACCTGTTGTGTCTACACGTGTCGACACACACAATACGTCGACACACACAATACGTCGACATCCACAACACGTCGACACCCAACAACATGTCGACACCCACTACATGTCGACACCCACTACATGTCGACACCCAAAACACGTCACCCACAACACTTCGATATCCGCAACATGTCAGTATCTACAGCACGTCGACACTCAATAAATGCTGACACACACACGTCGATAAACACCGTCACACAACACATCAATACTCACAAAATGTCGACACGCACAAAATGTCGATACCTACAACACGTTCACTCACAACAACGTCGACACCCACAAAAAGTCGACACTAAAAAAATGTCGATACCCACAACACGTCGACACACAACCCGTCGATATTCGCAACACATCCACAACACGCCTGCACATAGAATAACGTCGACACCCATAATACGTCGACACCCGCAAAAAAATCGACACCCACAACGTCTAAATCCATATACGTCGACATACAATTCGTGTACACCCACAACACGTCGACATCCACAACACGTCGACATCCACAACACGTCGACACTCAACACTTTCGACACGCAACACGTCTACACCCGCAACACGTCTACACCCACAACAGCGACGGGTCACTCTCCAGGCTCGTAACGCGGAAAAAGACAAATAATAATCTTGTTTGTTACCCTCGTATAACACTTATTTATTCTCTGTATTACCTGGATGTTACCTGATTTTTTTGGCATCCTACCTGGAATGTTACTTGGAGTGTTCCAGGAGTTAGTGGAATGTGACCTGGAGCGTTACTTGGAATGTTACCTTGGAGTATTCCCGGCGTTCGTAATAGTTCAGTCTACTATGAGGGTCCTAACCTAACCTAACCTAACCCCCCCCCCCAAAAGTAGCGTTATGGTGGTTAATCTTCTGGTGAAATAAACTGTGGTGTCTAATCTTCAGGTGATCTCCCAAAACGATCAGATGGGGCAGAAAGATCCTAAACTCTTGTGCCGGGAATTCAAAGATCTAATCAGTGGTCATATAAACCATCATTAAGTGCTGCCCAAAAGTCAGATGACCACACACACACACACACACACACACACACGTGATGGTGAGGGTGATCGTACACAAGATAGGTTACTGGTCAAGGCTTTCAACATGAGGAGATGCTGGTTGATAGATAGTTCATGTTTCTAAGATAACCACGCCCGTGTAAGTTAACTCAATAAAAATATCATTGGATCAAGAGTGGTAGAACTTGGTACAGCAGAACACAAGAGTTTTATGTAGGCAATATAATATGATACTGAAATCTCTGCTGGCTGGCTGCCTCCCTCGTGGATAAAACATTACGCTCAAAGTTGAAATCCTATCCCACGAAATTACGAAAAACAGTCATTTGAAGTATTTTTTTGGGGGGGATTCGAGTATTTTTAATGACCTTGGGGACATAACTCACTTGACGATACCTTCATTATGACGGAGAAATAATTTAATCGATTTATATCTTTTAGAGAAACGAAGAATAATAACTTGGCAACTCTATATAAGACACAATCATCTTACATTCCCGAGACAGAAACCTGAGCCCCGCCATTATGTACAGTACACGTCATCTCGCCTCTACTGACCACAACATTATGTAACATGACGTTGGATGCATCTCGATAATGTTACAAAATAAAACATGACGATGATATGCATAAATTGTCGCTAACTTTATGGATTTTGAAATTAGATGGACAGAATTTTACTGCCGCTAAAAATTTAAGTTTGGATATAGAAAACATTTATTCTCTTCCTATTAAATTGTCACTGCACTGATCTCCATAGCAGAAAATTATATGAGGTATAACATATATGAAAATAATTTATATACAACTTATACAAACACCTTTTATGCTACCAGGAAATGATTTGCAACAATCCTCTAAAATGGAATACAACCTTGAGATATTCACCACATTACTCACGTGGACGAAATTTCACAGATCACACAACCCCCAGAGCCTAGTGTTGGTGGAGACGCGGCAGAACCTGTTAGCCACTTCCTCACCAACCAACGACAAATCAACTTATACGAACTGTGTTAGAGGTTGCTGAGGACGCCAAAAGTACTGCAGGTAGAGTTTAATAAGACTAATACGGCAATACAACACTAGAACACTACTATAGACGTTGTTATGATGGTCTTTAAACTTCCTGACAGCAAATAAAAAAATAAAAGTCTTGCTGGTGACTTACATCGTTGACAGCATTGTGTACATAAAATGCCCAACACTGATGGAAAAGAAAGACAAATGGAAAAAAAAAAAAGTTGTGCCTAAAGTATCACCTCTGAAACTTGTGGTCTTTTTCACCCTGGTCAGACTACAGTACTACCCTGGTGTGACCCAAGGTGTGTTGTGTTGTAATACAAGTAAAGGCGGATGCATTTATTTTCACTTTGTTGAATTCAAAACAAGTTACATTGAGCACACTGATTTATCTATTCGGTATTTACTTATTTATCGAAAAGTGTTTAAGGTTGGTAGCGAAAATATACAGCGGGCTGGGAAACACACACACACACACACACACACACACACACACACACACACACACACACACACACACCAACAAATGACTTTATAAACAAGATCACTCTAAGAAGTTATGAGTGAAGTTAATAAATTATATACGGTAAGATGCGTAGGCTAGAGAAGGTAGTGTTCACAGGTTATGACCGATACTGTGTTTTATTTATTTTTTTTTTTTATTGGGCACTCCCCTACATCATTGTGTAAGGTGAAGCGCAGAAGCGTTTACAGCGCCCAACAGGGAAGCATGCAAAGTTCATGCTTGCCTTTATGTCTCATGAGTTAAGGGCTTAGAAGCCTGAAGAGTCAATGGTTTTATGTCATCAAGTTATTGGAAGCTCCAACAACTTGTCCCTGAATACGAATTCGCAACTTTCGACTTACACCAGGTACCTACTTTACTGCTAGGTGAACAGGGACTAATGGGGGTAGGAAGTAAGTCCAAACAACTTCCACCGGCCCGGGAATCGAACCCGGGACATCTCGCTTGCGAGGCAAGAACGGTACCGCTTCTACCACCGATCCCCCCCCACCCGATACTGTGTCACGGCTCAATGTTAGCGTCTTAAGTATTATTAAAATCTGTAGTTACCTTCCCTTGTGTCTGTTCGTGTTGCTGTACAGTTATGTGGAGCTAATATTAAAATATTCTTATTATAAAAATACTTTATTATGCTTAGCCTACTGTATTATTATTATTATTATTATTATTATTAAGAGAACAACCACAGGCACACCACTAAGCATTTTCAACAGAAACCTCATTAAGGTCCCTCAAAGAGGAGCAGATCAACCAGAGGAGAGACTGTGGGCACGCGAGTCTGCCTCTTCTTGCTGACTCTTTAACAACTTGGTTGATAGCACAGCCTGGAGAGGAAGAGGAGGAGTGGGTGGGGAACAGCCCCCCCCCCCTCCAAGAAAGCCTGAGGAGGTGGGGGGAGGGGTTGAGAGGAGCTCCACCCTCCCCTGCTTTCATGAACCATCTCAAGGTGGACTTCAAGTTACATTCCCAGAAAACCTTGTCAGTAAGGCCACATTATGTAATATATATGTGTGAGGGAGAATCAAAATATACGAAAGTATATAGTGGTAATGTGTACACACTTAGAGAGAGAGAGGGGGGGAGCGGCATAATAGACTACACGTAAGGACATGAAGGCAGCAGCATAAAACGGGGTCAGAACAGACTTGAGGCAGACACAACAACGACAGCTTGTAGACCAAACCAATCAAGATATAGTGGCAACAAGGGAGGCCAAGTGTAAACATAAGTCATATCTGTTGTCACCGGTTATGTAAATATGTTCCCCCATGTTGACTGTAACTTAGGCCATCAGAACAGCAATATGTGCAGTATTACTCCAATATTACCTAAGTTCATCGTTATGAAACCAAAGCTTCAGAAATAGGTTAAGTCTATTTCGTTATGAGGGAGGGAGGGAAAGAGGTGACGCAACGCCCAAAACCCTCGACTGATTGTATTCAACATTGTGACCTACGGAATATAGCTGTAAAAACCGGTATCCACTCGCCCGCTTGTATATGTTACAGGCAAGTTGTGAATTTATTTAAGTCAATTGGCAAAATAAAAATTTCATAATAGTTAGGTGCTAACTTAACCTAATTAATAACCTGAGAGTTTGGAGAGAAAACTCCATTCCGCGATTTAATTAAAATCTTTCAATCATTTCGTGAAATGACTGATTACACAACTTGCCTGTACCATTGCAATGATATATATATATATATATATATATATATATATATATATATATAATTACCATCACATGGTCCTGTTTTATTGTTTCACGTGAACACAACCCAAGTTTTACTGCTGTTGCCCTCTTACCAGATTATTGTAAATATAATTATACTGTTTAATTATTTGTATGGAAAAATATATACCATATAAATAAAAAATATGATAAACATGGTAACATTCTAATATAAACTGACAAATAATATGTAAAATTTTGTAACCAGATGATACTAAATGCTAAATTAAAATTCCTTGAGATAAATATACAGTATTTATGAGGTGCCACTAGGAATGCTCAGGGATTTGCTTGGCTCAGACGTGTCACTATTGTTCTTGTTCACTCTGTTTCTATATTTTGGGGCTAAATAAACTGCTTCAGTATCAATACAACACACGGACGACATAGCTCAGAGTCGTTCTTCTGGTAACTTGGTCATATACGATACGAATTATTATAGGTCATTTATATAAAGGGTCTTACTTAAACCTCAGCGTAGTAAAGTCTAACAGGACGAGTATAATGTACCGTATGCAGTAGGTTCTATTGTACATGTCTCTTAAAAACAATAATGCAACAATAATAATAGCGACGTGTTGTACAGCAGCGGTTATATTATTACAGCACAACAATTCAACCCTGGCTAACAAACACGGACGTACTGTAAGTAATAAAACACAAGGCAAGTGGTGTGAGGGGTCAAGGAAGCCTGCCTGGTGGAGCACGTGGTTGTAATTAACATAGTTGAAACTCAAGACCGCGACAACAACAACGATGAATATGGCGACGGGCAAGACGACCATATAGACGACAACGACGATGACGACGACGACGATGATGAGGACGACGATGATGAGGACGATGATGATGATGACGACGACAATGAAAAGAAGACGACAGCGAAAATACCAACAAAAATAACGACGACATCACCTGGGCAAACAATGCCACAACATCTTCTACACATTAGCCAACCCGATTAAAAATAATAATAACAAGGATAGTGTCTCTGAGCGAGGATAATAATAACAATAATAAAAAAAAAACAAATTGTCTGGTAAAAGTTATGCAGCTTGTCTTTTTTACTCACACACAGGACGTGAAGAGAGACCTTACAAGTGTCGCTGCTGCTAAACGTATTCCCCGAGCCTCGTTACAGCCAGCAGGAAGGAAACGTAGTATTGTGGGTGTTTTAACGTGCTTCTTGTTTCTTCATTGACCTTCCTCTTGCTGATAATTAATAGTTTATCGTCATTTCAATTCTTGCTCCAATAAACCAAAATATATTATTATTATTATTATTATTATTATTATTATTATTATTATTATTATTATTATTATACTTATTATTATTATCATCTAGGCATATGTATTATAGGGTCGACGGTCAAGCTCCCCATAAACGTTTATTTTGAGAAGCTGTTAAGAAATATTTAGACCAATTAAGAGGTACAAAAATCACGTGGTGTATGACTGGTCATTTTAAAATAGGTCAAAGGTCATAAAAATGCCTAGAATGGTGGATTTATGTTCACAATTCTGCCGTATGTCAGCCAAGGTTCAGTCTCACCTAAGAGTTCGCTAACTCCTCCCCAGCCAGCTATTGCTGCACTGCCTGCTTCAGATGTATGAAACTGTCTCAGTACCAACCAGAACATGAAACAGATACGAATGAATCTAAAGGTTCGAAGTAACAGACTCAAGTTCATATCTGAAGCAAGCAGTGCAGCAATAGCTGGCTGGGGGATTTAGCGAACTCTTGGGTGAGAATGAACCTTGGTGTACTAAGAGGCCTAACTATAGCCCCCAAAAAACATTAGGCCTATAGATATTTTCATATTTTTTGTCTTTTACACCGATTTACTAGAGTCAAAAGGCACACACAAAAATATTCTAGGTGGCTGGCCCATTATAGCCTCAACAAGTCACGTGTGATAGTCGAACATGTATTCGTTGGTGTGTGTTGGTTGGACTCTTCTTTTTAACAGGATCTACAGCGTTAATTTTGTTTTAAGTAAGGAATAACAAAGCCGGTGGGGGAGGAAATCAATGAGTGTGAAATTAATTTATGAAGTCGACCACACGCATCAACCAGATCTAAAACCTTAACAAAATTACACACGCATCGTTAGCGTACAACTGGCATCCGTGTTCAGTTAATTCGTGTGATCTGCTCCAGAGATAATTTTCATATAAGGAGCTAAGTGTTTTCTGCCATACTTCCACCACAGCATCAAAACAAACGCATATGCAGAAGATCCCGCCAAAGGAACATCAAGAAATAAAGCGGTGGTGCTAAACTGAACACTTACCACGAGCTGACCTTGATATCCTTCAATTTACTCTAATATCACTTCAACAGAAACCTGGATAGAATACTTAGCTGCACGCCTATCACCCACCTCCCCAACATAACATGGTAGGCTACCCGGCACGATCAAACTAGTAGGTAAAAAATAATGCAACAATACATACGCACTGCCAAGATAACGCCAAGATACCGAACACAATGTATTCTCTCTCTCTCTCTCTCTCTCTCTCTCTCTCTCTCTCTCTCTCTCATGCAGCAGAGATCAACAGGCAACAGTAAGAGGCAAGGACACGATAAACAACTGAGATCAATGGGAAAGAAACCTCTCGAGTATCCGGGATCAACAGACAACAGCAGCAAGAATCAAGGACCCTCTCAAGTTACGGAGATCAACAGGCAACAGCAATAAGTAAGGGACGCTCTCAAGTCAGCTGAGATCAACAGGCAACAGGAGCAAGAGGCAAATGAGCCTCTCGAGCCACTGAGATCAACAGGCAGGCAACAGGAGCAAGAAGCTAAGACCCTCTCGAGGTGGTGCTTGATTAGAAACAATCGCCACATACTTCACGGTGGAGCCTGGCTGCCTCCGCGTCTCGCCCCCACACCACCGCCACCAACGCTGCACATAAAACAAAATCACAGTTGTCTCCCCAAACCACCAACAAAAGAGAAAAACGGCGATATAACTCGAGAAGCGACGCTCAACGTGATGACTAACTGTAAACGACACAGTGCCAAAATATTTTTAAGTACTTAAAAGGAAAGGAGAAACAAGGATGTAGCCTAGTATACGCTCCCTCACTCTCCTTAGTGGCGGGGCAGTCAGGGTTGGAGGGGTCCGGGTGAGGGAGGAGGGAGGGGGAGGAGTTGAGGCATGGTGGTAGAGTGGGGAAGGGGGAGGTGAGGGGATGTAGTGTGGTGGGATCGTGAGGTGACGACATGGTGTTGGCAACACTGCCAGTGCCATGTGGGCATGGCAGAAATTAAGTTTGTCTGCAGCATTATGTGTGTGTTAGGTGACTGGGTATAAACAGAGCTGGAGTGTATGTGTGTGGGGGGGGCGCTAGTAAGTCTCCGCGCCGTGGGTGTGGATGTTGCCGTCTGTGTGGTGTGAGTGTCATGGTGCCAGGTCTGTGTAATGCTGGTATGTTGGTGCAGGGTCGTCTGTTTGGTGTTGGTAACTTGGTATTGATGCCATGCTCTCACGCCTGTGTAAGGGTGTCATACTGTGATGTTTGTGAGGTGTTGGTGTCATACTGTCATGTTTGCGAGGTGTTGGTGTCATACTGTCATGTTTGTGGTGCTAGTGTTATTTTACCCTATCACTAGAGGTGTTAAGAGTCCTGGTCACACATGTGTAGTGCTGGTGTCATGGTCACACAGTGTAGTGCTGGTGTCATGGTCACACACGTGTAGTGCTGGTGTCATGGTCACACATGTGTAGTGCTGGTGTCATGGTCACAATATGTGCGCGGTGTCATGGTCCACATGTGTAATGCTGGTCATGGTCACACATGTGTGCTGTGTCATGGACACACGTGTAGTGTGTCATGGTCACATGTGTTGTGCTGGTGTCATGGTCACACATGTGTTGTGCTGGTGTCATGGTCACACATGTAGTGCTGGTGTCATGGTCACACACGTGTATGTGTCATGCACATGGATGCGTGCATGTACACATGTGTGTGCTGGTGTCATGGCTACACACGTGTAGTGCTGGTGTCATGGTCACACATGTGTAGTGCTGGTGTCATGGTCACACATGTGTTGTGCTGGTGTCATGTCACACACGTGTAGTGCTGGTGCATACGTAGTGCTGGTGTCATGGTCACACATGTGTTGTGTTGGTGTCATTGCCACATCTATATAACGTAGGTGGCATTGTCAAGTCTGTTCTAAAGTGTCATATTTACGTCTATTTAGTGCAGGTAGCACACTGCCGTGCGTAGTGTCGGTATCGTGACAAACTACAGTATATTGGGTCACATGTGCGCGCGCTAGATGAATCATTAATAGCAACACAACTTTATTACTCAGGTCCAACACTATGGAATCAATTCATTTAAAAACTCGGCTACACATCTGTTTTCCGTTTACCTTTCCACCATCATCATTTTTACAACGAATATATAGGATCATCTGTTCCAAAACACATGGCAAATTTTAATAAGTTAGACTAAAAAAATAATTTCAGATAATTTTAATGCTGAACCTTATTCTTAACGAGTATTTTCAGTAAACTCTACGTAAACTTGACTCACACAAATATCCTACTGAGGTGAGATAAGTCGACGAATCCACCAAACTGGGTACTATGCTTTATTTATAGCTGGAGCCAACAACATGCGAGCTGTTCACCACCACTACATAACACCCCCACACTCCTGCTGCCCATCACTACACAACTAAACTTACTGCCCACCCCCACCAGCCCACCACACTACACAACAACACCTTTCTGCTGCTCCACCACTACACAACAACACCTCTTCAGCTGCCCACCACTACACAACAACACCCCACTTACTGCCCACCCACAACACTACACACTGCCCACCAATACTACACAACACCCTGGCCATTACACCTCCCAAACACACACAGTGACCTAGCACCTACCCACCTTGAGCTGTGATGACCTGACACAAGCCGCCATGTTGAGCTGTGTTCTCTGTACATCCACGTCTGGTATTCTGCCACTCAATATCCACGATGACACTCACAGACACTCGTTTAAAACACTCCACATGGCACTAGTCCACATAAATATCACGCATTTGATAACTATCACAAACTTTATCCGATAACTTTTTCCAATAATTCATCAATTGTTTCTTACTTCTGTTAATCACACTCTGGGATAAGACTAGTGATATCTACATCTTATACAACGTTAATTATGGGCATAAAACAGAATGGCTTCCACCCGCCGACAGAAAGTAAAGTTAAAGACGACCTAGACACGACCCATCACCATCCACCACCAACATGTGACTAACTCTGCCAAGTTAGTTACTGGCCCTTGGGAGCCATCGCAAGTTGAGAAAAGTAAATTTTAAAATTTTCACCAGTCATTATAAACATAACGATAATAGATATACTATTAATAATGTAAGAGTAAATAATGATTTATTTAACTTACAAATATTTATGGATAAAGAGAAATGCATGGCGAAAAATAGGTAGCAATACGTAACTGAAACGAAGTGCTTAT